>NC_090871.1:22568085-22575585 GCF_036669935.1 Montipora foliosa
GGCAGGATACGTGGGGCTTTCGTCGGTACCATTTACACTAACATCAACTGTAAAGCTTTTCCGGCGTCGGAAAAACAAAACTTTCTTCCGCACAACTGGCATTTATTCAAAACAGCACACGAGCTTGCGAAAACCAAACCTTCACTAAGTGCCCCGCGAAATAAGCCAATCGGAGCGTAGATTGCACTGCCGCAACCTTTTTTTAGTAGCCAATGAAAAATTGTGTACTGTCGAACTTTACCAGATCTCACATTTCCAGTGACAGAGTGAGATCTGGGTACGAGATTAGGTTTGTACGCATGCAGGGGCCAAACATGTTTGATACGGCTGGCAAAACGAACAAAAATTTACCCATGAAACACGAGAACAAAGGAAATAATTTAGGTTGTTTGATCGAATGTTTGATGGCCTTCAAATTTTATTGAACAGGACCAAACACGATCAAACAGCACCAAACAAGGTGGCCAAATGGTGAAATGTTTGGTCGACAATATTATTTCCCGTTTCGCCAGGCCCTTAGATCACCGATAAAACGTAACCTGCATAAAAAACTCACTGCTAAATTAAAACACTCTTTATTACCATTCTTTATATAAAGCGTACTAGTAGGTATAGCTTGTTTATCTTGTATGGACCTTTGTTCGCAATCCAGAGAGACATGCTTTTGTGGAATGTTTTTAATTAAGCCGTTCAATAAACACGCATCGTGTTTTATCGGGTCTAAAACCATGCACTCGGCTTCGCCTCATGAAACGTAACCGGATGAAACACTCCTGCTCATTTAATAAACAATACTTATAAGACAATATATTTGATATATTATATAATAATTTCAAGCATTTCTCCAAGTCTTTTCAGGGTTATGTTTGAAGGCAACATGTAAACAAACCGTTAAAGGTAACTTCCGATGATGGGAGCATAACACCGTAGTAGATTTCCGCTTACAAGTCTCAGCGGGTTCTACAACTTCGCAAAGGGTCATGACTTTTAAAAATGTCTTTTAATTAGAAAGTCAGCAATCACTTTTCTTACACTGAGTTTACTGCGCTATTATAAGATTCCGTATCTGGTGGCCTATTTTCTGGACTCTTTTACACAGTACCGCCCCTATTTTGTTGTCCCCGCCCCTAAACTATGAGTTCACGCTTATTTTCAGTTTCCCCGAATATGGGAAAGGGGAAAACCCGTGTACTTGTAGAAAGATCATACGATGCAAGGGATCCGCGTTTCCAAATTTAGACATCACCTTTTCTTTTCTGTAAATTATCAAGAGGCATTCTTGAAGTAGTTTCAACTTGAACATAGTTAAAAATCGTTACGGTGTGCACTTGAAATACTCACAGCCAAACCACAAGGACCTGTACATGATCTCAATAGTGTACACGCTATGACTTGAACAAGGATTACGCAGCTCGTTACTTCATCAGTCATTCCTGAAAAAACTGAAGTCTGCAAAATAACTCATACAAAAACAATTATTGTCTTCAATCATGATTGTCATGAGTTGATTCAAACTACCTACACAACAAATCGGAAGACAGGCTAGAAAGTTCTATTTTTACTTTCTTCGATTTCTTATGATCATAAACCACTTGAGGAGGCTACTGATTTCTTTTAAGAACCATTGTAAACAGTTCCGTTTTCAAAGGTCACAGGTCAGCGAAAATAAAGCAAGATTTTATCATGTTTACACTGACGTTTAATATTTTGGTGATAACCTTCTTCTAAACTTTCCTTACACAGTGCTTTAGTCGACTGAGACTTCTCTTCAGGTGATAACTGAGAATTGGAAATCTCGGCCGGAAATGTTAAAACGTTTAGCCACACGGCCATTTTACATCAAGGACGTTGGGAGTAGGCTATTATAGATTGTGCTGGCATAATTTTTGGCATAATTTGAGGAAACTAGCATAATTTTCGCTGATTTTTAAAATGTAGCTCTGCTAGCATAATCGGCAGGTATTGATAAGTGTGAGAACATTTTTGTTCAATGTATTAGCCGCATTCGCGGTTTGGTAACGGAGAGAGAGCATCCCTATATAGACCGGAAGTTGCCAGATGGTGTTGGTCACAGCACCTCTCATTTGCAAGTTCGCCAAATGGCGTCAGCCACGCCGCCCGATAACTCGCTGCTAGAGACCATACCAGAAGCAGCAAACATAGCAAGACACCGTTGCCTTAAGACAAAGGAAGAACAATACAATAGAAGAGGAGCTTGTGACGCCCAAAAAAGTATTGTTACAAGTACATGATCGTCATACGTTTTTTGGACTTGTTTCGCTCACTTTGCAAAAGGAAAATTTTAAGAACAAACGGCATAATTTGGACAAACGAGCATAATTTTAGCAAAAAATTAATGAGCACTGTTACTAGCATACTATATTACTTTTACTAGCACAATCTATAATCTATAAAAGACTAGTGGCGAGATGGTTGAGGCTCCTTACTATTGTGGGCACACTGGCGAAAGAAAACGAAAGAAATCCCTTATATAGTGGTATACGGCGCTTGACTCGAAAGAGGGAAATAAAACTAGCATTCAATGTTTGAGCCCTTGAGTCATCTTTTAAAAATCATATCTTGTTTCCACACATGTTTCCGAGAACTCTTGCCTGAGCTCGTTGTAAGAAGAAACGCTAATAATAGAGGAAAAGCTTATAATTTCCTCTCAAACTCGGGATAAAAACACGAGTCACGAATAGAAAGTAAGAAGGACTTAACGAAGTTAACGAAAAGACCTGAAAATTAACACAACTCACATTTTGGACCGAGGATGACATTCTTTGTGTTTCAAGACTTCTGTAACTACATATTGCATACATACAAAGTTAACAAACATAACGTCCAATCCCAAAACAATCCCTTCAAAATCAGGTAAATCAAGTTCTTAATTCAAAGAGTTGTTAATTGCTATTATTATTATAGTATTATTTCAAAAATAATTCAGATAGTACGCCTGCTCTCATTGGTCAATAGGAGTGTTTGCATGACTGCAAAAGTGGTTGTCGCGTCACGCCCTTTGCTTTTCCCAAGGGAAGTTATTTTATAAAATCACTAGACAACTTTTTCCGTGTCTGCATGACTTGATCTAGACACTCGAAGAATTGGGAGAATTCTCGAAAGTTATCCAAACCCGAGACGCAGTCGAAGATTTGCATAACTGGCGAGAATTCTCCCAAGCCCCTCGTCTTGAGATCAGGCTATGCAAACACGGAAAATAAATATTCCAGTGAAGCTGCAACCATCAGCAAGGATTAGCATAGGAGCTACGCTTTAAAAGGAATACCAGAACTCCCTCGGGCAATGCCTTTAAAAAGGAAACCAGCCAAACTTTCAAGATGAATCAAAACATGAATTAGCAATGAATTAGCAAAACAATGAATTTTATTTTTAACTTTGCAGTAAGTGTTCCCTGTTGTAACTCACACGACGTAGGACAATGGACCTTGATGTTAATCTGCAAATCTGGAGATAACGCTGCCATTAAAGAATACAAACAGAGCCAGCAGGAGCTGGCAAGAGAACAAAGCTGAGCGCACTAAACTGACAAAGTGACGACGTATTCTTCAAAACCTTGCACGTACGTCCCCTGAAAATAATAAAACCAAACTCCCAATAGCACTTTGCTTTTCATCAATTAGAATTTTGGAACCAAAAGGTTTAAAAAAAAAACTGATCCTCGTATCTGGTGAATATAAGAGGGGCCTTTCCTTAATTCTAACGCCTTCCAAAAAGGTTTCAGTGACAACACGCTAAAACAAATTCTTCAAAGTCCTTAGTCAACACATTTTTTGACATGATCAGTGACAATTGATGGCTGCATGAAACTATATATTGGTTCGAAAACATTGGTCCGTTAACTCGCATTCCTACTCTGGACAAGTTAGAGGTGAGATTGCAGTGTTTAACTTTCGTGCTAATTTTTCGCAGCATTGGAAGCTTTTTTTGCCTCGGCGAGCAAGTCCTTCCTCTTGTTCAGACTTTTAATTAATTTTTTTTGCTCTGAATTTTAGCGTCTTAAAAACTCTCATGGCACTTTTTATATCATCACTTTAATTATAAGAAAACATCGAAAGCACATAGATTGGGAAGTGATCTGTTTTCCAGTTTTATCACCCACTTGCGATTTCTTCCTAGCCGCTCAATATAGGGGTTTATAGGGTCTTTTATTGTTCAACGGTAAATTTTAGATTTAAACATCCATCTTACTTCCGTCTTGTTGTTCTTGTTGACTTTATTCGTTTATGTTTTCTTTTTCTTCAGTAATTTTAACTGAAGCCAAATTCCTCGAATAACAACCATGGAAGGTGAGTGCACAATGCTCTTTGTAACGTCGTGGCTTTTGTCTACCGTTCAGAGAACATATTTGGGAAAATTATAATCCTTCCGCTTAATCAGGTCTTTCGAGCCTCTCTCCTTTGAATCAAAGAGCCTACGTAAGGCCCGCCTCGACCACTTCCCGTTATTGATACTTCGGAGCCCATAACGAGCTCCTGATATTGAGAACCTAGAATTAAAATCTGTTGCTCTAATTCAAGTTATATGATGGTACTACAATTGTGCATATATAGCGACTGTGCTCTCCGGCCTTGCAACTTGGTAAAAAATTGGCGACCAATATCTCGAATTATTGTTTTACCCCTAAAAACTAGCGTCCAAAACTTTGGCAAAGCGTTTGAAGTGTAAAAGTGTGGTTCCAGAAAGAACTCGTTATAATCAGAGCTCACAGAGCCCCACTGTCATGGGAAGAACTATTTTTGATTCCATCAGAATTGAACTACTGATGATCGACGTGTTCTAGTATCCACACCTCAAAGGGAATCCTTGCATTGGTTCATCTAAGTGGCTATTGACTTTTAAAAATTTAACTTCCTCTTAAGAGCATTGCATTGCATTCATCTTTGACCCTTCATTCACACACGAAGTGGATAAGAGTACAACAACGGCTCGAGCTGTGTTATGTTTTGTGGTTTCACAACGAGACCAGGTTTGCTCTCAGCATGGGGGGTAAGGCAAGATGCTGGATCCTCGGTCTATTTATCGTTACCAGCATAACTTTGAATAATTACAGCTCTGGAGATCTTAGCTGTAAAGATTAGCCAAGAGATGATGATACTAATTAAAGGATATAAGGGTACGAGAAGAAAACTTTCTCTCTTTGCAGACGACATAACTTGTTTTACGCAAAACAGAATGTCTTATTGTACTTTGAGTTTTGATGAGTGTTCTGACCGTCTTAATTACAATTGACCAAAAAAAAACTGAGGCCGTAGGAGGCTCGGGCATGGTGGAAAAATTCTCGTGATCCTAAAAAACCTGATTACCAGTGTAATCAAACGTGCCCAGATTTAAATATACCATTTATTCATCAATTTATCAGTACTGAGATGGCTTAGGAATGTCTTAAGATACCTATGCACAGTCCTCTCATAGTAAAATACTATTATCTTCACATTTAGGAGAGCATATTAAGGTGACTTTGGCCATATATAGCGGTCTTCCTGATCCTGTTTGGAAGTTTGATTCCCGACATGAGAGCTTCAAAATGATTAGGGAGAATTTGGACGATGCCAGAGCCAAACGAATCACCTACCGTCACAAACAGATGCCCTCCATTCTTGGGTTCAGGGGTTTCTTAGTGAAGCCCTTCGACGCTGAGAGAGCAGACTTAATTGTCGGCCAGGAGACAGCAGCCCTTCAAAAGCTATTGCTGGACACCATGCCCGAAGGATTGATCAGAGACGACTTGCGGAAAAAGGTTTTGCAAGCGATCGACTCAGGAGCTATCTCAGCTAAGATACCTGATAAAACCCAGAGTACCACACCTCAAGATGTTCCACGAGTAGTTGGAAAGATACTACACTACGCACCTCCACTGAACTTGGCAAGGTGGAACACCAATTGCGTTCAATCCAATAACAACTGCTACAACTACGCAAACGACAAGATAACCAACAGTTTTGCACAGCCTGGTAAAGCCAGTGGTAAACCAATCACTGAGTTAACTGTTGCCCAAGTACTTGCAGCTGTCGAAAGTGACGGTTGGTTAAAAATGGATGTGCCTCCAGAGGCCCCTTGCCCCACGGCACCGGAACAGCCAAACTGCTTGGTGGCACTTTTTGTTGCTGTTGGTAAGAGATCGGATATTCTTTCTTACCAGTAATCGCTGAAAGACATTTCTGAGTCAGTGCTTACTGAAGAAGTGTTCAAAATTACCTTTTCAAAGAAAAGATTAAATTTATTTGGGTACTGTACATTCGCTGAATTCCAACGGAGTGTGAAAGTTGCCGAACACGATTATTTCGGAACATGCAACCTATCATAAAGTCCTGAATGTGACCAAAATTTCACATGTTATCCAGACCTGGATTTGCAATAGTTTTTACTTACTTTCAGTTTATTAACTTTTGTTTTTCAGAAACGGATTTCCATTGCCAGCGTTTGGATGACAACAAACTGTGGTCCCAAAAGCTTGGATCAGCCGCTGCTACGAACAAAGATGGAGCCGGCAAAGATATATCTGATCCAAGGAAGGCTGTTAACCTACCTTACGGTCCAGATTATAAGTTTGTTTCTTTCATGAAGTTTTGTACGACCATAATAGAATAATACTTGGTCGTGGACAGCCCGAAAGCTAGGAAAAGCTTCACAGTTCAGTTTTGAAAAAAAAAGAATGTTCGTTCAAGTTTTCAGTGAAACATTTCATCATAATTAAGTTAATGACCAACTAGGTGCTACAAGCGCAGCTTCAGTACCCGCCGGTTGTTTTAATTTTCTCAGGTTCACGATTTTACTAATTTTAGCTAGAGAATATGAAAGTTATCACCTTTTTGAGATCATGTTACCTCCATGACCAGTTTCCCTTAACAAAAAGCAATGGTGGATCTTGTTTTGTTTAGTAATGCAATTTGGACAAATCATCGAATCTTTAGCACAGTTGAGCCTATAAACAAACCGTTCAATGGACATCACCCTAACGCCGTCGGTCAAAGTCAAACAGATCTTTTAGTTTAAATTGAACAATGTGGTTTCAAATAAAGAATTATATTTGAAGATAAGATTTTGGTGTCTTTGATTTTGCTCTATTTCTGTAATACCGGAAAACGAAACTACAAGAAATGTTATTTTTGAAAAATTGATCTGAAAACAAATATCAAGTGTTCTTGTGTTGGGTCACTACGTATTCTAATGATTGGGTTGGATCGAGCACGAAATGGAGGCTAATGCGAGGGAATCACATGCAAATTATTTCGCCTGCATCGGCCTGCATTTCATGCTAGATCCAGTCTAACCTTGAGAATACGAAACTGGCCTATCGAAATCAAATTAATCACTCAAATCAGATCAAACGTTGGTTTCACATGGAGAGGGGAAACCAAAGTACCGGGGGAGAAAAACCTCTCGGAGCAGAGTAGAGAACCAACAAACTCATCCCACATGTGACACCGAGTCTGGGAATCGAATCTGGTCCAGATTGGTAGGAGGAAAGTTCGAGGCAAG
>NC_090871.1:22585585-22595585 GCF_036669935.1 Montipora foliosa
AACCAAAGGAGAGACAACGATTATTGTGGATATTCCTTCACAACATTGAAGCGCTTTCACAACGCGCGGAAATAACTGAAAATTATTCTTTTACCGAAACCGGTTGGAAGCATTGAAAACACATCTTTGAGGGCATCTATAGCTGAGGATACTTCCTTGCATATTTCTTCAACGTGTTTGCACCAAGTAAGTTGAGCATCTATGGTAACGCCCAAGGATTTGGTATGTTCAACCTGCTTGATGATTCGATCGTCAATTCTTATTACAATGTATTCATTTTGGACAGATAATCTCTGCCTTGACTCAATTATCATAAGTTCAGTTTTGGCAACATTTAACTAAGCTTGTTGGCTTTCAGCCAGCAGTTCAGTTTACTTAGCTCAGGGATCAAGGCTTGTTGAAGACGTATTGACGTAAACTGTCAAATTTGACCAATCAGAGAGTATACCAGGAGCTGGTACACCTGAATGAAGAATAAAAGAGATGCTTACAGGCTCCCCTGCCTCGCCTCAACCCAAGGCCCCACTCGTTTTTCGAACGCAGTTTTTTTTCTTTCCAGACTATCTGGGAGCCTAGAACAGGCTACGAATGAGTTGTGTGCTATGCATGTTAAAAGGCTTATTTCTCTTGTGTCAGCTCGTGAATCCCCACGAAACTCAATTTCCCACTTTTTGTGCGTATGTTCAGGCTGAAAGCGACCTCCGGAGATCATCGTCAAAGTACAGCTCTCTGGAAGTCGGCGTCCAGAGCTACCACCACCAGGCACGATTATCACTTTTTTTCTACGCATTCGCAAGATGTCCGTCAATTCATTGTTCAGCAGTCTATTGTTTTCTGCGTCAAAATTAGACCGCTGGCCCTCCTAACATCGGGCGACACAAAATTTTCCAGATTTATTACAAAATACTTTGGAAATAGAATATACTAATTCTTCCGAAAGGTTTTTAATTTACGCAGAGTACAGGAAAACGTCGTGAGATGTTGTGTAACTAGTTACATTCCTTTTATAAAAATATGACATGTGCAAATTTAAATCAGCAATTGTATCTATAAATCATTTACAAATTCAACTAATCTCCACGATTTTTTCACCACATTTCCCTTTTCGCGCTCTTCTTGAACTGCGAAACTGAGTGGTAGTTCCACGTATCATCAGCCCTGAGAGAGATTATTCCACGTTTCAAATGCTCTTTAAGCAATAGAGGACGTTTTCCTGCCCTTTCTTTCTCGAATTCTCTAAACTCTCCCGAGTGTTTAGATGAGGTTATGGAAACACGGAAAAAAGTCCTCTATTGCTTTTATAAAATCTTTCTCAAAGATAATTAAACAAATGAAGGAAACTGCTGTTTCTTTTGCTTCTTGATTGAAACAGATTTTCTTGACACACGCTCATGTTTCCTACCAACCAATCAAAACGCGCGTCTGACAATAAATAACCAATCAAAATTCGTGATTCGTGTAATGTCAGAGCCGTGTTTCCATACTCTCATCTAAACACAGCTGTTAACCAATAGGGACTTTAAGCAAATCGCTACGGCTGGCGCTAATACTTCTGCCGGAAGTAAATTTTCCCCAAAAAGGGTCATTGCGCATGTAGGCCGGTTGCATCCAGCCATAGCGTGACATCTGACTACGTAAGTCGGGATGTTTTGCCGTAGTGGCTACTACGTCGTGTTTATATCGCTTCTCTGGCCCTTTTCAACGGACATCTCGGCATTTTAAGAATTCCATTGGATACTATATCCTTTAAAGTAAATTTAAGTCAAAGATTGTGTCAAGGTTGCCTCTAGTAGGCTTGTAAATCCTTATCATGAATTTACGATAAGTTTTGGCAAAGATGTTGGAATGGCGAGGTGAATCAAGTGATTCATTCGTGTTCAGCACGAGGTTGTTTTTCTTCGGTTAAGTTTGCTTTGAGGATTTAGTGAAGATGTTTTATATCTGGATACTATACGATGCTACTTTGCTTCTTTGAGTATTGATATATTTGTGTTCTTCACTCGATATTCTTTGAGATATTTGTCTCTGAAATTTTATATTTCATCCACCAAATTGTTGTTATTGTACAAAGTGTATGGTATTGCTTTTGCTCAGAAATAATATGTTCTTCCTAGCAAGGCGAACAACGACCATCGTCCTTTGAGCGAAGCCATTTGGCTGTGAGAAACTAAATAAAAGAGACTTTAAACTCCTTAACCCATGTTTCTGTGTATTTTGCTTTGTCAACTTAAAATTTAGCAGACCACCGAGACGTACGCTCCCCAGGCCTTTTCAGTCACGGAAGCCGTTGTAGCTAGTAGCACCAGCCGTAGTGATTTGCGTAAACTCCCTAATGAGAGTGCGCGTACTATCCTAATTATTTTACCAATATGTAATAGAATCCGCGTTGTCCTGCTGATCATGAACAGACACCTACAATCCTGGGCAAAATTGTTGGGACAGTTCCACTTTTCCCCCCTCCCCCCGTTACAAAGTTGATTTTTCACGGTCTCCAAAATCAAGATCCGTTCATTGATCGCTGGCATAAGGAGTTTAAGAAACGACAACGGCTACGGCAACGACAACGCCAAAAAGCAGCAATATTATTGGTTAAAACAGGAAAGACTGATCGTGCTGCACGTGCGGCACTTTTTTGTACATTTCTCTCCCGAACTCGTCAAAACAACAACGTAAAAGGACAAATTTTCGGGTTTTGACGACAACGTGTACAAACAACAATGAATCTTCCCTTCTCTCTCTTTGCTTCAAATCCGTACGTACCAATCTGGTTATGGCATACTTCGCTCATAAACAAGGTGGAAGCATCGTGAAACACTTAGGATAGCAGAAACTAATAGTTTGAAGTGATGTCTTCGTCACCGTAGCCGCCGTGGTTTCTTAAACTCCCTATTAGGGAATTTAAGAAACGGCGACGGCTACGACTACGACATCGCCACAAAACAGTAATATCATTGGTTAAAAGAGCATAAATAATCGTGCTGCACGTGCAGCACGGATTTTAGGACGGATACTTACGGTACTCTGCATAAGGACGACGTGAAATCACCAAATTTGAGGTTTTGATGACAACGTAAGCATGCAACAGAGAATCTTTCATTCTCTACTTTAACTTTGAAACCGCTCGTGCCAATTTATTTTTAGGATACTTCGCCCATATTGTAGGGCGCGAACGCGACTGAATAATCGCGAAAGACTTACGATAGAGCCAAGTTATATTTTGAGGTGACGTTTTCGTCGGCCTTCGCCGTCGTAGATCTTAAATTCCCTATTTTCTGGGGGGAAGGAGGGCGCGAAAAAGGCAGCAAAAGAAGAACACACGTTGCTCATATAACGATGGAAGCATGTACAGTAAATTCTCTACTTTTCGCCCAAAATTTAACAAGTGTCCCGAAGTCTTTTGACCCGGATTGTAAGCAAACTAAGTTGAGTTGGTCTTTGTGTCCAGCGTTGCATTATGTATAGCGTTTTATTATTCCACTATGACGCCATTTTATCATATTTGGTCAAGAGAACGGGCAAAATGAGACGGTAATACACTGTAGTGTCCCGGTTTGACCGGTTTGCACTTGAGCAAATACGGACGGATCGGGAGTTTTTCAATAAAAAAAATTGTTTTCAACACGATTCAAAGCCTGAGAATTTAGCTCGTCATCGCTTGTCACTCGTCATTTTGTTTATTCAATCAAATAAAGATCTTTGGCTGGCTCTTTGTGCTGTTTACATCGTTTGCATGCGCCATGAAGTACACTCTTCTCAAATAAAATTAAAGCAAGATAACACCTATTTTTTAGTGGAATAATAAATCTCTTATTCCATGGTCGTATTTTTCCTTACCCCTGCGGGGCTCGGAAAAATACTACGCAACTCGCAAAATATCCGCGCGTATTATATGTTAATTCATCGAATAAGATTTATATATATCACAACGTGTGAAAAGATAAGCGCTTAGTAAATAGGTTGGAGCTTGAAGGTTAATCCATTTGTAAATCATAGTTACATCACGCAATTTCAGAACATGTTTAATGATGAGCCGTCCAAGTTCATCCAATATAGGTGAATTATGACCAAATTTTCTAGTATCCGTTAACATACGGGCAGCAAAGTTATGTATCAGTAGTAGTTTACGACTATCTTCGCTCGTCCCGTACCATACCGTTGACCGATAAAAAGATTACTAAAGACAAGAGAAGTTCCAGATTATGTATAGCACCTAACTAAAAAATCCTTGCCGGACTGGTGCCACCAGCAGAGAGGGCGTAGTGCACGTGCTTGCACTCCATTGGGGGGAGCTCACCTCAACTAAGCATTTGTTTACCTCTCCACCGGTGCACTGACAGTTACACACTAATATTACCCCACGGCCTAAATCAACATCGTTGACGAATGGCTGATAATTGTGGTAGGACATGTTCTCCCAAGTTCTTCCTCCATCAAGACCCACACCGAGTTTATTTCTTCCAATGGATGGATTGGAGAAGGCGATTGAGAACTCAGTGCCTGCTATCTGATAAGTCACGTAACCAGAACATCCTTCGAGGAAATTATCTCTTTCCCAATTATTGACTATTAAATGATCATCTGCGGCAACATCAGTCCATACGAACCCGTCAGCCACTCGCCCACTGTCATACCAGTCTCTTACATACGTCATATGAAACATTGTCTTGTTTTCTATTTCCAGCAGGCAATTGTGAGTCTTCACCATTTTGTACCTAATAATTTTCAAATAAAGATATTTGTAATATCATGTTGACGTGACGACAAAATGATGTACGGAAGCCGATAAGGGACAATCACCAAATCTTTGTCAAATACAAAAAATAATTGGAAATCACAATTTTATTGACAAATCAGTCTTGAACGGTTTTCCAAATCTGAAATACTTTTACAAATCCTATTAAGATTATTGGATCCACAAATAACTTGTTCTCAAATGCGAAAATAGTTTGCAATACAAAAATCTTTTTGAAATACAAAAAGAATATTTTCGAATTCGCAAATAATTTTTGTCACGTGATACTTGTGACAGCAGTCAGCCAGCGCCACACGTTCGCGAGTTGTGTGGCGCCATTAAATCAAGATCTACCTACAGTATAATGACAGCGTATTGTGTATCTTGTGGTATTAACGTGAACTCTGGAGACAAATTTTGTTTCAAATGCGGCGCAAAGGTTCCACAGACATCAGTTAGTGGAAGAGGAAGTACACAAGAAGAGGATCATGCTTCGTCTTCTTCGATTCGTCAGCTCAGCAGTATCACTGTCCGAATTCCTGGCCTCCAAAGAGGAGGAACGTAGAGGATTCAGCAAAGCAAACAAAGGCCTCAAAAGAAAAGCCAACAACACGAAATACACCTCCAAAAGAAGTATTGACAATAGAGTAGTAATGAACGTTGGTTTAATCGGTGAAAACGAAGAAAGACAGTTGCCTATACTACTATAGTAAGAGGAAGCAAAGTGCCGTTGAAAGTGAGTAAAGATTTTGGAGCTGTGGAAGTATGCCGGGCTGCCGTTAAAAAAACACTCTGATCATGACCAATTTTTCTTTGGAGTTGAGGACTACATTTTATTGTATCCAGATCAGAAAGCGGTTGTTAAAGTACCAGGCAGTGACGAAAATTTCACTGTGGCTAAATACAAACAAGAACTGGCAAAACAATACTCGAGGGTTGATCTGTTCATTTGCAAAGAAATAGACAGCAGGGCAGGGGATAACATGATAGAGCAGAGGCAGAAAAAGCCTAGCAAGGATGATCTGATCGATATACCTTGAGACAATGACAGCATATTTGACCAATCAGTGTTTGAGACTCCAGAACCTCTGACTTATGTCTGTCAGGATTCCCCCTCATCCAGCTGTGGATCTAGTTCCAGGGAACAGGGTCTACCGGGTTTAAGGACCAGGACTAGTACTCAAAAAGAAGACCTGGTTACCAGAAATGGGCAAAAAACAGAATGTCCTACTTGCTATGGCCACTTCTTGCGCATGAAATAGTAGCTCATGCGGATTTATGTGCAGAAAATGCCCACAAATTTTCATTTTTGGGGCAAATGGATACCCCACCAGCATATGACACTCCAGATGAATTTCCAGTTAGTGTGGCTCACAGTAGTGCTAGCAATTCTGAAGGCACTGCTTTTCAAGAATGGAAAAAAGCTTGCAAATGTGTTTAAAAATTATAATTGTAACTGATGTGACCTTTTGTAACTTGCAAAGATAGACCAGATTGTGGGCAAACTGGAGTAAACTCTTCACTTCACATAATTAACATGATATTTTGTTGTCGTTTAGCTGTTGCAGAGTCAGAGAGATGAAGATGTCAAAGACTTGTTGTGTTCTGAACAAGGTGTTGATGTCTTAGAGAAAATTTGCTTTAGGGGGGTACCTTCAAAAAGCACCGTACAAGGCAAAGAAAAAATTGTGAGGTAGTGTAATCTTTGTCCCTCAGTGTAATTCTCCCTGTTTCACAAT
Source organism: Montipora foliosa (assembly GCF_036669935.1). Lineage (NCBI taxonomy): Eukaryota > Metazoa > Cnidaria > Anthozoa > Scleractinia > Acroporidae > Montipora > Montipora foliosa. The sequence goes on from NC_090871.1 coordinate 22,592,057, forward strand.
ATGGGCCTGTTTGTGTTGTACAGTAACTTGTGATTATGGTGATCATCAAGTTCATTCTCAACTATAAAAGTACCGGTAACTACATAATGAAGCTATTTAAAGAAAAAGAGAAATAAGTTAGATTACCATGAAGAAACAGTGTTTCAAGAAAACAACAACTTACAAATTCTGGTCTTGATCCCATTGGTTGAGGTGTCTACAGTGGGCCTAATTATTATTTATACATAGGACTTGTGCAAAATCACCCCCTTAGTCCAATCCCAAGGAATTATGACCTGCATTTATGGATGATGCTTTGGTTCATTTCCTGTTCCTATGTACGGCAATCATAATTGGAAATGTTTTACAGGAGAGATTACCTATGGTATCCCAGCTAATGGAAGGCCTTAAACCCTGTGGAATTCTTACAGCTCTACAGACAAACCCTGAAGAACTGCTACCCCTCTTCTGCATCAATCATACAGACGAAAAGTTGGATGAGGACATATTTTTGAACCTGTTTAAAGTGAGCTTTAGTGAGGAGCAGCAACAAAAAGGCCAAGGAAATCAATACCTACAAACTGTTTTGAGACTATGTTTGCATGGCTGCTCCTGGAGGCAAGTGAACCTCAAGTAAATGCACAATCACGGATGTATCATCATGTCACATCAAAATCATCTACTCAACTAAAGTAAGTACTTATAATGTACATGTATGATGCATGTATGCAGGAAGTTCTTTCCTTCCACTCAGAAGGCTAACTGATAACTTTTTTATCAGGGGTGCCGGATATTGAATTATCTGAACTCATGCAATTCGTCATTGGGTCACCTGTTATTCCAGTCATTGGTTTTGATGAGCATTTACAGTTGGCATTTGTACAGTACATGGTTGTGTCTCCAACTGCAAATGTTTCCCAACAGCTTCACAATGTGATCTTCTGCTTCGCATACCAGTGCATTTATTTACCATGAAGGATTTCCAAACTTCATTCTATGGGGCATTGAAAGACGGATTTGCCTTTGGAGTCATTTAAATGTCACACGATCCCTACTACACATAGATTAAAATCCGTTTGGCTATATAGTACATATCTTATTGGTTCAATTTTCCATTATTGCCTGATCTCAAGTCATAGGGGACTAGCTACGAATCTGTAAATTATCGGATTAGCAACTATTGATCCACATAGTCAGAAAGAGCACACCGAGATTTACAAAATCTCCACATTTGGTGTCAATAAGGCTAATTTTGGCTGAGATACAGCCATTGAAAAACGTCAAAATTTACAAAGAATGTTTGATCGTCCGGATGGCCATATATTTCTTTGTACATTTTGACGTTTGAAATGGCTGTACCTCAATTAATACTTAGTCTATTAAGACCAAACATTGGAATTTTGTAGAACTTGGTGTACGCTTTCTGACTATGTGGATCAATAGCTGCTAATCCCGTAATTTTCAGACTCGTACCTTGTCCCCCTCGGCTTGAAATCAGGCAATGGCAAATGATTTTAAGTAGCGGTACTGCACTTGCTCAGAAATATACTTGTACCTGTTCTCTTAATGTTGGCCAAGTGTAGTGTATATGCCGTAAAACATTTTTAACTATTACGGAGGCTCATTTGAAGACATGTTAAAAACTGATACTAAGGTTTTAAAAAAAAGATTCTGGATCTCGTGCCGATAAAGGAAACAAACGCTGGCTGATGTATTCAAATGATAAAGACATTTAACCTGGGGTACAGTAGGCAATTAGGACTCTGGAAGCTGTACAATTTTGTCATACATGTCCCTGCCGTGTCTCCAATCCTCTGGTGGATGTGTAAGGCCCTCTTCTCTTACAACATACTTGAAATACTGCTGAGCTCATTATCAACATCCTCGGCAAGTTCTGCTTGGCCGTAAATGTCTCTCTGGTTAAGTATGTTCTCTATGTCTTCAGCTGACTTCATATCCGCAATCTTCAACTCCGCGTGTGTGGGGAGAGTGGTAAAGTTCATCAGGAATACCAGAAACTGTATTATGCCTTGACTGCCTTATGTAATGCACGTTCCATTCCTTTTTCACTTTCTCCAGTTCCAGTTGCAGGAAACTAGAAAATACAAACAGACACATTCCATGTGCCAGTGATTTCCCAGAGCAAGCTTTCCCTCAGTCACAAGTGACTTTAAAAAGTCAGTAACCCATGCAGTGAATCCCCTTTTGCCATGTGACCACCAGTTTTCTATTCTCTGGTTGGCATGTGAAGAAGAACATCGATGCGCTTCCACTTCACCAGCCAATAAGCACTGTAAGGAAGCTAATATACCATTTTCCGTTCCACAGTCTGTTTGAACTAGCATTGGTCGAATTCTGTTTTCTTCAACCGCATGGAGGAAAAAAAATGCTGGAATAACTGGGTTGTTGTTGCTTTTACAGACTTTGAGCCACATAATTCTCCTAGAAAATTCATCGACACAGCCATGTATTGGTAACCCATATGGTTTCAGCTTGTCGTATCTATCCACATGCCACGAGGCGTTTGGCCCCGGTGAGACGTATGATCGACGTTGAAGCTTCCTAGCCTTTCGAAGTGCGGATGCATCTGGGTCTAAACTCTCGTAAAATTCGCATGACCATGTCTCGAGGAACAGAAATATTGTAGCTTGTTCTCAGCTTATTCCACATTCCACGATATCCAAGAAGTGATGAAGGGCCCTCAATTTCCCGTTTGATTATTTCCCGAACAGAGTGCTCTGAATGAACTTGGCGATTTCTTCTTCGCAACCCATACTAAACCTTCTCTTCAAAGTTCTTACGTTCATAGAAATTCCATGGTATTCTTGCAGAAAGTGAACAATGGTCTCGTAACGAAATCCTCTTTCAAAGTAATGTTGTAAAGTGGACCTCTCATCTGTCGGATTGCACACCAGATTTTCCTGCTCACGTCTCTTTAGTGTTCAGCACCCACGACAAAATACCTCACCGTCCCCAAATTCTCTTCCACATTTATGGCAGAACATCGTACTTTCTGCTGTAACATCCTTTCTCGCGAAAACGGATGTTAGTAAGAGAGCGAACGGGGAACCGGGAACGGGAGTCTGGAAACGAGTGTACAGCGGTAACCCGCCTGAGAATTCAAAATGGCGGACGAAACGACGTTTTCAAACACTGAATCGCTTGGTCGCGTTGACGACTAGCTTTTATTTAAATATTGCCTAAAATATGAAAGATATATCTACCAACCAGGTTAAAATTGATTGTCTTTTATTGCAATAAATAGCATTTTCCTTCTCAGACAATGTTCTCCATTTCATAAAAAAATAATTTTAAATTAAGCGACACAACTTACTGTTTAAAAAAAGGAAAAAACAAGTGTCATTTAAAACTCAACATATCAGTTAAACAAAACTCAACCTGTCAATATTTAAAGAAAAATTACAGTATTTCAACCACTATGCTTCTTTCTTGTACAAGCAAATAATCTTTCTATCAAGATTAGTTGTGTTGTCTTTTAGAACTAGACACTATCAGTATTTCCAAATCATTCTGTACCTTCAATTCTGTT
>NC_090871.1:22603085-22605585 GCF_036669935.1 Montipora foliosa
TCGCGCAATCTCCTGAAAGCATCTGATTCTCTGAAAACTTTAAGACTTGACAGCTCTGCAAACTCCGGGAATATTGTACTCTGTTTGTGTGCGTAAAGCACCAATCCACTGGGAAAAGCCTGTCCTCGACAACCTCGCTTTCAAGCAGCTCGGCCCGGGCGAACCGAGTGATCCGCTATATTTGCATTCGGTGAAAATTGACTAGTTCACGCTCATGAGTGTATCATGGGTAATCAGGGCAAGATGGAGAGAAATTCAAAGGTTTGTAAGGAAGTTCAAAAGGATGAAAAGTATTCATGATATGCAATTTTGGGTTTTTCATTTTCCAAAACAGAAGAAATGCGCTCAAAAGTGCGGCAGAATAAATTTCGAGAGAATGGCTATTGTAGGGATTATTTTATTACCAAGAGTTTCTGCCATATATTTTCTCTAATTCCAAAGACACAAATTACAGACAATGTATGGAGACAAAAAAAGCAATATTTAGGAATTCTAAAGAACGGATACCAAGTCTAGTTCATCTCAGTTGTGAACATGAACTTATTTGTTTGGTTTATGAAGGCGAAAGTCTCTAAAGTAGAGTCATGTACAGTAGTATATTTTGCTTTGAATTTCCATACAAACCTTTGAATTTTCCGCCATGTTGCCCTTATTACTCATGATGCAATCAAGAGCGTGAACTCGTCTATTGGAGTTCCACTGCAATTGCGTGACACTACCCCTTTATCGGGAACCTCTTTTACCTTGTTAGACGAAAACTTTAAGTTACTAAATGAAAACTTAGGGGCGCAAAGTACTACCTGGATTAAAAACAATCTCGCAGTTGAGGCAGTCATTTGACCCTAGTGATGATGATGGCAATAAAACGGAATTTCCCAGGATATTAACACTGTTTCACCTGCCTCTACAGTACTTAACGTTCCGAGAATGTATTCACAAAATGCGTTTTATTTGAATCCAAATTGTAATGAAGCAATCAGTAAATACGTACCAAAAAGTAATCGTGTGTTCTGAACAAAGTATTTCTTTTAAGAGAAATCACTCCACCGATAGAAATCTGCTTTGAAATGCAAGAAATTTTCTGCAAAGTGAATAAAAGTTAGTATGTGAAGGCAATATACCCAAAACTCTCACAGCTCGGGAGCTTGGTTGTTGGGCGTCAGGAAAAGCCAGAATCCGGAATCCGGAACCGGAATAAGAACAACAAAGGTCCATTCAAGTCATCTATCAGTGCCAAAACAAGAATATTGAACCATTCATTTAGATCATTTGAGTGTTTGGATACGATCTTTATCAGTCGTAAATCCCTTAGAGTGATTGTCGTCTATCGTCCTCCAGAAGATAAAAGGTTTAACCTTTTCTTTGAAGAATTCTCCAGTTTTCAAGAAGAAATTGTACTATGTCCAGCAGAACTTTTGATATGGGGTGACTTTAACTTTCATATAGATGATGGTGCTAATACGATGACTTATCGATTTATAGATCTACTTGACTTGTTTAATCTTACACAACATGTGACGGTCCCCACTCACAGACTTGGGCACATATTGGATCCTATCATCGCCAGGAATAACTCTGAGAATCTGAATGTGAAAAATGTGGCAATCTTAGATCAATTCTGTGTATCTGATCATAAAGCTGTCACCTTTAATGTAAAGTTACGGAAACCCGCGAATCAGCAGATGACTGTTATCTCACGTAGACTTATGAATATTTCGACTTAAGTCTTTTGATGATATGATTAATAGTTCTGGCTTATTTGAGGAAAATACCAGTCTTTCATCACTAATCACGAGGTACGATGTTGTCCTTCGAGAGACCATCGATAAACTAGCTCCGATAAAATCTCCCACAGTGGTCAACAGGCCCGATGCTCCATGGTACAATGAGGACATAGCCACTCAGAAGAGAATTCGACGTCGACTTGAACGCAAGTGGCGTTCAACTAGACTTGCACATGACAAAACAAACTATTTAAGGCAATGTTCGGTGGTCAATGAAATGTTGTATAAAGCTAAGGAAGAATATTACTCAAGTATTATCAAAGATTAAACACCAATGATTCCAAACAGCTTTTCCGCACAGTGGACAAGCTGCTTCAAAAGAATAACGATAAGTTTTATCCGCCAGCAAAGAATGATGAGGAATTGGCTAATTTTTTCTCAACCAAGATTGACAACATTCGTTGTGGCTTCGCGAACATGAATCGTTTCCAAGAACAATACAGTCTACCTGTTCCAGAGAAAACCTGTTCTTCCTGCTTTAGTGAATATGAAATTGTTACTGAGGAAGAAATAATGGACTTATATGCAAGGTATAAGATCAAATCATGCACATTAGACCCATTGCCGGCTACTATCATGAAGAAAATACTATTGCAAACTAATTCCTGTTTTCAAAATGATCATAAACTTATCTCTGTCTTCTGGGGTAATGCCAGACGACTTGAAGGTTGCCCTATTAACACCACTACTAAAAAAGCCTAATGCTGATTTCGAGC
>NC_090871.1:22610585-22625585 GCF_036669935.1 Montipora foliosa
CCAACAGAAGAATGCTGTGAAAATAGTAAACAACACCGGGAAGCACTCTCACGCGGTTCTCCTTTCTACGTCACAGCTTGACTCGCCCCAGGTCGCGGACTTGAACCAAATGTTTCTCAACTTCTACTGGACGTAGAAAATCGAGAATTCACCCAAATCGAAAAATTCTTTCACCAATTAACTTCACACAGTATGGAGATTTATTCAAGCTACAATTATATTTTGGGGTTAGGTGCACTTTAACTGAATTTTTTCAAAAAAACATTAACGACTTTGGAACATTTACCATTTTCTAAACTTAACATAGAACTATTATTTCTGGAAGAAAAAGGACAATCAGCTGGGTTTCCCATACAAAGTCTTATAACGCGTTTAAATTCTCAACGGCCGCCTGTAACCCAACACCGCTTGCACTCAAGTGACTTGCACTTGCACTCTCTAGTGACGCGAACTTGGGCTGCCTATGGTCACATACTCCCTTCACATAAGTGACCTTTATAGTTGGGTAATTTAATAGCATTACTTGGATCAGTTGCGAGTCACTTATTCCATATTTTATCAGTTTTACTGATTCATCGATTAGTTGTCTGTTACATGTACATTCGATCCGTTGTGTTCCTGATATTCCATCACTTGTAAGGTTTTATTGATTAGTTGTGTGCTTAATATTCGATCAGTTGTACTGATTTATCGATAAGTTGTGTCCCAAATATTCGATCAGTTGCACTGATTTATCGATCAGTTGTGTTCCTAATATTCGATCAGTTGTACCGATTTACCGATCAGCTGCGTACTTAATATGCGATCAGTATTGTGGTACCGATTTATCGATCAGTTGAGTACTTAATATTCGATCAGTTGTGTATCTAATAACCTTTATTAAACAGTCATTACTTGCATGTAGTTGAACAATGCTAGAAGTCATTTCCTTGTTTTTGCACCTCTTGTACATGTGTCACTGGTCAAGTGCATGTGGCAGTGAAAGGTATTGTTTTAGTTGTGTCTAATAACACATCCATGTCTTCAGCAATTTGTAGTCTGTTTGGTGCGCATGCAATCCAAGTGTTCACAATTCAAAATTTGGTTACAACTTTCATAAATCCATTTTCTTTTTCAATTACTTTACCAAGAAGTGTGTTTGGTTGTAATGGACTTTTGTCCCCTTAATTAATTTTTATTTTGACAAAGTTGTTGACTTAGAATGAAATATTATTGGGTTTGCTTGTTGTCATTATGTTGTTGTATTTTCTTTGAGTGTTTCTTGCTTTTTCCTGTTGAGGTGTCCTTATCTCCTTTGTTGACTCGATAAGTGAATAGCAGGCACGTTTAGGTTCTTCTTCTTCTTCTTCTTCTTCTTCTTCTTCTTCTGAATATTTTGTGAAATGATCAATCATGTGAAGAATCCACTTGTGTTTGCGATGACATGAACATGAACACGGTAAGTTTCTAAGGTCCATTAGGTCCATTTGCAAATGTGTTAGGAATTCTCTTGCTTGAATAGGGGCTAGCACAGGCTGTTTTTGTCTGCTGGTGATCTGTATCGAGCGGAGTCACACGAAGAGTTGTATTGCTTCTTGGGATACTACTAATTCGTAGTTTCGCTTGATATACTTGTCCATCTTGTCTTTTCCTTTGTGAGCAATATTCGAATGGTTTTGGCAAAGAACTTGGTGTAGTTGACATTTTTGAACAATTTCTTTTCCTTCTTGGATAATATTTTGGCACCCTCCAGTTTCCATCCTTTTCTTTTGAAAATTACTACGTCTTGACTTGTCAGATTTGTTCTTCCTTGCTGTCTTCATTTGTAAAAGTTGTCGTTAATAAAAAGGGTTATTTTGGTTGCTCTTGTCTTTTTGAAAGCTTTAACTGCACCCAATTTTTGGTAGAATATCTCTGAATCAACACAACTTTTGTTAGCCATTTTACGAACCATACAGGGCCACGCATTGCGGACGAGTAAACTTTTGAACAATTACTATGACCGAGAAGGCTGAGCCCTCTTGCACCAGGAGAAAAGTCTTTGTTATTAAAATTAATGGCGATTGCTTGTCCAAGTCCTGTGGGGTTTAGCGGTTAGTTACGGCGAAGGACTTACTACTAAGTGATGTCAGAGGTGCCCGGTTCAAGACGGTAAGTGCAGTGCAAAGAGATTTCCTTCTCTCATGTACACATTGGAATTGAATGGGTCAAGGGACACACTTAAGCAATAGAAAACGTTTTCCGTGTTTGCATAGCCTGATATAAACACGAGAGGGGTTGGGAGAATTCGAGACAGTTATGGAAACCCGAGACGAAGTGGAGGGTTTGCATAACTGTCGAGAATTCTCTCAACCCCTATTCTATATTCAAAGATAATTCAAAGATAATTCAGCAAATTAAGAAAAATGCTGGTTTTTTTCACTTTTTGATTGAAACAGATTTTCTTGACACACGCTCATGTTTCCTACCAACCAATCAAAACGCGCGTCTGACAATACATGACCAATCAAAATTCGTGAGATGTCACAGCCGCGTTTACATACTCTCATCTAAACACAGCTATTGACCAATGAGAGTGCGCGTACTATCCTAGTTATTTAATAAAAAGTAGATGACGAAAAATACAAAAAAAAAAACAGGCGGATTACTGTATGACGATTAGATCAGGGGATGGAACATTAAGAGGGATAGGGGCAGACAGAAAGAAAGTAAGAAAAGAAAGGGAGAGAGTAGAGAGGGAAGTGGGAGGAGGGAAAGGTGATTTTTTGGTTTTTAGTTTTGTTTTCCACCCCCCTAAAAAAACCGTGCCCCTTTTTTTTCAACCACGCCCCATAAAGGCAATCCCTTTTCAAACAGTTGATAAATAACCTACAATCCTCGTCAAAAATCCTTGAAACACCCCTTTCCCCTTGACAGTGTTGAGACGACATTTTCCTCTTTGACTGGCTACACCAACATTGAAAAAGGGAGGGGGACGAAAACGGTGCGAGAATGTTCAAAGTGTTTCAAGGTTTTTGTCTAAGATTGTCTGAAGTGGCGGGAATTTCTTTGAGCATGCGCAGAAGATGAAAGTGACACTTAGAAAATTATTGTTAGGGCAACGCGTGGGTATTATGTGTTGTTGCTGTTGTTGTGTAAAAGTGCGAAGAGGATTATAACGCTAGTAAATTTTTGTTTTGATAATGGCAACTTCTGAAGGAGATTTTAACTGTTATGAGGAGAGTATTGAAGACACGTCAGAGGAGGAAAGTGACCAGGGAAGTGAACACTTGCACGATAATGGATGTTCAGAAGACCTCCATGTGGGATCGCGAGAGAGGCTTTTGCATCGCGAAGTGCGTAGCGTGTATTTAATTACTTACAGTCAAGCCAATCTTGAAAAATTTCAAACGAGAGATTGTTTTGCTAGAACGGTGGTGGAAGTATTCAATGAGACAAGGAGCGGGTTAGCTGATATTGTGCAGTGGGTTTGTAGTCAAGAGCAGCATTCTTCAGGGGGGACGCATTACCACATGGCATTAAAGCTGCCGATGGTTGCGTGTGCGAAATTATCTCGATGACAACCATTCCATTCAAGTGAATTTTTCGTCTGTTCACTCCAATTATTATAGCGCCTGGAGATACACAACAAAAGAAGATCCCGAGTATGTTCAGTCTATGAATCATCCAGATGTGGTCAACAGCGCCCCACCTCGAACACAAGAGGCCAGTCTGACAACAACGGAATGCGGTGGAACGAGGAGAAAAGCAAAGAAAACCAGAAAACGGAAGGCACCTCGACTCAGTATTTTCGATGTATCAAAGCTAGTCGTAGAAAAAGGAATAAAGTCCAGGCTAGAGCTTCTTGCTCTAGCCTCTCGACAGATGAAAGAGGGAAAGGAAGATTTAGCGCAATTCATCGCTAACAGAGGAAGTAAAGTTGTTGACGAGGCCATACAAGTAGGATGGGAAATGGAGGAAGCAGAGGAAAAATTAAAAAGGAAACAAATGACAAGGATGGACATACTACAAAAAGCTCTAGAAGGTCCATGTATCGCTAACTGCAATGGAGAGTGGTTGGAAGTTGCAGAGGATACTCTCGCACGCAATAATTTAAGAGGTGGAAGATTTCAGAGTGCTGTGCGTGAGCTACTTGAGAAAGGACGCGGCAAGTACCGAAACATTCTAATCTATGGTAGTGCCAATTGTGGCAAGACCTTTTTACTAAACCCGTTGACTGTCATCTACAATACATTTAGTAATCCCGCTACTAGCAATTTTGCTTGGGTTGGCGCTGAATCTGCCGAGGTTATTTTTCTTAATGACTTTCGCTGGAGTGCACAGGTCTTGCCTTGGCACGATATGCTTCTTCTGTTGGAGGGGCAGACAGTTCATTTGCCAGCACCGAAGTGCCACTACGCTAAAGACATTGTCTTTGACACTGACACTCCGATATTCTGCACAGGCAAGCATGAGTTAGTGTTCATTAAGGGAGGCTGCATAGATGAACGGGAGACCGAAATGATGCGAGTAAGGTGGAAAATCCTCAACTTCTTTTCGCAGATTCCACCCGGCGAGCAAAGAAACCTTCCGCCTTGTCCAAAATGTTTCGCCAAATTAATTCTGTCCCCAAACAGTAACGACAACAGTTCGGGATAAGTGTTGAACGAGTTTCCACCAAAGGATCGGCGAATCTCAGCATATTCCAATAAACGTATTATGCAACTTTACAGTATTGCGTGATGGTGACGGAGTGTAAAGTGTAAACAAACGCTGGTAAACCGTACGGTTTACCATTAGGTTTTGCCTTTTTTCGCATTCCTTAGTCGTATTTCTCGGTTGAAAATCACCTTGTACAAGACATTAGTTATAATTGAAATGAATTTTCAAGAACAGCCTCAATGCCATCGTGAAATTCAGCCTTTTCACAACGGTTAACCATGACATGTAATAAAATAAGATTGTCAACAGACCAACTTCTATTTTGACAACGGTAAACCGTTGTGACCTTTACCGCACGTGATTCGACTAAGGCAAAACATGCACAGTACATAGACACTGCAGATTTCCTTTTTTACATCTGTTGCCAAATACAAAGTAATAAATATTACATGGTAGTTCCAAACTATTATCAGTGATTATTATATAATATTCAATAGGATAATTTTGTAAATGTCAATTGCATTATATTTATCTGAAAACATAAAGATACATACTTAATATTTTAGTCTCTGTCCTTGTGTTTCTAGTATTAGTTGTATACGCCTGTCCATGGATTCTATTAAATTGTTTATTTTGGCTACTGGAAACTGAACAATTGTATTTTTCACTCTTTCCTTGAATTGCGTGAAACTCTCTCGCTCTAATTGTTCCTCAATAGCGCTGTCATGCAAGTTGTCACTGACTGATTTAAACATGTTCTCTATTGGATTTAGATCAGGACTGCGTGGCGGTATCTTAAGCAATTTTGCCCTCACTTGTTGCAAAGCAGTCTTTGCGACTGCTGAATTCTGGCTTGGGTCATTGTCTTGAATGAAGAGTCTTGTATTTCCTTTCTTTGATTGCACAAACATTTGCTCAAAAGTGTTTTCAATAAAAGACGCAAAAAAATTTCCCGTCATATGTTCATATTCGTGGCATAAAATAACTCCTACATTGTATGAAATCGCCACTAAAAACTTGACTACCTTCCCTCCAGATCCAACTTTACTCCCTTTCGCGGTGCAAAATTGGTTGAGACCTTCAGATTTTTTGCGATAGATCCTTCCAGTAGGAGCTCGTGCTTGATCAAGCGGGTTGGTCTTGTGCGCAAAAGCAACTCCGTCCAAGTAGAAAGCAATTTTATGAGTCCATAACTCCGTGTCATACTCTTCTCTCACCTTTTTGGCAAATGCAACGCGTAAGCTCTTGTCATTGTTAGTAAGCAGCCCTTTTTTCCGGGCTTGGAGATAAAAGTACCCTTTGCTATTTAAGAATCTTCCCACAGTGCGAACTGACACATCACTTTCTGAGATGTTTGCCTCATTCATGAGTCGCTTGGCAGTAAAGTTACCTTCTGTACGCCTCAGTTTGAGAAGAGCCCTTATAAGCAGTCTCTCTTCTCTGGATGACAACTTTCTTGGCCTTCCTCTTCTTTGGTGGGTGACCTTTCCGTGAGTTTGCGAATACGTTGAAGGAGTGTTAAATTCTTTTAGCACTCTCATTACTGTTGCTGCAGATCGGTCCACTTTTGCTGCAATTTCTCGCAGAGAATACCTCCTTTCCATGTACAGAAATCTGATGAGTGCTCGTTCTTCCGCCGAGGTTTTCCTATTGTACACCATACTTGCTTTTTTCATTGAACTGTGTGACTAATCACACTTAACCTTTACGTCTGAGAAAAAAAAAATTCTCCTACCCGTGACTATTGTGGCCAGGCTGTATTCAAATGTTATTTTTAAAGACCTTAAATAACATTTCCTATTTATTTCTACCGAAATCTAGACAATTCATATCTTTCCTAGCTTGCGTCAAACAAAAGTTACAGCAAGATCTTCCCAGCTAGCGCCGTCTTTCTGGGCTATTCAAGAAAACTACTTAACAATAAATGACAACGTCTGATATTAACCAGATGGCTTTTTGGAACTCACACATGTAGGTTAATTAAATTCACCCAGTTTGATTTAAATTTACCTAGTTTGATTTAAATGGACCTGAATTTAATTTCAACCTGTAACATATATAAATTAGTGGAAAAAATCCAAAGCCGATCTTAATTGGTTTGATAGCATTCAGTGCAAAGCATCTTGCTCATTCATTGCCTTCGACGTCGTTGACTTTTATCCATCTATTTCTATTGAACTAGTTTTAGCTGTCGATCCAGGCTTGCGACAACAAACATCACGCGGCGTACTCGTGCGGCACTCTCATTGGCTATCGCTACGGTCAACATTTCATCGCTTTGGTCTACATTACACTCAAATTTGAAGCGCTTTTGAGATTTCGTCCGCCTAAAAATCTTCTCGCGGCTCTATAAGCTGCCACCTTGCCAGGCCTTCTGTCTTCAGAAGGCCCGACTCGTTGGCAATTAGTTAATGCCGCCTTAGATTTCGCATCTCAATACGTCTACATCTCGAATGACAGGGCTCGAAATTGCGACTCACTGGTCTCCAATGCGACCAAAAAATGAGTGCTGGCGACTAGATTTTTAGAACTGGTCGCCGCTGGCTATCATTGGAGGCAGCGTGGTCGAGCGGTTAGGGCGTTGGGTTTGCATTCGGCTGCTCCAGGTTCAAATCTCGTTCTAACATCTGGTTAGGATTTGTTTCCGGTTGTCCCGGATTCAACTCTACCACGCTTTGTAAATAGCCAACTGGTTGCCTCCTGCCAGTTGGGGTTCTTAATAATGTTTCTGTTGAGTTTGAATTGTTTCTTTCACATAGTTAAAAGTGGGGTGCCTGTAAACTAGCTTGATAGCTAAGTGCACTTCCACTATAAAAACAAAGCGAAGCAGCAAAGCATGCAAGCTGGCGAATCACGTTTTGTCTGATAACCCAGGATAAACAGTAGACAACTTCTGTATTTGAATCTTTATATGATGAAATCATTCGGAACTGGTAGCTACAACACGACTCACCTTTCTTATCCCACTAAAATAATGTCTACATACTACAACAAAATCGGTTTCACTCTCTGTACAAAATGTACTTCGACACTTCAATCACCGCGTGTACTAGGCGCCATATTGTTTCAGCGGCTTCATAGGTTCGTGGGTGCACGATGTGCTTCTTTCCGCGTACGTGAGTTTCTTGTGGCCGGAAGACAAAGATTCAGCCAGTTCAATTGAAAATTTAAATCCATCATCCGTTGTGAATGCTGAAAACGTAGATTTTGCCAAATTATCGAAGGACTTCTTCGGGACTAGCTTGATATTGATAATGTATTGATAATGAACCTGAACATTGCATACTGAGTGTGAGGTTTGTATGGAATCTTCAAAAAGCAACCTGTACGTAAAGTAGGTTGGAGAACTTGCCACCTCTGTTAGTAAGCGGAAACCTGCAAAATTGACCACACAAGGTGATTTACATTAATAAATGGAGATAAATATCGGTAGAAAGGTACTTTAAGAAGCCAAGTTCCTCTGATTCTAGCGGTTACTGGGTGTTTTCCATTATGCCTAACCATTAGGTCGGAGACCAGTGGAACTAACCAAGGAAAAAGGGAATCACATTTTTCATGAAAAGTCAATTTTTAACCGGACCGAAGCGTTCCATTTACGTTTCGACCGAAATTTCGGTTACATCACAGTAAAATGGGACTGGAAACGATAATTTCTGTAAATGAAATGGCACGTTTCGGTCGGACCTGACCGACCGGTCAAGGAAGACCACCTCCAGAGGTGCTCCCGAATATTCCGGTCGGACCGAAGCGAAACTGACCTTTCCATTTGACTTCAGCCCGAAATTTCCGGAAATTTTGCCTTAATGGGAAGAACCCACTGAAACCGTACGAGCCGCTCCTTTTATTTGATCCCGGTCGGACACTGGTACGAGCATTGTGGTTGTGTGGGGGCCTAGGCCGAGCAATTATAGCATTGCGTTTACTTGCGATAAAGGTAAGTTGCTCACGCAAGCTGTAGGAGAATAAAGAACTACGTTTTCAAGAGGTGAAAAGCAAGGATGTTTGCCTTCCTATGAAAAACACAGACTTAAAGCGTTCTGTGCGTCGGTCCATTTCAAATAACCGTAGAGAACACCTCGACCAAACTAAAGACAAAAGCCCGAAAACTGCCCGAAAATAACAGTGCCTTATGGAGATCTTTCTCCTGCTGTTTTTTTTTTTTTTTTTTTTCTTGCTGTTTAATAATTATGGCCTTCCTTGCATGCAAAGTAACATTTAAAATCTTGTTCTTAAGTAAGTCATATATTAAACGACCAAAATTTATGATCTGGCGACCAAATTTTTCCCATTAGTCGCCCGCTGGCACCTGAGCAAAAAAGTTAATTTTGAGCCCTGTAATGATGATCGTCACATCATCCTCCAGGCGAAGACCTCTCTTCTTTACAGCAACGGTGAATTATGCATATGGGCCAAGAAAAAGTCATCTAACCTATTTGACATCACCATGGGTAGTTATGATGGCGCCAAATCGTGCGAACTTGTTGGCGCATATCTACTATACCTGATAAAAGAGGAGTTCCGTGATACGTGTGATTTTGGTCTGTTCAAAGATAATGGTCCCGGAGTTTCCAAAGCAACTCCCAGACAAACAGATCTGATTAAGAAGAAGCTTTGTACCACCTTCACCAAAAACGGTCTGAGAATCACGATCGAACTAAACAAACACACGGTAATTTCCTCGACGTGAGCCTAGATTTAAGAACGGTAAACACAGCCCCTTTTCTAAGCCAGGAAACATCCCACTCTATGTAAACTCTAAATCCAACTACCCACCTCGCATAACTAGACCCTCAGTGAGGGTACACTGGGTTGCCTGTGGTACGTGCACTGTTCCAGACAATTTTTTTTTCAAGTTGGGGGGTCATTAAGGCCATTTAAGGGGTCACCCAGAAGTCACACCAGCAGAGGCCCTTTGGCTCACAGGTCCTCACACGTTCGTACGACGAAACAGATCCTTTTCTGAGGTTAAAAACCTGGCTACCGGCCTATTAATTAATCATTTGTCAGAAAGAAGAAATTCCTGTCCTCTTTAGAAAATATAGACACGCATTGCTTACGTGTGGTAGTGAAGTAACACAGCGATTTATTCCATATAAAATGTCAACTGAGCTGTGTGTTGTCTTCCAGGAGATTCAAGTTGTCCTTGCGTAATATGTAGCTTTAACAGTGCACGATATTGTTTTGGTATTGTCTATCATTGTAGTGCCTTGTTAGAAGTCTTGGGTAAACAACCTGAGAAGACACGTGGTTACTAGCAAAGTACTGAACCCAGAAAGATTGAAGAAAAAAAATGGGAAGTGAGAAACATTGGCTTCTGGGCTGACATGTTGATAATTTTCAAGCTCCCTCACAACTTCTTTCACCACAAGTTTAAGCGTGCCCTGTGAGCATCTGACAGCTTTGTAAGTTTACTAAATTTCCTGCCCGGCGGGGTTAGTATCTGGATGGGTGACCTCAAACATATACCCCTTCGTAAAACAGAAGCATTGGACCGAAAATACTATTAACGCTAACAAATGCAAACTCAGCAAGGTACAGACTTTGTTAGCTTGCTTTATGCAAAAACAAATATTGATGCAAAAGTAAATCGATACACAGATTTTAGAAATAGCAGAAGGAAGTTTCCAGGACGGTCGCTCGAGTATAATGAACCAGTCAAAGTAAATTCCTTCCCCCCCCCCCCCCCAACCCGGGAAAGGCGGGGCCATTGGACAAAAGAACTCCAAAAAATGAGCCAATGTCCCCACTCCCAGGGAAATATTTTCATTTCAATGTCCTCGCTTGTCCTCGCCTTGGTCAACCAAGCGAAGAAAATCGGGTCAGCAAGCAATATTAGAAAGATGTACACATAAAAGATATACACGTATTAATTAAACTTTCACAAGTAACATTTTTGGGTCGAAATTAGGAGAGGGATGGCAAGCAAGAACTAAGGATAAAATAGATTAAAAAGCACTCACGTTTCTCTCCGCCATTTTGGCTGCCTTCTGAGCTGGTCCCAGTCTCTTTGCAACTCCAAATACCATAGAAGCAATTCTCGTCCAAGACCCCGCGTACCGCCGGGGACAGTTTTGAGGGTCAATGATCGGTTTTTGTTCCGCTAATGTCCCCGCCTTTCTCGGGTTGGGGGGGGGGGGGGGGGGATTTACTTTGGCTGGTGCATAACATATTTACGACATGAAAACAACATTAATTTTGAATATAGAATATAAAAAGTTATTATCAGCGACAAGAGATTTTTGCTACGTTCAATTTTGTTATTGTACTTCAATAAATCGCAAAATCGAAAGTGACATCGCCGGAATTCAGGAGACGCCGTGATTAAGTTACCGCGGCATGTTTACTCGTCAAACAGTGAAGCATCTGTGTCAAATGATGGCAAGATACCGGGTTTTCGTAAGTTCCTTTTTCTGTCAAGTGTTATATTTGACAATAAATGAGCGAAGTCAAAACAAAGATCACAATCGCCCAAACTCTTGAGGGAGACCATTGTTTCTGCTAAGTCAAAAATTTACTCCCCAAGACGAGGTTATCTATTACCAGGTAATTCAAATTTTTGCTGATTTTGGGGCTCATTTTGTTGAAACTCAAGCACGCTTCCAACAGACCTGTTTATTTTCGAGAACACCTTTCCTGCTAACAAAGCAATACTAAAAGTATCCTCCCGTATCACATTTCAACCTTAAGCTCGAAAATTCAATATTATAATTCACAAAGCCAGAAAATACTATTTTCTGGCTCTGTGAAGTCACGTGAGTCACGGAATCCTTTTCCAGCGAAACATTTTTTTGAAACAAACAACATAAGATGCACTAAAACGCCATTCGCGTTGCAATGACTTTCGACGCCTTTGTTGGTTAAAGAGAATAACAAACTCACGAGGCAGAATGTATATCTACATTTAATTAAATTAGCACAACAGAAAGACGCTAACCTCTTTTTGACACGAAAATGCTTTACTATTGCCATAAAAACTATCCTGTTAAGCTCGCATATTAGAAAACATGATGAATTCATAAAGGCCACCTTTTCCAGCGAACAATTTTTGTGAAACAAATAACATATTTGCTATTAGAGGCAAAAACCCTTCCTATTTCATTACGTGGGTGAAGAGAAAAAACTCAGTCGTGTCAAATATGCGCAATATTACAACAAACGAAATTTCAGGATCAAACCGTATCCATGAAGAACCTTTTCCTTAAATAATGAAGCACAAAATAGACGACAAGCTTTCTTTCAAATAATTCTTGGCTGTCACATTTCCAATTATTTTTTTTTTTACCTGAAGCCGGACTGTGCAGAGTTGATCACAGATCCACTTAATTAAGGTGTTCGATTCGTTCTCTGTCTTTGTTGAACCCATAAGATACCAGAGAATTTTCCATTTGGTTTCAGTGTTCTACATAACAGCACACTTGGGAAAATCTAAGAAATGCAGCTCACTTTGATTTCCGTTCGACGGGCGACAGATTGTTGTCGAAGTCCATTACTCGTCGCTTTTAAGATTCCACCGCCTGTCTTGTTCAGTATCCAATTGACTTGCCATTATTGAGCTTCATAAGGGTATATTTTGTTCAAAGATCCACTAAAACGCCATTTGCGTTACATGACTTTCGACGCCATTGCCGGTTAATTAAGTTTATCATTCTACTGTGTTCACCAGAGAAATCTACGCATTTCCATTACCCTCTCTATCCTAAGAAAATACGAGCAGAATATACCTTCAATCTTTATTGTTAACAGTAATAGCAAAACGTAAATAACTATTCTGCGTAAAGTAGGTAAATGTTTGGAACAACCTGTTTTGGTTGCCAGTTCTCCAGTCATTTATGGACAGTCAATCTCTTGTGCAAAACAGCGAGAGAGCTTACCCGACCTTCCAGGCCTAATCAAAAAACACATAGTTACTCTAGCATCATGGCAAGAGGATTTTCACAAACAACTTTCATTTCGACGATATTTTTGTGGCGCAGGGATTTCATGATTCGAGCTTCCTTTAAAAAGTAAACGTGTCTCCCTCTCGTGTTGTCGGAGAAGTTTCTTCCAGTTTCTTTACAACGACTGACTCTCAATCACTTCTTTTCGCAGTGAACACACACCCAAAACTTCCTCTGCCGATCTCCTACTTGTCAGTAAGATCGCTCCACGAAAATCCGAATGAAATCACTGAACGCCGAACTTCTCTTCGCACGCTCAAGCAACCCAAACGATGGCAAATTGAACGCCATGCTGCCTTGACTTGGCAGTCCGTATACGTTTTCCGCCAAAAGTAGAACATGTGACCGGATATCGAAAGCGTCACGCATTCTCCCTCGGCAGGAAACGATTACTGCCACTTGTGTAGTGCCCTCAATGTCATGCCATTTTCCTTTTTACAGTAGAAAACTTCGATTATGGGATGAGATTGGAAGAGAGGTTTCTTCAAAGATCCAGCGGTGTAAGAACGATTTTTAAAATCAAGGTTTTCTTTAAAAAATGATTTTGATTGAATCATATATTGTGTAGGTTACTTGTTTCACAATTTCTTTTTGGTTTCGTTTGGCATGGTTTCGTTTCGTTTGGTTTCGTTTCGCAAACTACAATAAGCCTATCTGGAGCACTTTATATAATTAGCTCGATCTCAACCTAAATAAAGACGAGTAGCGATGGGAGTGAGTAAACGTGTACCAGATCCTTACTTAAACCGAACATTAAGAAGACACTTTCGTCTCTGAGATGTTGAGCTGTACTATCCTTTGACTTAAAACAACAAAAGTCAAAAGTTTTTGTTGAAAGTGGCCGTTTCTGCTGGGGGACCTGGATTTCGCACCGGTGAAAACACTCACATTCCACCAAAGTGGCGAGGGTTCGATTCCCAGACTTAGCGTCAAATGTAGGTTGAGTATCTTGGTTCTCTACTCTGCTAGGAGAGGTTTTTCTCCGGTTATTGCGGTTTTCCCACATGACACAAACGGAAGATTACTGACAAGGCTCAGGCTCAGTATCGGGTACAGGGATCTGAAGGGTTCTGGAGGGATGGCGCAGTGGTGAAAACACTCGCTTCCCACCGATGTGGCCTGGGTTTGATACCCAGACTTGGCGTCATATGTGGGTTGAGTTTAATGGTTCTCTACTCTGCGCCGATTAAGTCACATGTACCTCTTCGTCGAATTCTCATGCTTAACACAAGAATTTTTAGTTATTGCAAAAACTGTTTTTGCATTCGTTAACAATCAAGTGAAACCATGTTGTCTCGCAGTGATGAGCGCAAATATCTATTGCGTCGAGAAGCCTGACAATTTTTCAGGACTTCAACGGGATTTGAACCCGCGACTTCTCGATATCGGTGCGATGCTCTAACCAACTGAGCTATGAAGCCACTGACCTTGGGAGCTTGTCACTTCTGAGTTCACAACTTCCCGTGATAAATAATTATGAGTGAAATAATTACTTAGCAAAGCTTTTGCGGTGATTGCCAGTTATATGGCTTTTGCTGTGAACAGTTGTCTTTTATCCTGTAAAGCTTTCGCAGCGATTGCTTCCCGGTTATGTAAGATTTTACGTGGTGGAGTTGGACTTAAAAAAGGACTTTTGCTGAAATTGTCTTTACAGGTTTAGCAAAGCTTTTGCGGTGATTGCCAGTTATGGCTTTTGCTGTGAACAGCTGTCTTTTATCCTGTAAAGCTTTCGCAGCGATTGCTTCCTGGTTATGTAAGATTTTACGTGGTGGAGTTGGACTTAAAAAAGGACTTTTGCTGAAATTGTCTTTACAGGTTTAGCAAAGCTTTTGCGGTGATTGCCAGTTATGGCTTTTGCTGTGAACAGTTGTCTTTTATCCTGTAAAGCTTTCGCAGCAGTTGCTTCCCGGTTATGTAAGATGTGTGGAGTTGGGACTAAAAAAGAGGACTTTTGCTGAAATTGTCTTTACAGGTTTAGCAAAGCTTTTGCGGTGATTGCCAGTTATGGCTTTTGCTGTGAACAGTTGTCTTTTATCCTGTAAAGCCTTCGCAGCGATTGCTTCCCGGTTATGTAAGATTTAAGTGGTGGAGTTGGACTTAAAAAAGGACTTTTGCTGAAATTGTCTTTACAGGTTTAGCAAAGCTTTTGCGGTGATTGCCAGTTATGGCTTTTGCTGTGAACAGTTGTCTTTTATCCTGTAAAGCTTTCGCAGCAATTGCTTCCCGGTTATGTAAGATGTGTGGAGTTGGACTTAAAAAAGGACTTTTGCTGAAATTGTCTTTACAGGTTTCGCAAAGCTTTTGCGGTGATTGCCAGTTATGGCTTTTGCTGTGAACAGTTGTCTTTTATCCTGTAAAGCTTTCGCAGCGATTGCTTCCCGGTTATGTAAGACTCAAGTGTGGGGTTGGACATAAAAAAGGAGTTTTTGTCTTTAGAGGTTTA
>NC_090871.1:22630585-22633085 GCF_036669935.1 Montipora foliosa
TAATTCTAAGAAAACATCGAAAGCACATAGATTGGGAAGTGATCTGTTTTCCAGTTTAATTAATCACCCACTTGCGATTTCTTCTTAGCCGCTCAATAGGGGTTTAAACGGTAGGGTCTTTTATTGTTCAACGGTAAATTTTCGATTTAAACATCCCTCTTACCTCCGTCTTGTTGTTCTTGTTGACTTTATTCCTCAGTTATGTTTTCTTTTTCTTCAGTAATTTTAACTGAAGCCAAATTCCTTGAATAACAACCATGGAAGGTGAGTGCACAATGCTCTTTGTAACGTCGTGGCTTTTGTCTACCATTCCGAGAACATATTTGAGAAAATTATAATCCTTCTTAAATACTTTTGTCCTTTGGCCATTTCAATTTCAACAGGAAAAGAAAACAAACAGCGGTTACAAACATTTTCATTTTATACTTGACGTTTCGTATGTTGCAGCATACATCATCAGAAGTGACGGTTAAAACTGTTACACTGAATTTTAAAAACTAGAGCGAGGAACTGGTGACTAGTTAATAACAAAATCGTAACTTCCGGTAGTCGAATTAATAAAGAAAAAGCTTCTCACTACCAATATTTTCATTGAGAGAGGGTTTTAAGTCACTGATTAATAGTGTTTCTTTAATTTACACTGCAAGTCGGACTTTCCAGTTGCGAGGATTTCAAAATGGTCCCATTTGATGTTATGACCGGTAGAAATTGTATGGTCTGCAACAGCAGAGGCGTGGCCGACTTGTGTAAGAGCTTTGAAATGCTCGGACTTCCTGTCATGCAATCTTCTTTTTGTTTTGCCGATGTAGAAGGAATCACAGTCCCAACAACCCTTCCTTAGTTAGAATGGATGGCTCTTAACGATTTGCGAAATGATACTTCTATTATTATTACTAAACCTGAAAAAGGAAATGGTGTTGTAATTGTCAACAGACATGATTACCTCAGCAAAATGAAACAGTTGATTTCCGATGGAACGAAATTTAAGTTGTTGTCGCACAACTCAACCAAGTCTAGGGAGAACAGTGTTATTTCCTATCTTCGTAACCTCAAGCGAGATTGTGTAATTGATGAAGCTACATTTAGAAAAATCCTTCCTTGTGGATCTACTGCTGGTGTTCTTTATGGTCTTCCTAAAGTCCACAAAACTGGTTGCCCGTTTCGCCCGATTGTCTCCTCAGTTAACACATACAACTACAGTCTTGCCTCTTTTCTTGTTGATGTCCTTAAACCGATCTCCACCAACCAATTCACTATCAAGGACTCCTTCTCTTTTGTGGATTGGGCGAAGACTCATCAACACAACGATGAAATAATGTGCTCTTTTGACGTGTGTTCCTTATTCACAAACGTTCCACTCGACGAGACAATAGAAATTTGTCTTTCCAAGTTATACTCTCTTCCTGACCCTCCTGCCTTACCGCGACATGTCCTCAAAACCTTGCTCGAGTTTGCAACGAAGAAAAGCCACTTTGTATTTGATGGTCATTATTACGACCAAATCGATGGCGTTGCAATGGGGTCTCCGCTAGGCCCAGTATTAGCTAACATTTTCATGTGTGACTTTGAACAGAAATGGTTGGCTAATGTAGATTCTCGTCCCTCCATTTGGTTTAGATATGTGGATGACATATTTTCTTTGTTCGACAGTGAAGCCACTGCGGCCAGTTTTCTGCATTTTCTTAACACCAGACATCCTAATATCAAATTTACAATGGAACTTGAAGAAAACCAGGAGATTCCATTTTTAGATGTCCGCATTAAGCGCAATCTCAACAATTTCACAACAACAGTACATCGCAAAACAACTTTCACTGGCCTCTACACCAAGTGGGACTCTTTCACTCCTAGAAAGTATAAAATAAATTTAATCCGCACCCTCACCTATCGCTGCTTACGCATCTGCTCGAGTTCTTCCTTGTTACAGTCGACTCTCTTCAATCTAAAGAACACTCTCCTTCAAAATGGTTACCCAACAGGCGTTATTTGTTATAACATTAATGATGTTTTGAACAGACAAAAGAACAGGTCTGCTGAACCTGCCACCACTGTTCCTAAGAAAGATATCATTCTTGTCTTGCCTTTTTTGGGCTTTCAAAGTGAAGCTCTTTCTCGACGTGTTAAATCTTGTATTAGTAAGTTTTATGGCTGTGTCAATCTTAGGGTTATTTTTCAAAACACTTGCAGGGTTAAGTCTTTTTTCCCCTACAAAGATCGTTTCAGTCGTTCTCAAAGATCAAAAATAGTATACAAAGCCAGTTGTTGGGACTGTGATTCCTTCTACATCGGCAAAACAAAAAGAAGATTGCATGACAGGAAGTCCGAGCATTTCAAAGCTCTTACACAAGTCGGCCACGCCTCTGCTGTTGCAGACCATACAATTTCTACCGGTCATAACATCAAATGGGACCATTTTGAAATCCTCGCAACTGGAAAGTCCGACTTGCAGTGTAGAATTAAAGAAACGCTTTTAATCAGTGACTTAAAACCCTCTCTCAAT
>NC_090871.1:22635585-22640585 GCF_036669935.1 Montipora foliosa
TTGATGAGTGTTCTGGTCTTAATAATTACAATTGATCAACAAAAGACTGTGTCCTAGGAGGCTCGGGCATGGTGGGAAAATTCTCGTGATCCTAAAAAACCTGATTACCAGTGTAATCAAACGTGCCCAGATTTCAATATACCATTTATTTATCAATTTAACAGTACTGAGATGGCTTAGGAATCTCCTAAGATATCGACGCACAGTCCTCTCAATATTAAAATACAATTTTCTTCCCAGGAGAGAATAAGGTGACTTTGGCCATATATAGTGGTCTTCCTGATCCTGTTTGGAAGTTTGATTCCGGACATGAGAGCTTCAAAACGATTAAGGAGCATTTGGATGATGCCAGAGCCAAAGGAATCACCTACCGTCACGAACAGATGCCCTCCATTCTTGGGTTCAGGGGTATCTTAGTGCAGCCCTTCGACGCTGAGCAAGCAGACTTAATTGTCGGCCAGGAGACAGCAGCCCTTCAAAAGCTATTGCTGAACACCATGCCCGAAGGATTGATCAGAGACGACTTGCGGAAAAAGATTTTGCAAGCGATCGACTCAGGAGCTATCTCAGCTAAGATACCTGATTATACCCAGAGTACCACCCCTCAATATGATTCACGAGTAGTTGGAAAGATACTACACCACGCACCTCTACTGAACTTGGCAACGTGGAACACCCCTTGCGTTCAACCCTATAACAACTGCTACAACTACGCAAACGACAAGATAACCAACAGTTTTGCACAGCCTGGTAAAGCCAGTGGTAAACCAATCACTGAGTTAACTGTTGCCCAATTACTTGCAGCTGTCGAAAGTGACGGTTGGTTAAAAATGGATGTGCCTCCAGAGGCCCCTTGCCCCGCGGCACCGGAACAGCCATACTGCTTGGTGGCACTTTTGGTTGCTGTTGGTAAGAGATTGCATATTCTTTCTTCCCAGTAATCGCTGAAAGACATTTCTGAGTCAGAGCTTACTGAAGAAGTGTTCAAAATTACCTCTACAAAGAAAAGATTGAATTTATTTGGGTACTGTACATTCGCTGAATGCCAGCTGAGTGTGAAAGTTACAAGACGATTATTTCGCAACATGCAACCTATCATAAAGTCCTGAATCTGACCAAAATTTCACATGTTATTCAGACCTGGATTTGCAATAGTTTTACTTACTTTCAGTTTATTAACTTTTGAATTTCAGGCACGGATTTCCATTGCATGCGTTTGGATAACAACAAACTGTGGTCCCAAAAGCTTGGATCAGCCCCTGCCACAGACAAAGATGGAGCCGGCAATAAGATATCTGATCCAAGGAAGGCTGTCAACCTACCTTTCGGTCCAGATTATAAGTTTGTTTCTTTCATGAAGTTTTGTACGGTCATAATAGAATAATACTCGGTCGTGGACAGCCCGAAAGCTAGGAAAAGCTTCACAGTTCAGTTTTGAAAAAAAAGAATATTCGTTCAAGTTTTTAGTGAAACGCTTCATCATAATTAAGTTAATGACCAACTTGGTGCTACATGTACAAGCGCAGCTTCAGTACCCGCCGGTTGTTTTAATTTTCTCACGCAGGTTTACGATTTTACTAGGTTTTGCTAGAGAATATTCAACTTATCACCTTTTTGAGATCAAGTTACCTTCATGGCCAGTTTTCCTTAAACAAAAAAAAGCAATGATGGATCTTATTTTGCTTAATAATGCAATTTTGACAAATCGTCGAATGTTTAGCACAGTTGAGCCTATATTAAACTAAACGTTCAATGGACATTACCCTAAGGCTGTCGCTCAAAGTCAAACGGATCTTGTAGTTTAAATTGAACAATGTTATTTTAAATAAAGAATTATATTTCAAGATAAGATTTTGGTGTCTTTGATTTTGCCCTATTTCTTTAAAACCGGACAACGAAACTAAAAGAAACGTCTGTTTTTTTCATTTTGAAAAAGCTGAAAACAAATATCAAGTGTTCTTGCGCTGGGCCACTAGGTATTCTAACGATTGGGTTGGATCGAGCACGAAATGGAGGCTAATGCAGGGCAATCACATGCAAATTATTTCCCCAGCTTCGGCCTCCATTTCATGCTAGATCCAGTCTAACCTTGAGAATACGAAACTGGCCTAATCGAAATCAAATCAATCACTCAGATCAAACATTGGTTTTTCACATGGAGAGGGGAAAGCCAAAGTACCGGCGGAGAAAAACCTCTTGGAGCCGAGTTGAGAACCAACAAACTCATCCCACATGTGACACCGAGTCTGGGAATCGAACCTGTCACCACATTGGTAGGAGGCAAGTTCGAGGCAAGTCAGTGATCTTGCTCATTTGCCATAATCCAAAAGCAAATCACGAATCACTGAAACTCAGAATCTGCTTTTGAATGTGGATTACTGGTTTGAATGATCTTTTCTTTTTTTTTTTTTGGCTCCGGTAAAGAATACCCAAGGAAATTGTAATTTAATGGTCTACAGGAGCGTAATTTACAAAACGGGTGGATAAACGTCGATTGACCACTGCAAAAAGAGAGAATAACTGATATTTCGAACGTAAGCAATAGCAGTCACCACTTCAGGGGATTCAGTTTTTCTCCAACAGGATCAGGAACCACTTGCCCTTCATTCAACTATGAAATCTTCAGCATTCGCAGTTTTGGTAATGAAAAATGTGCATGTCTTTTGGATCAATTTCATTTGTTAAATTTCGCTGGTTGTCTCGAAGTTTCAAACGATGGGATACGAAACTTCGATACAAATACGTCCGATTTCTCATCTTTTGAGCTTAGGTAAAGGTAGGGTGGGTAAAGACTGGTACGAGCCTAGATGGCCCATCAGGCCGGCGCTTATCTTTGGTTCCTGTGCATGAAGTGACTAGGAGAATTTCTACTCCCCCCTGGATGGGGTGCCAGTCCATCGCAGTGTTATCCCTAGCATTAAATTTGCCGGTTCCGGTTTATACACCTGGGTGGAAAGACGCAGTGCGAGAGTAACGTGTCTTGCCTAAGAACACAACACAATGTCGCCGGCCAGGACCCGAACCGGGACCACTCGATCCGGAGTCGAGCGCACGAAACATGAAGCCACCGCACCTCCCTTTGAGCTTAGATATACCCCAAAATATCGCATTTCCCACATCCTGGTGCCACCAAGTGGAAAGCAGTTCAACCGTGTTGATCTTTTATACACGCAAAATTAGAGCGCAGCACAGGTTTCACTTTTTGCCACATTTTGTTTGGCGATGTTTAAGAGTACTTATGAATGAGGCTCCCTGTGCTATTGCAGATTTGAAATTTGCTCCTATCAAATCGACACAAGGACACAAGGTGAAGTAAAAGCAAGTATATTTCATTTATTTTCCTCGCTGTAAACTAGGATTAGCCGATTTTTTTGGGCAATTCACGTTTTTCATACAAACCCTACAAATCGTTACGTTGACTGAGCATCCGAATTATGCGTTTGGGTTGCCTGTGGTTCCTCCTGCAGGTACCGGAGCAGACATTACGTAAACTAAAGAATCAAAAAGACTGAAAACAAAAAAAAAAAAAAGAAGACTACACGTAATACCAAATGACCAGAAGTACAATGCTTCCAGAACTTGGAGAACTGAAGACCCAAACATTCAAGTCATTCAAGTCAGACTAATTAACCGCGCGGCCATGCGCCAAACACGGTTCTTGCTCTGCACCTTGTCTTGTTCTTTTTAGTTTTGTCGGTGAGCAGACCCAAACTTCCACTCAGCTATATACAACATGTACAATGTAGTCAGTGGGACTTCACTCATTGAATGCGTCGACGTTGCAACTTTCATTGGTAGGGAAATAACCACCATACTAAAGATAGCCGTGGATAGCAAAATTCTTGAATTACATGTATGTAACTGGTGTGACTACTTTGCTACCCCTATGCTTATTGTAGTAGCTCTGCAAGACAAGAAAACACACAATATTGTAGGAACACGATTCTATTAGCAAGATGGCGGACTCTCTACAGCACATGGTTTTTAACTTCACGTGACATAAACGTCCCTGTCACTACACTACATCCCCCCCTTACAAAACACAAAACTCCCTATCATGCAGATAGCTAATGTCCAAATAATCAACGTCCAATGTCCGGAAACTACAAACAAATAAACTGGCATAAAGCCATCTACTTAGATTAGCACTGGATGTTTTGGAGTTGAAGCACAAAAGGACACAAAGTCACTCATCCATGCTGGAGGGCGCCTAACACAAGTGGGCCTTGAAGGAAGGGGACTTGCACTGGATTCAGGAGGTAGGGTAGGTTGCTTATCAACGTAGGTAGGCAGGGTCAAAGCAGTTGTTTCTAATTGTCTTCCAGTGGGCATGTACTCTTTTTCGTCTCCTTCGTGAACTTCAGTGGCTTCAGTGGCAGGGTCTGGCTGGATAAACTTTTTCATGTGGCTTGCGTTACGCAGCTTGGTATTTCCTTCATGATCATGTATTAGGACGGCATTGCCCTTCTTTTCCACCAATTGGTATGGTAATGGTTCGAAGTTGGGAGACAGTTTGTTGTCACGGCTTTTGTTGAGTAAGATTTGATCTCCTTATCTAATATCACTGTATTGTGCTGACCACTTGCTGTCTGCATACTCTTTCTGTCGAAGTTTCCCCAGCACATCTCTTTCGCGAAGAAGTTGCTGCCAGTGAGCCTCGGTGACTCTTTCACTTGGAATGGTTACTCTTGGGAATTTATCTTTGAGGCGTCGACCCATCAACAGCTCGGCTGGGGACAATCCAGACACTGTGTGAGGTGTGGTTCGGTACTGGAAGAGGAAATTTTGCAATGCAATCTTCAGTAAAGTCTCGTTGCAGCGCTCGACTTGACCATTACTCTGCGGCCAGTAGGGGATTCCCTTTAGGTGAACTTTTCCTAGATAACCTAGAAAGCCTTTAAATTCTGCAGAGGAAAATGGCGGGCCATTGTCACTACGGACACTGTCAGGTATGCCATGTGTTTGAAAGATACCCTTTATGGCTATTTTGACGTGTGATG
>NC_090871.1:22648085-22670585 GCF_036669935.1 Montipora foliosa
TAAGGTATTGCATAAGAATTTACTAGTTTTATGAGTAATTTTCATCTTTAATGCCAAATATAATGTTTACCTATGTTTTATTTTCACTCCATACAGGCACGAGAGCCCAGAAATATTTGAATCTCAAGTTGACAGAATATTGCGTTCAAAAGAGCTGTGGAGATTTTGTGCTGTTGTTCATGACTGCATATTTTGTTTTCAAGGTATAATTTATATACACAGGAATTCTTTTACCTATATTGTTGTGATAAATTCAATTTTTGAAAAACATTTAATTTTTAAACTATTTTTTCACTGACAGACACAACCATGAAGAATGATGTTACTTGTATAACGAAGCATGACTGCTGCAGATTCCGGGAGTATGAGCATGGCAGACTGAAGCACTTGATTCAGTACGTAGATTCAGCAAAAGGGCACTGGAATCAAGTGCTCAAGCCAAAAGCTCCTGACCATGACAAAGCATTAGGTAGCGCGGTACTTGACAAGGTACAAATGATTTGTGGTGCTGCTGAGTCCCTGGAAGAACAACTAAAGAGACCGCACAAAACTGGTGCAGAGCTATGGCCGCTTTTCTCTGATGCTAACAGTCTCATTGATGGTACACTACAGCTGATAGAGTCATACAATTTACCTCCCGCTTGTGATGATGTCCTTGACCTCACTGATGCAGGACCTGGTGTGGGAGTCTCTAATACACATGTGAGATACCGTGTCAAAACTATCGTAGTACTAAAGGCACCAAATGATTTCCCGAAAATTTAGTTTGTAGTTCCTTTTGAACTGGATGGAGTCTTCAATCATATTAACTAACTAGTAAAATATTTTTCAAAATTAGGAATTCAAATTATTTTCGTATATTCGCGCAATTAATTGAGACCAAAACAAGATTCGTTCTTAAGGTTACCGTGTACCTTCAGGGGTGTCTTCAGTGAAATGGTAGTAGCGCTTTTTGATTACGGCACAGATATCCCAACCCTTGTATTAATTAAATGTGGCTACAGGAATATTTCATTTATTATTGAATAAAATGCTTTGTTTTTCTTGAGGTTGAAACGCGAAGCTACCAATTCCATCTTAATTGGAATTTCATATTCTGGCAATTTATTTCTTTCATTAAGCGTCTTTGAGTTGCAATCTTTACATTGTTATCTTCAAGGCAACATTTAATATTTAGGGACTTTTCTATCAGACGAACAAATCCCGTCCCAACACATTTACCGTGATTGGCCAATCAAAGGACGCCACTTTTTCCCGGTCATCGCAGCTGTCGATCTGACACAAGTTTTACAGTTCCTCCAGCTTCATTATGACTAATATTCTTCGGATTTTTTACGCATGTTTTTGGAGCGGATTGGTCTTTATTCTAAACACGTAGAAAAAGGACGTGCACATCGATCTCATCAATCATAGCAGCAGCAGAGAAAAGTGGAAGCAGACCAACGCAAAAGCTTTTAACAAAAGCACAATGTGGGATGCGCGACAATATCAGAATGCGGGCCAGTTATGTGAATCGTTTACACAGTATTTTCCGCGTCAAGTTGCAGGAAGATTATAGGAAATGGTCTTATTACTTTATAGCTACAAGTGTGTTTATTCTCGTTCACTGTCAGTGTTACTGATAGAGTTGGATTAAGCACTTCTTGAGTTCCATTGATTTTTCTGTAGATGCTACGATAATTTATTCACCGATATGCTTCGTTAGAGGAGCCTGATGTCCAGTTCTGATAATATGATCCTTTGTCTTAATTCCGCTAACCTACCGTGCTTCTCATCACTCATATTTTTCTTTGATCCTTCCGCTGTTCCTTTTTTTTTCTCTTTTTCCCATTGCTAGAGCCAGACCTCAGATATTCACATGACTTGTGGGTCTTCATTGCTTAATACTTTCTTTCTTAAAATACGATTTAACGTCACAAAAAGTAAAATATGTTGCTTTTATATATAAATACCTCAAACATTTGCGAGTGATATTTATGTTTCCCGCGAAAAGCGCTCTGACAGTCAACCTCATCCTATTTCTATCACTTTCAATAGGCCACGTTTGATATATCAATGTTCACACATGGCTACCAGGCTTTAAAGAAATCTCCCTCAAGACTCGTGTGTCAACATATGCTGTCAATCAAAATGAACTTGTAATAAAGTTGATTTACCAATATCTCTGGAAATATTTCATCTTTTTACATGCTTTTTTGCGATCGACAGGTGTAACCTCCTTTACTTGAAATAAAAAAAAAACAGTTCGGCAATTATCTGCTTTGAATACAACCTCGTTCCCACGGCTTTTCTCTGGCAGAGAAAATCCCTGGGAACGAGGTTGCCTTGAATGAAGTGCGTCTTTGTACTACCTCAGTTATCTTTCCCTTAACAAAGGCAAATATCAACTGCAGTCAAAGCAAAACATTCCATTTTTTAACTGTAACTTCAAGAACTTGAAGTCTCGTACCCTAATATGACTTGCAGTCGTTCTACTTATTCACGGTGTCTTTACCGTTTTTCCACGACAGGTGTACATATAATAACACCCTCTGCAATTTACTTGTCTCTGTGACAGATCATACTGTACACAGACTTACAACTGCTCTGAACTGTAAAAATGAGGCAGGTACCTTTAGCCGTTTATTTTTGAGAATATCGACGAAAAGTATTCTTTCAAACTGTGATCTTTTGTCTCGAAAATAAGTATTTGCCGGAATACGCTTTCGTCTGCTTGACTTGTGCGGTTTCAAACGATTACTGAACTGATAAGCGCTTGCTTTAGGCTTGAATCAAGTGTATGCCATGTAATAAGTAGCTTATTACTCTCGAACGTTCGGTCTTTAAGGGAAACTCTCAGACTGAGGCCTCGCAGCTAAATGATAGCGAAGTCAATACCGCAAGGTTTTAGTTTAAGAGTTTCTAGTAAAGAACCTCTTTCTCGGTTAATAAGTAGTTTAAAACAGAGGCTGTCCCATATACTTTTGTACGATGGTGTTTGAGTGATATACGAGTTGCTTCCCAGGAAAATCGAATGATTGATGAAGTTAACTTTGATTATTCATATTAAAGATTCCGGCACATTCAAAGATCGGAGTCTGAACATGAAAGTAAGCAACACTGAATATCGAGCTGGAACTTTTATCCAACACAGGTAGAAAACAAAGATTCACATTTTATAAAGTAACTTTAAATGAAATTAATACCCATCTTACTTGCCCCGTATTATTAAGTACATATTTTTTGGCTAGTTTGACATTTGTATTCCTCATTTAAGATTGACATGATTACAATTATACTTGCATATACATACCCGGTCAAACTATCTCTAAAATGCTTACGCATTGTCCACACACACACACACACACACACACACACCCACCACCCCTCAGTTACACATATTTAGTGCCAAAACAGTTTTTCACTACTACCATGTGTAGAATTAAATCTGTGCTGAATATTCAATATACTTGCCCTATTTTATGCGATGAAAGGGCAGTTTGTTACTGGATGTAGCAGTCATCATTTCAAGAATTGTAATGGATGGTTTAGTCTAGTTACACATGCAGGAATACACGTTTTGTTTCTTGGAGATCAACAAGACACAAAACATGATTTACGAAGACATCATTGGAATCAATATGTATACCAAACATTACTTCTCAGTGTACGAAAGGAATCAATCTAAACACACACATTACGCATCCATTTTCCGATTTCTGCCCAAGTGTTTTTTTTTTAAATAATAGCAAGAAACAAAAATGTGTTCTAGAGATTCTTCAGTCTCTCACCAAAAGAGCAGATTGGAAAAGATATGATACCAGTTTTTCTCCAAAATAGGTTCGTGACCAAACATTTGTTCAGAAGTTGTCTACTAAAATTCACGCGCCTTTGTATCTAGGGCAACACAATATGCTAAGCTACATTTTTTCCAATCTAATTCTTTATTTGCGAATCAAGCATTGTACGTAGGTGGAGCTGTAGGTGTGATAAGAATTTGGCCATTCAAACATAACCTAGGTTGATAACGTTAAGTCGATGGGCTCCGTGCCATGATAATTACACGTTTTCAAGAATTTACGCCATTCGAATGGCAGGGCAACTATTACACTTATAAGATTAAATGTACACACAAACTGTGGAGCTTTAAGAAAAGGGTCTCTGAACTGTAACTTTGTTGATGTACTTTCAATAGGCTACGTTTGATATATCAAAATTCACACATGGCTACGCGGCTTTATGGTTAAATTTGAATATTCTTTAGTTTACAAATCTCCCTCAAGACTTATGAGACGAAGAAAACAGAACTGAGCCGTGAAATTTGACCATAAAGTCTCGTAGCCTTGACCAATCTTACCTTAATTAAATTTCCAATTTAATGGTCCGCCATTACTAATTCAAGAGTGAATTAGAAAAGAGTGTTGTTATGGCATGGGTGGGGTGGGTGGGCTCCCCAGCACAGTCACAAACTAGTCTATTTTTAGAATACCCGTTCCTGCGAAAATCAGTCGTCATGTCCCTGGAAAAAGACATGGCAGAAGCAGTCACGCGTGACATGGCTTCTTTTGATTGGTTAAAAATGGTGGCCCTTTGCTTGTTTCACGCGCAAAGTGTACATCCAATTGCAAAAATGTTGTCATAGAAAAATGAAAAAAGGGCAAAAGCCAAATAGGAATTAATTAGGCTAATAAGCCCAATGCATTCATTTGCAGCATCCACGCACGTACGTCGTATTTGCCTGTTGGAATTTGCTTTTGTTCTAAAGCTGGAAAACAATAAAAAAGATTCCGGGGAAATGCAACGGCTGTAAATGAATCCAACCTGAGAATGTGCTTAATTATAGCCTAATTAATTCAAATCCTATTCAGGTCGCATTTCCCCTTTTTCATTTTTCTAAGACAACGTTATTGCAATTAGGTGTATCTGAAAAAAAAAATCCATTTGTTACTGTGCTGGGGCAAGACCGCAAAGGGATGGATCAACAATCTTATCTAATTCACTCTTGCTAACTTTAAAATCTTGAGTGAGCTGGATCGAAGAGAAAATGACTTCAAAGACTGACTCACTAGGTTAAGAATACAACGCATGTGTTCACGGCTGAATTAGTATGCAGCACGGGAGTTTCGGGATTTCACATTTAAATTTTCAAAACTCGTGTTTTGCACATATAATAAGATGCATTTACACGCTGAAATTTTAAGCAAGTGAATGACTGATGTCACTTTTCCCTAGATCCAATCCTCTGAGGTCCAATCGGTCAGTTTTAAACATGAGTAATGGCGGACCGTGAAATCCAACACTTACACTCAAAGTAAACAGCCTTTGGATAAAAATCAAAACTCAAAATTTTGCCAGTCAGGTGTTAAACAATACACTTTCAAAATCTGAAGAAAAATAGGAAGTGTTTTTTTCTATCATAGTAGCACTTTAAACCCGAAAAGGCACCCATGGTGATCGCTACATTTCAACTTATCTTGTCATTCGTCTGATCACACGTTTCCGATCCATTTTCTTCAAGTTTGTTTAAGGTATTCATTTCCTTATCCTCGCAGAGGTACCTTATCTTTCCATTTAAAGAGCAGCTCGCTGAAGAACAGAACGTGACTTGCTCCCCCGGATCCAAAGGTTGTTGGTGTTGTGTCTGAGGCTTTCCAGCATTTTAAAGTGTAACCCCCCCCCCCCCCCCCGAACCACCAAGTGATTTGACAGATATTGTGGTCAGGGTCTTGCATGATCAAGTCGATGGCTTTGTCGTACGCGTGTGAGCGTGACATGTTATCTTGTTGGTAAATTTTGTCGCCATTTGTGGGCCAGTATCCCTTGTCTATTGCTCGTCCCTATGTCAATACATAAGTACATCAATTAGTCAATAGTAGCGATTTGATATTGGGATGAGCGTTTAGTCTAAAGTAAACTATTTTCCCGCATGCAACTGAATTCACGATTTCTTTCAATCGTACCAAACGGCTATATAGGGCGCGAACTCTTGTCTGACCTGGGATAGATGGAAGAAAAAGGTACAAAATGAATTGGAAATCAATTCATCATTTAAATTTATTTCCACGTATAGCTCAATCAAACGATCAAAGTTCAAAACATTTGTAATTTGAAAGTACATTTCTAGGATTTTTAGAATTGTATTTAGGAATCAAGGTTTATTTTGAAGATATTCCTGGCAGACTTTAAAAATGATAGGTATCTTCCTGCATTAACTATTTCTTCGTTAATTTGCGAAGGATAGCACTATATTAGTCCTGTTCTGTATATTTGGTTGGGCATATCCCATCAAGCAGACTCAAATTTGGACAAAGACTGCAGCCGCCTTTTCAGTTACATTGTGACGTGAAACAAGAATCTCTTCCGTGAACATTACATGCTCACCCTATGGAAGAATTCCTCCCGGCGTGTGAAATAGTAGCATTGGCAATAACATAATTATTTGATGTCTTACCCCTTTGAGATGTTCGTTCTTTGTGTTCTTCAATTCTTGCAAGGCATCTTTTAGCTGCTTTTCCCTTTCAATTTTTTTCTTTGAATCGTCCTTTTTCTTGCGCTCTGCCTCCAATCTCCTTTCCAGTTCCTTGCGCTCTGCCTCCAACTTCCTTTCCCTCTCGCCTTCGTCTTTTGTCCAGGTTGTTTGAAGAACTGTAGCGACGTCCTTAAACTCTCCTCCAAGATTCTTCAATAACTCCCAAACTGGAATAAAGCTTCGGCATTCTCCACGGTCGATCAGAGCCCAGGTGGAATTGTACGACAGCAGCTTGTAGAATGTGGCAGGGTTTGTTGCTTGAGGGCCTATCGACTTTACAGAATAAGTAAAACTGTCGCTCTCGCTATTCCGTTGACCCCCACTGTTTTGACCTTTGTGGTGTACTCACTAGTGACACTTCCCCCAATCCCAAACGCTCCGCCGAGAAAGCCAGCGCTGATTTGTCCCCTCAGGTGAGTGACAGCTGCTTCAGTCAACTTAAATGTATCTTTGGTACTATTGCTTTCAGCGTCAGCGATGCTAAAGAACACGCCGCCGAGGCTCTGTATTCCTCCGGGATAATGGCTCCCGTAGCGCTTCATAAAAAAACGAGCAGATTCCTCGACTTCGGCATCACTTGAGCCATCCACAATGGACTTGGCCATTTTTCTAGCAGTTAAGGAAATAACCGACTGGTACGGATCAAGACGAAAATTCTTTTTAGCGGTGCGAATGTACTGGAGGACAGATGTACTGGTGGTTGCACTTGTGGCTGTCTGATCTGACTGAGAATATTGATCTTGCCCATATCCGCCCTGGAACTCTCCCACAAAGGTGCCGTAGAATCCCGCCACTCCTATTCCAACATTGGTACTTGTCGACTCCACTACTCGGGCGTATTGGGAAGCCATTCCTTTTTTGGAGAACTTCAGATAATTTATTTCTTGTGCGTTGCTCGGATTGTTTAACTTTACTTCCTTTGGAAGCAGAAACAATGGTATTTCCGCTCCCTGGGGTGCTTCGTAGTCAGAATGATAGATTCCACAGAGCGCCTTTCCTCCACTTGCTTTGGCAATGACCTCCAATTCACTTTTATAAGACTCTCCGGACTCCACGACGTTGCTGCACTCTTTGGATATGTAATCTAGTTGTTTAAAAAGTTCCTCTGGTGGAACTCCTTCCGTTTTGAGCCAATCTTCAGGAAGCTCAAGAAAGTTTAGGATTTCATTTAATTTCTCTTTTACGGTCCTCTTTGCTTGCTCAGATTGGTCTTTCGCCATTGCTTTAGCCTCGGTCATCAATTCTCTAGCCTTGGCCAGCTTCTCTTGATCCAAGGCCTTGGAATCTTCTTCTTCTTTTACGAGCCTATGATCTTGTGGAATGTTTGCCAGTTGTGACCTCTGGGACTCAGCACGCTCAATCAGGCTGTGGACTTCATCCATATCTCCTTTCTCGGCACCTTTACAACAATCTTCCAGAGCACTCAATGAAAGACGTGGAAGCGCCAGAAGGGATGGCGCTCTCTTGCACAGAGCTTTCACCCATTCCTGTGACACGTCAATTCCCACCGCACTGAGTCCACCAAGCACCTCGATATCAGGCCCCAGTCGTTTGCGTACATTCTCTAGACCATCTTCATCTTGTGAATCGCTCTCATTTTTGTGAAAGTATTCAGCAAGTTCGGAAAGATTGGTCAAATATTTTACCACAAGGTTAAGGGATTCAAGGCGCAACCCTTTCTTCTCCAACATTCTTTTTAAGTCTGCTTGCAGTCCAAAGGATGCGACAGCTTTGAGCTCTTGAAGCAGCTTTTCTTTTTCACCAGCATCCTGCAATGTCGATATCTGAATATTCAGCTGTCGAATCAGCTCTTCACATTCTGTTGGTTTGTCCAGTGGCAAGTTTGCGATCTTTTCCCTTAACTCTTGAGGAGACATTTTTGGATTAAGATGTTACCCTGCAAAATGAAATGGGAAGTCGTACTCGCAAGTGCAAAAATATAAAAATAGAAGAATACTAGTGCTTTAACAAAATTGGAAGTTATCCATTCAGGAACTTTACACATTTTAATTATGATAAATTTTCGATATAACGCGCGCTCTGATTTGTTAAAACAGCGTGCTTTGTGAGTAAGATACACGGCTTGAAAAATAAAGTTTTCCGAAAATTTTGGTTGAATGCGTAGGAAACTAAGAACTTCTTTATTACAAAACTAATAAAGAGGCCTCGCCTGTGTCTTCTTCCCATAAATTTTATACAACGCAACGCGCGAGCACTTACTTTGTTAAATACCAGCAATTGTCATGTCAATAACCTTCATGAGTCGGTTCACCTCGAGGCCTGGGTAGCTCTAACCGTTGGATAAGGGGCATCAAAACCTATAGGTTTCCATGCTATTTAACGCTGGTTAGCGCTAACCATGCGTAGAGCAACCCGGGCCAGGTTTTCATAAGCAAAACTGATTGAGCCGGATTTTACTGAACAATTTGCTTTTCAATCCCGATTTTTGACTACTTGTACTCGCCTGTTATCTTGTTAAAATTCGAACCTGCTTTTAATTTGAGGAAGCTTTGATGATTTGACATCTTGATAGGATGGTCGTCTTCAACCAATAAATTTTTAAAATCATTCTAACAAGGATTCTGATTGGTTTGTCTTAACTTGCTTTATGACAGTACAGATGCACGGCTGACGCCACTCGTAGGATTTTCAAAATAAAGTTTTCCGATAATTTGGGTAGAGCATGTTTGTTGTTGTATTGTAGTGGTAAAGACACAGGACTACTAAGCTTAATATTTTCAAAGTAGCTATGTTGCCGGCAAAATCCGTTTTTAGGTTGAATCCGTTTTTACCTATAGGTTAAATAAGTGATCCTCATGCTTCCTAGGTTGAATATGCACTCTGATAGTTAAGATGAATCGAGAGGAACTTTTCTTGGAGCCGAAATTACGCCAGGAGAAAAATTAGGGGAGATTAGGATTAGTTTTGGTTGTTTTACATGGATATCAATTGACTTATTATTGACTTAATAATGAAAAGAGCTGTGTTGGGTAGAGCATGTTTGTTGTTGTATTGTAGTGGTGAAGACACAGGACTATGAATCTGGAGGGTCTGAGTTCGAGTACCAGTACGTGAACGGTAAAGTTTTTTGTTCCCTTACTATGTCGTAATGTTGAGACTGAATGGGTAAGTGTATAAATACAGAAACCGATAAGATGATACAAAACATTGAGAAGATGACTGGTGAGATTTGTAATACAGAGATTGAGGGAAGGAATAGGTGTTTTCAATCATGATTTTATAGGAGGGTTGACTAGGTGGAGTGCGTATTCAACCTGTAGGTAAGATCACCAATTTAACCTATGTGAAAGCGGATTCAACCTGACAACGGATTTTACCTGCAATAGCTATTCGTACGGGACCCGTACACAGACGTATATTTGCTATTCAAACGGGAGTCTTCTTAGAGTGCTTATTACAGGTTCAATAACACTCGGAAAGGCTTACATCGTCTTTAATTCTTTTATAGACAGTTCAGCTATCAAACAACGGCATTGATGCCTGTTTCATTTCGAGAAATACTTCCTTCGTTCGATGTCACCCACCATCTGACCTGCCTTTCTAGCATGTACGTCTAAGTATCCATTTCAAATAGTGCTGATAAACAGTATTTAAATCTAAGCACCCATTTTAAAACGGTTAGCTTTCAATAACTGCATGGCTATGTCGTTCACGTTAGGGTTAGAACCTGTGATAATCATTCTAAGAAGACTCCCGTATGAATGGCAAATATAGGTGGGTGTACGGGTCCCGTACGAATAGCCACTGCCTCGTGATACTTTTTTCCTTTAAAACACGAAAGCCAGTTGTCTACAGGAAGCTTCCGCTCGAAGTGCAAGTTGCACAGACAGGCCAATATTGTACGGTTTAGTTTAGTGCAGGTTACGCCACATCCATTGAAAGGAGTCATGGTACTCTCGCAAGCAAACATCATTGTGAAACTTCATTTTGAAAGTTACCTGATTTAACACTGTTGTTATTGTATCAGTAAGAAATCAAATTGAAAACCTATTGTACACATGACAACTTCACGTTGATTTAAGTGTGTACCCACGTTTGGTGGGTCGTTAAGTATTCATATATTCACGATATTGTTTAGACTCTTTGCCGATTCATCGGTGTTCTGTTACTTTATGCTTTAAACTTTACAGTACTTGAAAGTTACCTGATTTGACACTGTTAAAAAAGCTTGTTTTGTTTTCAGTTAAGTAATCGAACCTGTAATTGTATTATGTACAGATCTATATGTTTTTCTCTTTCTCTTCTGTTACAGTCCAACTAAAATCAACAATATATCATCTTGAATCAATATATTATAATATAACTTTTTGAATCAGTTTGGGATACCTCTACTTGTGATGTCACATTATCGATATGTACCTCAGTCTACAGTAATTTTTTCCGTGCAAGTATTTGCAGGGGCCATACTGTCTTGAAAGTCCTTGAATATCAATTGAGTCCTATTTCTACTTTGCTTTTTAGGAGGTTCTTTAAGCTCCAAGAAAAAATCAGTTTAAGATTAAAGGAAATGTTTGCAGATGTTAACAATGGTGTTAACCTGTTTCAAAAGAAAAGAGGAGATTACAGTGTAACAGTTCTATATTGTCTTTAACTGTAAGACCAAAAAACATTTTGTAGGCAGCAGAATGGCTAGCCAAAAAAACAGTCTTCTTTATGGAGAACAGAGAATACATTTTATTGAAGACAGCAGCGGCAACCTATAATTATACAAACTTGGAAGTGAACTAATTGCTGCTATTAGAATACATTAATTAGCAATTTGGTGGAATTCAAGTCTCATGACATGGCATGCGACCTGTTGTATTGCAAATGGTTCAGTGACATGGAAGTATCAATTTCTCAAGTTCAGTGCTTTGGAGTTTTAGGATAGTAGAGTCACTGCACGCTGAAAGATACTAGGGAATTTAAGAAACGACGACGGCTATGACTACGACAACGCCACAAAGCAATAATATCATTGGTTAAAAGAGCATAAATAATCGTGCTGCACGTGCAGCACGGATTTTAGCAAGTATCTCAGCGGTCCTCTGCATAACCACGGCGTGAAATCACTAAATTTGAAGTAATATATCAAAAACGAGGGCGAGTGTTTTACCGGGGTTTCAAAACACTAGAAAACGTTTTCGAGTGTTTTGAAACCCCGGTAAAACACGAAGCACGAGTTTTTGATATGGCTTCTCAAACTAGTGTGATGATTTCATGGAATTTTTTCCGAAGAATAGGTCATGAGAAGGTGTGATCTACAGGCAATTGTTCGTTGTTTATTCATATGGTAAATGAATGAATATTAAATATTCATTTCATATATGAGGCCATGTGGGTGAATTTTAATATTACGCCACATGATGGAGCTCGAGTCCGAATCAGAGCGATTTCGCGTTCCCAAAACGTCTTTTGAAGAAACTGCTTTGGTAAATGACGCCGTTCCAGCTTCAACAAAATACAAGAACAAGTGGGCTGTAAACATTTTTGCCGAATGGCAGAGTTTAAGAGAGGTTAAAGTTCCAGTTTTAGATTGTGGTGGTGTCTTTAAAAAGTACGATCTACATAAGGTCGGCGCTTTGAGTGCAGACATAGGTGCAATGGACGCACTGTCGCTAAACTACTGGTTGTCCAAATTCGTGATGGAGGTAGCGAAAAAGTCCGGAGAAAGGTACCCTCCAAAGAGTGTGTACGAATCATTTGTTCTTTGAAGCGTCATTTGGAGGAGAAAAATGAGTCGGATGCTTTGAATCCTCTGGACGCTAGTGACAAAAGGTATTTAACAACTTTTAGATTAAATTGTTCAGAAGTTTGAAATGAACTGTTTCAGGAATTTTAATTTTGTTTGTTATTTTTCGAAGGTTTGTGCTTTTCCACGTTCACATAGTTCTTGAACACGCATTCTCCTCCTTCGTTATAAAAAGTGTTTTCCAGTTTTCTTACTTGAAATTGGTTTTGCTTACCACCAAACAGGCAAAATCTTAGAGCTTCGTGTCAAATAGGAGACGTAATTGCAAGTTAAAAGTTTTTATCAGTACGCCATTAGTAACTTTAAAATCTTGAGGGAACAGATTAGATTAGAGCGAATAAAATGCAATTTACGCGTGCGAACGTTAGTTTAAACGATAGAACATCATTCGGAATATCACCTCGCAGATGGGTTAAATCCTACAATGCTAAATGAACCGGTCGCCAAGAGTCATATAAGCCTGATTATCGTCTAGAAAGAGAGAAAGAATAGCTCAAGAGTCGATGTTCGATTTCTTTTTGCAGTTATTGGCGGACAATGAAATTCTGTTAAAATCTGATCGATCTACTGAAAGCAATTTCCTTGCAGAGACCTCGAATTTTATTTTATGATCGGTTATCTTAACTCGGTTCCTAATCGTAATGAAGGCCTTTAAGTGAAAATGTGTTTTCCACAGAAGAGTGAAAAGCTAAGCGCCAATGTAAAGTGCCTCGTTGAAATTCTGTACAAATAGTCCGTTTCAGCCATAGAACCCACCGCTTTACACAACAGTAAAGTCAAAGGCTTAAAACGAGTGCGAAACATGACAAACGCAAAGGTCTTTCAGTGTCATTCATAGAATTTCTGTTGTGTTCTAGAATATTCCAGCACAACTAGTGAAACGACTGTCACTTTAAATATCAGCCAACTTGACTGCTCTTGGAAATTCCAGGCCATCAAGAACTGGGCCATTGTTCTGCGGAATTTTACTGTTGTCACGAAGTCGTCGAGT
This sequence comes from Montipora foliosa, assembly GCF_036669935.1. NCBI lineage: Eukaryota > Metazoa > Cnidaria > Anthozoa > Scleractinia > Acroporidae > Montipora > Montipora foliosa. The sequence continues at coordinate 22,661,337 of NC_090871.1, forward strand.
AGAAAAATTACGATTATATGCTAATACGTTTTCGGCCACAATTCACTTGTCCACAATACAATTCATTTTCCGTAGGCAAACTTCCCTGTGAAAGGGTTGAAAATCCGACTTCCAAAAAAAAGCCGAAGCCCTTTCCTTACCAAGAGGCTAGGACGCGTTGCGAATATTTGGTCAGGTTGGATTGCACTGAAGATACATTCATTCTGTTAACTTGCATTAACTCTGGCTATCCAATTTCAAAAACGACATACAAAAGAAAATTCTCAGATTCTCATGACACCAAAGCCTTTTATGCGCTGCTAGCCTAATAATTCGCATCAACGTGAAATATGCTCGTCAATGGCTGCCATGCGGGGTGTCGTGAGTTCGACTGCGACCTGACCAACACTCAAGGTCTTAAAATAACTGAAGAGAAAGTCCTGCCTTTGTAATTAGACACGCAAATGGTTAGACTTTCAAGTCTGCTCGCGGGGTAAGGACTATAAACCGTAGGTCCCGTATCACAACCTTTCCTGTTATTAAATCAACATTGGGGACGTTAAGTAAAGAAACCACACTGTTCGTGAAGAGTTGGGGGAGGACCCCCGGTGCGGTACATAAATCCTAAACGACAATATAGACCAAGTAGTTTTCTGCCATAAACGATTTTTCATATGGGAACTCACACAAACTATCTTCAACTGAGTTACTCTTTCTATTTAGTTAATTACCCTTTTTGCACTGCGTGATTTCTGAAAAAGAAAATTACAAGAAACGCATTAGAAAAGTACTCAAGAAAAAAAACTGAGCTATCAGAAGGTTAAAAAAACGTTTAAATTTTCGTTTAGGCAACGAAAAGCCGACACTGGATTCCTCACTTCATTTTAATTAAATTTTACAAGGAACATAACAGTTCAGGGCGGATGCAACATATTCTAAAGCAAGACTTTACTTTTAAAAGTGAGAAGAGAAAAGCTATACCACGAACTTACCTCGGCGTGTCTGGTTTGGAATGATTTAATTCCCTAACGTTGTCCAGCTTAAATAATATCATCTGGCCATTGTTTGTCCTGTTATGTCAAAACAGGAACGAAGTTCTAAAACGAAAAGAATGTCTTCCTGTCGCAATTATCACTGATAGTCTTTGTGCCCAGTTTGTTTTTATTCCTTCTAGTGTTAAGTGTCACTTAAAAGTTTTTGTTCAGTCATTGTTGAAAATATGACTTCCTCTTAATTTCACAGGATGATTGGCGCTACGAGCCGGATATTCTAGAATCGCCCCCATAAGTTCTGTAGTGTGCTAAAAGGCTAGTTTTATACAATACTGAGACAAAAATTATGATTTAACTAAAACGCATGGCTTTCAACATTTGATACACGACACACACAAATCCATGACATCCATGCCACTAGCCTCCGAACTGCCCATCGCCCACCAGCTCAATCGACTGTAAGTGACCAGACCGTCAGTGTCGAAGATAGAATGCGGACTTCGGACAAAGTATAAACCACGAACTAGTAACTCCGAAACTAGGATAGCATTGACCTGCACATACGAAAATAACAGCCCAGTTGCTTGGCAATTTGCATGAAGAAGAATGCATGATACTTTGCGAAATTTGACACGAAGGCGAAAACAAAGAATGAATATTTATTTGTGAAAAATAATTGAAATGTTTTGTCCATCATTACAAAACACTCTAATAGCATATTTAGAATATTTTTGTGAAAAGTAAATGATAAGGATCTATGAGTTTGCCAACGATTGAAATACGTACATACATTTTTATTAATCCTAGAAGTCGTATGACTATACAGGATGCTAAAACAGTCAGCGACGAAATAGAAAAGTGGCAAAGAGTGATAAATAAAATAAATAAATAATTACCTAAATTAAATTACTTACAACATATAAATGTTTACATTGCATTACAATATTGTCGTATGATTGGCAAAGCATTTGTTTGGAAGGCAGTAACAGACTCAGCAATAATAGCAGAATTGGGAAGGTCATTCCAAAGGGGGATAACAAGTGGGAAAAAGGAAGACTTGTATGCATTGGTGCGAGCAAAAATATGTCTGAACTAAAAGGGATGGTTCGAACGATTGCTTCCATGAGCTAAGACGACAGATGTTGGAAATGTTAAGTGAGTCCGGTTGTGCACAGCTTTATACATTTTGCTAGCGGCGCTTAGATGTCGACGGACTTCAAGAGTGTCCCAGCCCAGCGAGTGCTGCATAGAAGTTACGCTTGAGAACTGTGAATAATCACAAAAGACAAATCTTATAGCGCAGCGTTGGCCAGCCTCCAACGCCTTTATGTGCTGTTTTAAAGGACTCCAGGCAGCTGAGACATATTCTACATGAGGCCTCACAAGAGAATTGTATATGCTTTGGTCTTAACTGTATATGCTTCCCGAAAAATTTCTACATAGTAGGCACAGTATTTTAAAGTATTTTAAAGTATTTGAAAGTGGTTATGTTGGTAGCTATACTTCATTCCGTTGGTTGCATTGGTCATTTGACTTTATCCTGGCCACGTGATTAAAATAAGTTGCAGAGTAAAAAGCCTCTCAATGACAAAAGCATTCTTATTTTGCTTCTCAAAATATTTCTCTACCAACACCTTACGCTGTTGTCCTGTTGTCCTGTTGTTATATTCGTGAGGTGTTCTTGTCTCCTGTCTGTTGTTGATGCTCGACATGCTCGGGCAAGTGTTTTTACATATTTTCAAAGATTACAATTCAATTCTTGTTTTAGCCTGTGGTGCAAGCAATATCGGCTGTTGCTTAGTTGTTTAATACAGCAGCCATAACGAGGAAAATGGCTTCACATACGCTCTTTGTTTCCTGACTCATTGAGTGATAGCGTCCTACATTTATAAGTTTTGTTCAGGGTTCGCCTGTACTTCATTCAAAATCCTAAAACGCAGAGGGCTTTTTTGATGATACTCAGTCCCGTTGGTTTAAGAATTTCCTCCTCTTTGTTTCAAATTTCAAACTTAAGTGAGATACAACATAGCACTCCTAGAAGTATGCAATGATTCCCAATTATACTGCTCACATTGAAGATACTCCAAAAGTGAAGTCGAGTTAGAGGATATATAAGACATGCAAAGATCCTGACAATATCAGTTGTAAAGACTAAACTGAGATAAATGCTAATTGGACGCAAATTCCCAGTTCGCCTTTACATAGCTGTTGAGGTCCTTTATCGAGCTGTTTTTTCATAGAGAAAAGCCTACACAGCAACTTTATGGACAAATTTCCATTTCAGACCTTAGGCCCAACTGCGAAAAACCCTGCGATGGTGAATGGCTGCTCAAAAAGTGGACTTCGTTTATCGGGTGCAGTAGCCTATTGAGCGCATTAAACTATGAATAGAGTGGTCCAATTCTCAGAGGATACATGGGTCTTAGGCGGAAACTCTCAAAAAGTGACAAAAACATTTCGAATAGAAGTATAAATTTACTGAGACCACCAGGTCAATTTTTTTATTGCCAAATATTTCTTAGGGTTTACCAAAAGTAACTTTGTAAATTAGAGTTTTGTCTAATGTTTCACAATGGTTATCACAAGTTTATACCAATGGAACACCCTTTGAAAGAGAAACTGATAGAGGATTATCTTGAGAAGAAGTATACAGTGCAAGTCTTCATTAAAATTCTAAAGCGATTGGAGGGAAAGTCAACGTTAGATGCATATGAAACCCGGCATAGTTTTACTCGGTGCTGTATTCAACACTAGTTGAAGAAGGATAATGGGAATCTTGCATCATTGATTCAGTAGCAGGATTTTTCTTTTGTAATTAATCAACAAATACAGTTGGAAGGTCACTGAGTGAAAAAGTCAACATTTGGCTAACTGAACATTATTTTTCTGAGCACTGTGAATGTAGTGGACCATAGCTAATCGAGGAACTGGTTATGAAACCTTAAAAACCTTAAAACCTTCAAAAGCTTCGCTGGTCAACAGCATCAGGAACTTCTTTGTGCATCACCCAAGGATAAAGAAAATCTATACCCACCCAGGTGAGAGGTTTTTCTCTTTCCTTGGGTGATGCACATAAAAGTAGTTCCGATGCTGTTCATCAGCGATGGTTCGTCATCTATCCACAGTAGCGTTAGCCCTCACTTGATTTCTGTCCTTTATATATCTGAACACACTACTTAGGACAACACTCATTTACAATTCGCTCCGACAATGTGTATTAGAGTTCATGTCCTGCTGGACCTTGCTTTTGCCCCTTTCAGTGAACATTTAATCAGAATTATTGAGCAATTTAGCCAAAACATTGTTAATTTGCCGGGAACAGAACATTATTTACAAACAGTAACAGAATCTAACATACAACACCTTATATATTCCACTGCAACAAAATTACCCTAGTTTAGTTGTGTAAGTGAGTGACGAAATTGAACTAAAATAGCTCATCACTAAAAGTCCTTCGTGCAGAAGGCTCGTGTAAGAGTCCTTACACAAGGTTTGTGTAAGAGTCATTACACAAGGCTTGTTTAAGATAATTATAGACGGCTTGTGTAAGAGTCTTACACAAGGCTTGTGTAAGATACTTACAGAAGGCTGGTGTAAGAGTCTTACACAAGGCTTGTGTAAGATACTTAGAGAAGGCTTGTGTAATAGTCCTTACACAAGGCTTGTGTAAGATACTTACAGAAGGCTTGTGTAAGAGTCTTACGGAAGGCTTGTGTAAGATACTTACGGGAAGCAGCCAGTATGTTAAGACCAAAGCATATACAACTTTCTTGTGAGACCTCATGTAGAATATGCCTCAGCTGCCTGGAGTCCTTTAAAACAACACATAAAGGATCATTCTCAGCAGCCGGGAACAGAACATTATTTACAAACAGTAACAGAATCTAACATACAACACCTTATATATTCCACTGCAACAAAATTACCCTAGTTTAGTTGTTGTGTAAGTGAATGACGAAATTGAACTAAAATAGCTAATCACTAAAAGTCCTTCTTAAGAAGGCCCAATTTTAAAAGGATTATGCAAAAAGCTTTGTCGACTGGCTTTGTCTTTAGTGTATCACGTATGGCTTTTGTAAGATACTGCCTGAACGCGTAATAACGTTTACGGAAGAATTGTATGAGAGTCCTTACAGGAGGTTTGTGAAAAAGTGCTTACAGGAAGATAAGAAAGAAGCAGAAACCTTGTGTAAGCTCGTGTAAGATACGTGCAGAAGGCTTGTGTAAGAGTCCTTACACAAGGTTTGTGTAAGAGTCATTACACAAGGCTTGTTTAAGATACTTACAGAAGGCTGGTGTAAGAGTCTTACACAAGGCTTGTGTAAGATACTTAGAGAAGGCTTGTGTAATAGTCCTTACACAAGGCTTGTGTAAGATACTTAGAGAAGGCTTGTGTAATAGTCCTTACACAAGGCTTGTGTAAGACTCTTACAGAAGGCTTGTGTAAGAGTCATACAGAAGGCTTGTGTAAGATACTTACAGAAGGCTTGTGTCAGAGTCATACAGAAGGCGTACGATACTTACAGAAGGCTTGTGTAAGACTCTTACAGAAGGCTTGTGTAAGAGTCATACAGAAGGCTTGTGTAAGATACTTACAGAAGGCTTGTGTAATAGTCTTACAGAAGGCTTGTGTAAGACTCTTACAGAAGGCTTGTGTAAGAGTCATATAGAAGGCTTGTGTAAGACTCTTACAGAAGGCTTGTGTAAGAGTCATACAGAAGGCGTACGATACTTACAGAAGGCTTGTGTAAGACTCTTACAGAAGGCTTGTCTACGAGTCTTACACAAGGCTTGTGTCAGAGTCTTACAGAAGGCTTGTGTCAGAGTCATACAGAAGGCTTGTGTAAGATACTTACAGAAGGCTTGTGTAATAGTCTTACAGAAGGCTTGTGTAAGACTCTTACAGAAGGCTTGTGTAAGAGTCATACAGAAGGCTTGTGTAAGACTCTTACAGAAGGCTTGTGTAAGAGTCATACAGAAGGCGTACGATACTTACAGAAGGCTTGTGTAAGACTCTTACAGAAGGCTTGTCTACGAGTCTTACACAAGGCTTGTGTCAGAGTCTTACAGAAGGCTTGTGTCAGAGTCATACAGAAGGCTTGTGTAAGACTCTTACAGAAGGCTTGTGTAAGACTCTTACAGAAGGCTTGTGTAAGAGTCATACAGAAGGCTTGTGTAAGATACTTAGAGAAGGCTTGTCTAAGAGTCTTACAGAAGGCTTGTGTGAGTCTTATACAAGGCTTGTGTAAGATACTTACAGAAGGCTTGTGTGAGAGTCCTTACACAAGCCTTGTGTAAGGGTCCTTACACAAGGCCTGTGTAAGATACTTTTAGAAGGCTTGTGTAAGATGGAGTTCTTGCACGAGGCTTGTGTAAGATACTTACAGAAAGTTTGCATAAGGGTCCTTACACAAGGCTTGTTTTTCACAAGGCTTGTGTAACAGATACTTAAACCAGGGTTGTGTATTGCGCAAAAAGGCTTGTGCATCGGGATCATTATCAGCAGCTGTGGACGAGGCCCTATGTAAAACCAGTGATAAACGTAAACATGGAACACGCTATATAATTCTACAAACAGACAACACCCTACATAACTCTTGTTCCTTATGTAAGCGTTACCTAACAAACATCATTCGACAGTTGACTGAAATGGATTAAGATAATCAACGAAGGTTCTTTACAAATTTGTCAAAATAACAAACTGGGTCATGCGAAGAAGTTATAATGAATCTAAATTCCTAACGCTGCTTAGTTATAACTACTGAATTTCAGTGCTCTACTGTAACCCAACGGTTTACCACAGCTCGCCGTTTCTAGGACTGTTAATACAAAAGCCGTGTCACGGTAAGACTGCTTACAAACGCCGTCTGTAAGACTGCTTCAGATGTCGTCTGTAATACTGCTTACAAACGCCGTGTGTACGACTGCTTACAAACGCCGTCCATAAGACTGCTTACAAAAGCCGTGTGCAAGACTGCTTACAAAGACCGTGTGTAACACTGCTTACAAACGCCGTCTGTAAGACTGCTTACAAATGCCGTCTTTAAGACTGCTTATAAACGCTGTTTCTAAGACTGCTCACAAACCCAGTGTAAAAGGCTGCTTACAATCGCCGTTTGTAACACTGCTTTCAAACGCCGAGTGTAAGAGTGCTTTTAAACGCATTATGTTAGAGAATGCAGAGAATGGGTGTGTGTAAGAACGCCTCGTGCCATATTAGAACCTTACAAAATGTACATGTAACATGACACTCTTAAAAGCGCCTTATGTAACCTTACTCTTACAAATGCCATGTGTATCTGTGAAATCGAAGACGTCGTACAAACGCCTCGCCTCCTTCGCAGCCGTTTTTAAGCTCGGTTCGTCCGAGCCTGAAAATGGCTGCGAAGGAGGCTAACAAACGCCTTGCGTAAGTTACATTTAAAACCGCCCTCTGTATAGAAACTCTTAAAGACACGCAGTGTGTAAGAAGTCAAAATCCTATTGTGGGTTTTACTTTGCTTAATCACTATACATACAACTGAGTTAACATTGCAGAAATATTGTTATACAGTGATCATGCATGACACAAATTTCAATGAAGTGTTGTATAAAACCGAAAACGAAAGCAATTATTCTGAGAAATTGAAAAACCAATACCGTTCATTTTGGGTTGACGTATCTTCCCATCTCCCAAAAAATGATATTAACGCATGTCATGCCAAAAATGTGAAACAATCCGATTTTGTGTAACTGTCACAGAGGACTCAAAATGGGTCTAAAAAACCCGAATCATTGTTCTCTTTTATACTCGAGACGCACTATCCGTCTAAACAAACTTGGGCAAGACCTCCTCAGTAACATGACCTTCGATAGATCTATTCTAACTAACGAACGACTAAGATAATTAGAGATTCGAAAACTGGAAGAGATGAAAAAAGATAAAAGGCCAAAAAGTTGCCAGATTGCACTTCAGATCTTCAACAAAAATGAATTTCGTAGGAAACAATAAACAACTGCGTTATACATTATTATTATATGGCTTGTGTTTGTAGCCGATATAACGCGCGCTCTGATTGGCTAATTGTGACCGAATTGTAGGGCATTATTCTCCCGTAATGCCCACGGGCCGATTACGGGCTTGCAAAAACAAAGCAAAAGGTAATTAAAAAGCCATATAATACACAACTTAGTAACATCACTTGCTGGGGACCGTTTGGTCATTTTTGTACGGACCTCTCTGCGCTCGGTCCGTACTGCCACGACCTCGGGCCAATATTCCCCAGTACGACCCTCGCGCTCGGTTAGTAAGAAGTTAACAATTCTTACGAATAATACCTTGAAGTCTTTTATTAAAAGCATACGTATAGGCAAAGGGGGGAAAGGGGGGGGGGGAAGCTGGCAGAAACAAAATCGTAATTACGAGAATTGTAAAACTTATGACCTTGATAAAAAGCGCGGAGAATTATTTAATATTAGTTCTGCTGCAGTAAAGTAATTGGAAGGACTTACATTTTCTTGTATAATAGGAATGTATTTGAACTTTTCAGTAAAACAATTTTGTTTGCTTACAGTGAACGGGAAGGCACTATTGGATGAGAACCTGTGAAAAACCCGTGAAAAACCTGTGAAATATCATCTGACACAGAAACACCCTGTGAAAAAACCTGTGAATTTTGCAAGGGCTAAATTTTGTAGAAAAATCACAAAATTTAGAACCTGTGAAAAAACCTGTGAATTTTAAGACCTGTGAAAAAACATATGAAAAAACATGTGATCAAAATAGGAAGAAAATTCACTTTTAAAACCTGTGAATAACCCTGTGAAATAACCTGTGAAGAAATTTTGCTGAAAATATGCTAAAAAAACCTGTGAAAAAACCTGTGAATAAACTGTCATGAAATCTCACAATAAAACCAATAGGAAGAAAATCAGTGTTTTGAAAAGTAAAATCAAAGTGATAAGAACGAGGGACAGCTATTCTTAGAATTACTTTGAAATTCATAGAGTTATGTCGTAGAAGTAAAGTAAAGTAGAGTTAGAGTGAAGTTTCCAAAATCCTGAATTCACGATTTTGGACTGCCAAACTCCTGAATTCAAGATTTTGGACTGCCAAACTCCTGAATTCAAGATTTTGGACTGCCAAAATCCTAAATTCAGGATTTTGGACTGCCAAAATCCTTAATTCAGGATTTTGGACTGCCAAAATCCTTAATTCAGGATTTTGGATTGCGAAAATCCTGAATTCAAGATTTTGGACGGCCAAAATCCTGAATTCAGACTGTCGGATTTTGGACTG
>NC_090871.1:22675585-22683085 GCF_036669935.1 Montipora foliosa
AATGCAATGCGTGTGTACGCGGCCTAATTAATATGCAGCACGGGAGTTTCGGGCTTTCAGACTTTTCAACCCGTGGTTTGCATATATAATAAATTGCGTTTACACGCTGAAATTTTAAGCTAGTGAGTAAATGACGTCATTTTCTCTAGATCCAACCCTCTGAGGTCCAATCGGCCAGTTTTGAACGTGAGTAATGGCGGACCATGGAATCCAAAACTTACACTCAAAATAAACAGCCTTTGGATAAAACTCAAAGCTCAAAATTTTGCCAGTTAGGTGTTCAGCGAACACGCTTTCAAAATCAGAAGAAAAAAAGGAAATGATTTTTTGATCATAGTACCACTTTAAAGCCAGGATGTACATAATTGTACTTAATAAGAGATAATAGTAAACCAATAAATTATTAATGTATTTGTTGAAAAATCATGGTTTAAAATCCCTCTTTCCTGCAGTTATTGAAAGTCTCTCCAAAGCCTGAAAAAAGCCTGTGGATGACATTAATGATTGCCAAGAATTTGTGGAGGAAAACAGCAAATAGGATTGGGAAAACGAAAAGCAGCCAAGTTATCACAACTGCCCTCAGCAGCTGTTCAGTGCAAAGCACATTTTGAGTGAAGTTCCTCAACATCTCAAATCCAAGGCAGCCAATGTTGATGCAGTGTCTAGGGCTGCTAGGATACTAGCCATCACTATGTTCACAGTGTTTGAAAGATCTGTCAGTACAATTTCTGGTACAACAGCCAAGAACAGATCTCCGCCACAACCTGGAAAGGAGCCTAAGCAGAAGTTTGATGAACACAGGCTGACTCTAATTCAAGGTAACTGTTTCATTTAACACATAATGTGAAACAAGAAATTATTCATTTTTACTTTGTAAATACTTCTTTTGTAACAATTACTCAATAACAACCTGTTTTGCATAAAACGTCATGATATGTTTGCAGACGCAACTTAAAACGTAATTGAATTACGTAAAAAATGCTATGGTTGGTCTAGGCAAAAATACAAAGAAAGGTTCACTGTAGCTCGAAGATAGCAGTGTCAAATCTGATAATAATTTTGAAATTGAGGTTAAAAAAAGTACATTCAAGTCCATCAAAAATGAATTTAGGGGAAAAAGTACCTGATTTCTCGGAGCGAAGTAGCAGAACACATTCTGATATTAATTAACGTTTTTTTGCAGTGAGAAATTCATTGACGCCAAAATTATATTCTCAGTGGTTTCACTTTCAAACTCTTTAATTGCTTAAAATAATTATATTTCTTGCATGAATTTCAGATTTTCTCCGACGAATTTATCCCAAATCATACGGTGCAAGTACCGTGAACCGGAACATTGGCCAGGTGGCGATTGAAACAAGAGGCGGTCGGCACAGGCAAAATGATGAGATTGTTTTGTCGATTTTGACATCTGCTGATAGTGGCAACATTTAAGAAGAATGCCATTAACACAACGAATTTTAAGCCTTATTTAACTTAACAAGAACCTAAAATGAACACGTACATGATACAATCACCTATTTACAATATTTGTACAACAATGATTATCATAGAAGTCATTTTTTACAGCATTTAAGACTGTACGAGATAAATTTGTTGAATTTTTACATTTTGAAAGGTTCTCTTTCAGGCTGTAACATTCTTTCATTTAGTAACTGCTCCTTCTTTGAGGGCAATAAAAATGTTAACAAATGAAAAAATGTCACCTTTTTATTCTCTACAGCATTGTTAACTCTTATTAACCCCTGGGAAAAACTATTGACAGATTTTTCTGTCCAATGCCAACAGATTTTACTTGTGAATTGGAAGGGACTCCTAGGGTGTTGAGGTGTCAAAGGGTTAAAGCAGTCAAAAACTATATGTCCCCTCCATAATTCGATTACTTTTCAATTTGTTAAACAAGCAAAAGCATTTTACATTTTCCTGCATGCATGCAATTTTCTCCTTCAATTGCATGCTCACTCACCTTTTTTCTGCATGCAACTAGTCATTCCCCTGCATGCATGCACAAAGTGCCAATTTGCATGCAAGAGGCATACAGAGGCATACAGAGCATGCATGCTGCATGCATTCATAATTTTGGAAGGGATGTGAGAGCTGAACATTTTGTTGTTGGCATTTATACAAATTATTTTAAACCTCATTAACTTTAACTACCGGTAAGTTACTTTTTGCACTGTGCAAAAGTAACTTTTTCGGAGATTTTTGCAACTAATAAAGAAGTCTTTGGAAAGGTGAAAAAACTCCTAATTTGTCTTAAACACCTTTTCCCACAGTTAACTTTTACAGATCTTGCACATCTCCTCACAAGCTTAATCCTTGTGAAAAGGACGGAAAACGTGTGCACTGTACGTAGGTACCTCCTGTTGTCCCATACAAAGCCTTAGGAAACTTTCCTAAGGCATGGTATCAGGGCTTTATCTGGAGGTATCCAGTAGCACTCCAGGTTACTTCATTATGTTTACCGCGAGGCGTCATAATCTTGCCGCTTTGTGACAGATCTAGAAATGTTGTTTACCTAAAAGTAAACCTGCAGAACACTGACAGACCTATAGCTATGCATGTCTCAATTGTCAGAAGAAGGAATGTTACTCATCAATGACATGTCATATTGCCTGTCAAATTTTGCCAATATATTAATGAACACGATGTAATCAGTTCAAGGGACCATGTGAAAAGTGCCGTGTTCATTGGTTTTGAGATTTTGACCCTGCGTGTGACCCGGCCTGTACGTACTGTGAAAAGGCTCCAGAACAAGATTCTTTTCATAGGTTTTTTCACAGGTTTTTTTTCACAGGTTTTTTCACAGGTTGTGACCCTGTGAAAAGTGCCCTGTTCACAGGTTTTGAGATTTTAGACCCTGTGAAAAAACCTGTGAAAAAGCTCCAGAGCAAGATTCTTTTTCACAGGTTTTTCACAGGATTTTTCACAGGTTTTATTTCACAGGTTTTTTAACAGGTTTTTTCACAGGTTTTGACCCTGTGAAAAGTGCCCTGTTCACAGGTTTTCAAAATTTCACATCCTGTGAAAAACCTGTGAAAAACCTTTGAAAAAACACATGAAAATTAGTATTTCATAGCTTTTTTCACAGGAAAATTCACAGGTTTTTCACAGGTTTTTCACGGGTTCTCATCCAATAGTGAGGGTCGAGATTTGATAGGAGTACATAAATTTGCCCAATTGCAAGGTGTTTATGTTTATGTTCAATATGCACTCAGATGAATTGAGGAAACTTGTTTGGAGCCTAAATTAAACCTCGAGAAAAAATAGGGTCAGGTTAGGATTAGTTTTGGTTATTATACATCCTTGTCAATTCTGACTTATCAGTATAAAAAAGTAAATAATGAAAAGAACTGTGTTGAGTTCATCATGTTTGTCGCTAAAGTGTAGCGATGAAGACACAGGACGATAGATCTCGAGTCACAGGTAAGTGCATACTGTACAGTTCTTTATTCCCAAATAATTTTGCAATGTTGAGACTGAATGGCTAAATGTATGAAAAACCGATAACCGATTAGAAAGCTTCCTCGAAGTTGCGGCAGCACTGAAAGGACTTTAGTTTTATGATATGCGTGGACAGGTATCGCCATGGCTATGACTTTCTTTACATCGGAGGCCATCTTGAAAGTCGCCTGTAGATAGTCACTATGAACAATGTATTTAAGTTTTAGCTTTGTAAGTACTTTCTGTCGTGTACCTCAAGGATGCTCCTTGGAACAATTCCCTTTGATTCACTCATTTCTCCTTTCTTAACCTATGACCGTGACACACTTGCCTGGGGTAGTTGATATTTCAACACACTTCATTCCTTCGGTTGTTAAATGTTAAATTTTTCACTCAAGTAACGGAAATTTACAAATAGAATACCAGAAGTGCAGCAGATAAGTAAAAAATTACGGTTATTAAACATTCCTATTTAAAATAACAGTAAAATCATGTTTCTTGAAGAAATTTTAAGTGTTTAAAATGATCGAAGTAAATACTAAAATTTGAACAATTTTCTTATTCAATTAATTTTTCTCATGATTTATTTATTGCAACAAGGATCAAATTGATTTACCTATTCTAGGTTAGTCGCAGATAGGCTCTTTGTTCTTGACGTGTGGGTCTCTCTAAGTGCAACGGGGCTTTGCTTTGGCACCCTTTCCCTTTTGGGCCGTAGAGTTATTTTTAAGGCGGCCAACACCTATTGTATCTTTTCGTTTTTCTTTTCATTCCTTAAATATGCTAAGGATTCAAAGTTACTTTTGTGGGATGAATCTCAAGCCATTGCGGTGACAAATTCCAACACGTACACGGATCCATTAATTTAATGGGTGTCAGTGAAAAGGTCACTACGGTGTGTGAACAATCATGATATCGACTTCCAACATAAAACGGTTGGAAGAAAGGAAAACAAATCCTGTTTCGTATTTTCCAACAATTCTCGATAATGGTTGTCCCTTTTATTCAACGATGACTATAGCCTGCGAGCAGGCTCTCGGTGATTCGAGGTGCATGAAGGGCCTTTGTTGTCAGCTGCGGTTTCACAGTTAGTGGCCACGTCATCCTAATCTAATAACACAACGATTGTTCTTTCACAAATATAGATTTTTAAAGACTAAAACCAGTGAGGACAATTTTTTTCCACCAAAACAGCAGACAGAAAAGTATAAAATAGAAAAAAAAAATAGAGCTTATCTGCTGAATACTCCGCCACTTATTTGCATAATAATAACATCTATTGTATTCTGGCTCGTTCTGAAAGTCGCTTATAGTAACGAAGTCGGAACGAAGATTCAAGTTTTTCATCAAATAGAGTCATGTTTTAAAACTGAATTTGTTTTTTCTATTCTTGTACAGAAGACAGGAGACGTGATTCATTCATTTCCTTTAATTGGATAAAGAATTGGACTGAGAATTGTTTGTTGGAATTTTTTTCATGACCACTAAACAAAAAGCGTGCAATAACCATAATACTATCCTTGACTAAAACCTACCCATCTCCTTTGCTCCGGGATTTTCAATGGGTGCTTTGTTTTTGAAGGAATGAGCTACGCGGTATTAATAGCGCTTGTCGACTTCGTCCCAATAGTCTTTAAATCATGATGTGGGCGGAACATTCTTTTACTTTGACAGATCACGTGTTTCCGCGTTAAGGGCTTTTGTACTGCTATACCCTCTCGATCATTCTCGATGAATTTAAAGTACGTTTTATCAACGATTTACTGTACATGTATGTGTGTACAGTAGATTTTTTCGATCGGGTTTTGGCACCCTATACCTCCTAGATAAATAGGAAGAGGTGGCCACTGACTGTGAAACCGCATCTGACAACACCTTTTCGCCTTTGTTTAGCCTGCGCATCTGAGCAGTCGAGCATGCTCTTCATGTACTTCGAACCACTGGGAGCCTGCTCGTAGGCTAGTCTTCGTAGAATAAAACTGTCAACAACCGTTTATCAATTGTTGCAAAAAAAGAAACACGGTTTTTTTCCTTTCCTCCACTCTTTGTACATTGGAAATCGATCACGTTGTTCACAAAACCCAGTCACCTCATTACTGACAACCATTGAATTAATTGAATTAAGGGTGGACCATTCCTGCACTTTGAGAGGTCACGAAATAGTGGCATAGCTTCCTTTTAAAAGAACTCCAGCAACAGAGAGGGCAAAGAAAGGTAATACAGTTTTGTCAAACTCTTACTGCGAAACTCGGAGATTGTAAACACTGGTATGATTACTTATAGTATCCTATTGTGGGTTTTAATTTACTTAATCACTAAGGCCACGTCATCCTAATCTAATAAAAAAAAAACGATTGCTCTTTCACAAATATAGATTTTTAAAGAGTAAAAACAGTGAGGATAATTTGTTCCACCAAAAGAGCAGACAGAAAAGTATAAAATAGAATAAAATAGAGCTTATCTGCTGAATACTCCCGCCACTTATTTGCATAATTGCCAACGAGCAAGCCGAGCAAAGACGCGAGGCTTGCGAGGCGGCCGGTTAATGCCGTGCGAAGTGTTGCAGCAGGCAGAAAAAATCTCGATCGTGCTGAGAAAAATGTAATGTAAGGCTACGTAGTGTAATGTAAGATTCCCTGGAGATTTAGTGGGGACCAATGAAAACGCGGATTCGCTCAGAAAATCGAGATTTTTTTTCCAAGGGGCTTTTCCTCTTTCGGCAAAATGAAATGGCGCCATTTCAGCGTACATGTTTACTACTGAATTTGCGCTCTAAACAATACCTGGACAATTGTTTTGTATCATGCAAATACATCAATTTTTCATCAAAAGAAGCCTGGACAACCTCGGAAATTCTCGGGAAAGATAAATATACCGGTATATACATGGTGCATACATACGGCCTGTTTTATAAATATCTTCCGAAAACGAAAGGAACCGAATGAAGGCTACGGATGAAAAACTTCATACAGCATTATACATCTCACTTAATCACGGTATAGTTGGAAGCAAGGAAAGCGCTAAATATTAGGACAACCGATAAGTTTTATTAGTACTTACAGGATTACACCAGAATTGGATGGACGCTCGCTAGGTATTGTCCATTCCTTAAATTTCGCTCTTCGGCCGTTCTCTTGAAGTCCTTCGGTTTCGGCAAAAGATAAAATGGTTTCACGGGAAGGTTGCCCAAGTACTAGCAATGCTCAAGTACAGCAAGAAGTGACCCCAAGTCCCATGGAAGCCGTTTTGAAAGAGCTGGCTGAACTGAGGTTCGTTAACCAAAAGCTTAACGATCGTTTGGACGCAATGTGCAAAACAAAAGCGAAGAAGAGTCTCTTCAGTTCCAAACAGCGCTCGTCGACGTCGGTTGATCCAAGTTGTTCTGTAAGTACTGAATTGTAGTTTGCTGCAATCTTATTGTTTTCAGTTTCGGTCAAATTAAGTGAACTCCAAAGAGTCCTTCGTTCAAAACTTGTTACTGCATGCGTTGTTTTTACCAAGAACGTTTATTGTTACATTATGATTACAGTACTGTACCGAAAAAAATCTTTCCGAGTAAGAGTTACAGCGATTGTGAAAATAATGTATTTTCATAAGAATTGTGAACGAAGATATCACCTTAGTGCTTTAGCGGCAAAGTTTTAGATGTTGAGGTTTAGAGTTACGTCATAGGCAGCCCAAGCTCGCGTCACTACAGACACCCGTTGCGAATTTAAACGCGTTATAAGACTTTGTATGGGAAATCAAATATCGTCGATTATAAAGCCTAAAAAATGTTCAATTTAACTTTCATTCAATAAAATGAATCAAAATGACTCACCTCTGGTGTATTCTTGTACCTTTTGGAGCTTATTTTACAGTTTCGGGAAGTCGGTGTTTTCAATGTTCTAAGACGAAGTCAAGGCTGCACACTACGATTCCGACCGTTGTCAGCTCAGAGGCGGTTTGCGACTCGAAAATCCATCCCAGCCAAGATTTTTTCACGCAAAGCTAAAGCCACATCATTTGCGAACCTCCGTGAATGTTTCATCGTCAAAAAACCCCACGCACTTGGCT
>NC_090871.1:22685585-22688085 GCF_036669935.1 Montipora foliosa
AGGTCTAATCTCCAGTTGTTCACATTCCTGTTTACAATGTATATCTATCATAAAAGGCAGACTTGTTTTGCTTAATTGAACCACCAAACAGGTTGATTTCCTCCTCCTAATAATTCACTTACCCACGATTTTTGTTTTCCATCACAGGGGCCACTTTTATAAGATGAATACTCTTCACTGTCTAGATGATGGATAAATTCTAAGACAAAAGCAATGGCTTCTGGTTGAAGTTTATGACTATATTGGAGTCTTATTTTCGGAAGTGCTGCTCCTGGACCATACATCTAACTATAAAGTCTAGCTTTTGTTAATTCGTAGTCTGTGCATGATACTTCCCTTCTCCTCGACTGTTAGTAAACCTGAACATTTGCTTAATTTCCTTATTTGTGTATTGCTGTGCCACACAGCTCAACATTTCAACCCATTTGGGACTTCCAGGCCTCTCTCTGGAGTAGCTGAGAGCTAAGCCCTCCATGATGTTAGCATTTGCATTCACTTTTTCCTGAATGAAATTTGAAAGAAGTGAAGACAATGGCTTGCTCCTTTTACTTTTTACTTCTAGTAAGAAACACCTCCAAGAGAGTGAGGTTCGCATGTTTACAATCATGTTTCCAAAACATTACCAAAGCCAGAGAAATATTGTGGTCTTATTTTTTTATTATCAAACGTAAAGGAAAAAGGTCCTGACGTTGAATTAGTCAGTAATAATTACTGACTCTGATCTGATTATTAGAATGCAAAAAGAGTACTCTTGATAGCCTGGATTAGTTTTCTATTTTAGGGAAGAATGCACACAGTAAGAACTCACATATAAGAACCTAGTACAGGCTGAAATTTGGCAATTTAAAAATACCCAAAAATGTAAGAACCTGTTCAGCCTGGCGAAGAAAAAGAGGTTCTTTTACAAAAAATCTCCCTCGAGAAACTCCTGTCATTGTGTATGTGTTTTCTTTGATTGGCATTTTACTGGATTTTCTCTAGAAATATGTTTTCCATAAAGCTACAGTGCAATACTGTCTAAATATCTTATGAAATAAAATATAGAAATTTATTGTTGTTCCTCTGAGAAATAAGAACCTATTAAGAAACTACATGTAATCAGCCTGAATTATGAAAAATTTGCCTAAAATATTAGAACCTGCTCAGCCTGACCTCGAAAATTCTAGGTTCTTATTTGTGGGTCTTTACTGTATTTTGTAGGGTTAGTAACTTTTACCCTGTTATACAAGCATGAAAGTATGCCATGTTTTCAGTTTCTCGGGCTTGGAAGATCCTTGAATTGTGTTCATCTTTTCATTATCAATCCAAATAAACTGAAAACCAACTAGTGAGGTAGAATATGTATGGTAGAATTTCACTATGTGAGTTAAAAAAAGGAAAGTTTTGTTTGAAAATATGAATGTTAACTGTACCCCATCAAATTGGCCTTCAAGAATTTCCTGGCATATCTCTTCATTTGAGGCACCCATGTTTTCAACTTCTGTTGTAAGTTCAGCCACTTTTTGCCTTGCGCAGTTTTTGAGTTTGTTTCGAATCCTCCGCTGAGTTCACTTTGACGCCAGTTCATATGACACCGGGGAACAACCAACTTGATTTTGAAGAATTGTTTGCAGACAGGGGCTGTGGAACACTTTTGTTTACACTGGGTGACAACCTGTGCAACCTTACATGACATGCACCACAGCACTTAAACTGCTTATGAGGGCCACACAGCCAAACTTTTTTTCGAAAAAAGTTTTCTTAGCTCCAGGGAACAAATCATTTGGTAGTGACTTTAAATGTTTTAGCTTGTACAGGGGAGTTGTGCATTTGAACGCTGAACATCTGAGGTGGATAGTGGTATTGCTACAGGCTTGACATTTTTCCTTTTTAAACACCATTTATGGGTCAAGATTCTTCCTTCCTTGTAGGGTTTTTACATATACTACAAGTAAGTACTGATGAAGACATTGTTTACAATCTCTGAGGCTCAGCTGGGACTAGTTCCTTTTTTTTTTTTTTTTTTTTTTTTTTCAATTCTCCACAAAGATCAAACCTTCAATAACTCTTTTTTTTTTTTTTTTTTAACTTTGATATAAGCTAGACTTAAATCTAGTGAATTGGGAAATGAAGCATTTGTGGCAAATTTTATGATAAATTCAACTCAACAATCGAAGCGAAGCTGAACACAATCTTCATGTGTAATTTTAAAGGGGAAAGTGAAAAGGAAACACTTAAACACTGGGGGTCTCACGAACCTTTTTACGGAAGAAGTGTGCGGGAGATAAGCTGAAAATCAACTCTAGAGGGAACCTACCCACGAATACTCAATACCTTTTAAAAAAAAAGGGACAAAATTACCTTTTGCAAGGTCTAGCGATAGAGTACACCGAGCTGTAACGACAACAGAAGTCCGATAACGATCTGTAGGAAACGTCACTGAACCGAAACGCAAGTGACAGAAGCTGCTTCCACATCAACTTGACTATCTCGAACACTGTATCAGATCACCGATCACAGA
>NC_090871.1:22693085-22700585 GCF_036669935.1 Montipora foliosa
AAATCAGAGGAAATTAATTTTTGGAAAGGAAAAATGGGTCAAGGCAGAGATAAAAGGTACAGTTCATATTAACACATTGCATTTTTGTGCAGTACCTCTCCAGGGTATTGTAAATCCTATGTCAGTCAGGTATAACAAGACAGAAGGCAATAGTCTGTCAAACTGCCCTTCCTTAGAATACAAAAGAGCATATGAATTGTGAGTAAAACCACCTCTTCACACCAATTATTGCTTCCATTCTTTTGGCAATGTAAAAAGGATGTTATTTTCTTATCTTCCCCTTCCCCACTGTTACAGCTCTTAGAAGTCATGGTACATTGTATCATGGTTCTGTACCTTTTTTTGACAATGGTGTGTGCCATGTACATGTAGAATTGGTGTTCGCAAATCAGTTGATGTAATTTCTATTGATAGCAACAAGGGCAATATAGTGTGTCTGTGATTGAAATAATGATCATGAGAAGACAAATGGCTTGCACAGATATGTCCAGGATTGACCCTAATTAGATGCACACTGATTTCATTAAACCAGAAACCCATAAGGGTTGAAACGTGTAACGGCCCCTTGTGTGCTGGGAAACAAGCTTCTGAATATTCAATTTGCTAACTACCATATTTGGAACAAAAAGAGAGATGGGTCTCCAAATATGGTACTTAGCACTGAAACATTCAACCAATCAGTTCGCACTGAATATTCAGAAGCTGTGAACGCGCGTTACACGTTTCAACCCTTATGGGTTTCTGATTAAACCTCATGAAGCGTCTCCTTGGTCTATTCGCCCCAACTTCAACACCACTCAAGTCTAAGACTACAGACAATTAACATCATAAAGTGTCCCCTATACTCTTATCTTCAAATAAAGATACACAGCAGTAGTTACCCTAACCTTAAAATGATGCTAACCCTAACTTTTAAAAAGATAGAAAATGCTTATACTTAATGGGAAATTTTGTGTTGGAAGTCAAAATTCGACGTGCATTTCATTAGGGTTAATTCTGGACATAAGTGGATTTGCATGGCAAAGGTCTTGCATTGGTCTTGCATTGGTGACAAAGAGTAAAATAACGGAAATGCACTATCCATTTATACAAAATATATATAAGTACCTTATAATCAATTGTCCATCGCATGGTAGTGCAACCAATCCCTTCTATGGTATTTTAAGACAGGTTGTTGCTACTCTGTTTTTTTTTTCTGTTCATGTTGTATACAGTAAGAAAATGATTTTGTTCGAGTGTTTCATCTGATAGTTATCTTTTGTTCGGTTTTTAGAAATTGAATTATTGACTAGAAATTGTGGAAAAAGCAGCACTCTCCACACAGGACAAGGACAGAGCAAGAGATTTGCTAAAACTAAACAATGCTGTTGAGTTTATGTCATCAGAGGAGAGTGATGAAGATGGAGGACAAACAAGTGGACCCTCTGCAAGGGATGTGAAACCGCTACAGTGGGAAAGGAGCAAATTACTCAATATTAAAGCAGTCTTGGATGCCACTTACAAGGCTCGTATGAGCAAGAGGCAACAAAGAACGGCAGCAAAAGTCACAAGAGTGGCTGGTCAAAATATGTCAAGCAGACCTCTGCCACAAACCTACCCTTTCTGGGCTGGCGATTGACCCAGAGTTAAAAGTCTCCTTAGTTATTATTTATTTTCTTTTTTTCATTTCATTGTACTTTTAACTCTGCAACACACTGTATTTTTTTTCAACTCAAATATCTGCTGGCATATTGAAGCAGAGTAAGGGCAAGGTATGCAACAGTGTTTGTAATGGTTGCTATGCTGCAGCACAGTAACTTTAGCGTGGTTTCTGGTAGCCATAGATGCAAGAAGAATAGGTTTTTCTAGTTTTACAGTTCACTGTACAGATGTCAACTCAGCAGCACCTTTTCTGTACTTTAGACCATTTCTTATTATTGTAATATTTGGTTTCAATGAATTGACGTCAAGTCTGGCAAGAAGGGGACATTTGCAGGAAGGCATCATTTGACTAGAATTACCACAATTAATTCTGTTTTTCCTAACTTATTCAAGTTTCAAATCCTAATGGGGTTAAAACAACAATAGTGCTAATTACCATGAGGAAAGCAAGGTCAGAATGATTCTGATACCGTGACTTGTATTCAAATATTATAATGTCATCGTGTAAATATCCCTTAAAGTTAAGGGAGCTGAGCCTTTGTTTGATTCATATGTCCAGATGAATATTAATATATGCATTGGTTGGTCAATCATCTTATAGTAAAATGATGACTACAGTACTTAGTTATGGGGAAGACCATTGAAGTGGAAATGTATTTCCCATAACTGAGCATCGTGTTAACCAACCAATAGAGGTTGTAAGGCTGCTAAGTTATATCAGTTACAATCACATCAGTTTAAGGCATTATTTTATGTCCATTCTGCACTGTGCTCTCTCAAATGCGTGTAGACATGTCAGTAATCACTTTAAGTATCCTTTGGACAATCGAAACAATTGGATAAAAGAATCGTCTTGCTATTTTTAATTTAAACGATAAGCAAAGTCTAAAGCAAAAAGCAAAGAAATGATAGGACAGACAAAGGAACTCAAGCCTGGATGAAAGTTTGTTGACAAGACTTTCAAAATTAAGTAGGGAGTGTGTATTGTAAACAAAATTCGAACAATCTCGAGCAATATTTGGAATTAATAGGTATGAGTGATTTCTTCATTCTCGAAATTGGACAAGCCGTTTAGGTGCGAAAAATAGAACATTTAACTATTGTATGAAATTGCTATTTATTATATTTTGATAATATCGATTTATATGTACAGAAAATGAAAGATAATAGAGTAAATGATACTGATCATATCAATTTTTAATTCACATAAGATACTATTGAATCAGAATTTTTAAAGATTTCGGAAGTAAAGTCAAGAAAGTTTTAATTCATTATGACTAGAATTTTTACAATTTTATCAAAGTAGTTTATTATATGCTGTTGTCATCATTGATAAAACGCCCTCTTGATAACCTGATAATAAAGCGTAACCTTGAATGA
Organism: Montipora foliosa; assembly: GCF_036669935.1. Classification (NCBI taxonomy): domain Eukaryota; kingdom Metazoa; phylum Cnidaria; class Anthozoa; order Scleractinia; family Acroporidae; genus Montipora; species Montipora foliosa. The sequence continues at coordinate 22,696,107 of NC_090871.1, forward strand.
ACTGAGTGTGCATATGCAGTGGGTCTAATGATGTTTGCCAAGTTTTACCTTCCTTGTTTTTACGTAATGTGAGGTTTAGCTACGCGCGATCATGACAAGGAAGCCCCTTTCAAAGTTAGTGGCTTATAACTCGCTTTCTAGGCCTCTTTCCACTAAATGCTTCTCCAGGAAAAGCCAACCCTTCGATTGAAAATTAAGGTTAAGTTTCCGAACCGCAGAAATTCAGCGGATTATCGTGTGTCCCTTGTATTTACGAGTTACGGAAACATGACGGTTGTTAGTAATTCAGTGGTCACGGAAACCTCGCGGATACACGAGTTTAACGAATGCGTTTACGCGAAGCCGCAGTCGCGGAAAAGTAACGTACACACGTGTTTCCCGCTTCGGTTATCTGAATTTCCGTTAGCGGAAATTCAAGATTCCGTAAGGAATCCGTTACAAAAACGGATACGTAAACCCTTGTTCTCACCCTGTGGCGAAGACGCGAGGCTTGCGAGGCGGCCAGCTTAATGCCGTGCGAAGTATTGCTGCAGGCAGAAAAATTCTCGATCTTACTGAGAAAAGTGTAATGTAAGGCTACGTAATGTAATGTAATGTAAGATGTAATTGTAGTTATTGTCCATTTCTGCCTGGGACGCTTGTGCTAGATAAATTTATGGGAAAGGCGGCTCTTACGCTCGTCCTTTCCTCCTTTTGTCTATTGTTTAACTCTGTTATGTAATAATCATAAATCGCCATTTTCTCTGTAAATTTGCTGTGTAGTTTAATTTTAGATATTGCCACTCGTTCCTTGTAATTTTTTTAACTTGTCATACCCCGTTCGTGCTAGTCTGATGTTGACAAACCTGTAAGATCTCGTCGAGACGAACGACTTCCTTTGTTGTGGAAAAAATATTGTTAATGTGCTGACGCGCAGGCGTAGTGCGTCTTGCAGGCGTAATTTTCACGTGTGATTGGCACTTGATTGTTCAGTCAGATTGGGAACATATAAAAAGCTGTATACCTAACAAATAGAGAGTTAAGCAGGACTAGTTGAGCGAGAGCTGTAAGATCAACCCGAGAACACCACATAAAAGAAGTTAAACATCAGGGGTGTTGAGGAGTCTTTCCTCCCCCAAAGATTTCCTTCAACATAATAAAATAAGGAAACTTCGCAAAGAAATGCATCAGTGTATGAAACAAATGGAGAACTAAAGAATGAAAGACCAGAAGTCTTGATGAACAAAGATAAAATGTTAAAAAAGAGAAGGGATAAAGAAGTTAGGTTGTCAGACGAGAAAGTGCACCATCGGCAGGTTACAAGAGCTGAAGAGCAGGCTGCAATATCAGCCAGGATGCTGTGCAAGCTTCAAATATCCTACTTCCACATTGCAACGGGATTTCGTGAAAATGACGGAAAATTACAAAACAGTTATTACTTAATTATCGACTTTTAAAAAATAAGATTTCTAGCATATCGCACGACCGCAATGTTGAGAAGTAGAATAGATTCCATATTGCTTTGCGTCTATTCAATAAAGGAATAAATCTTCATTAATGAGGTGATTTGTGCGTCTGTTTGATCATACGCATAAAGGACTCGTTCACAAATGGCGTAATATTCAGTTTATTTTATAAAATACAACAATAGAATACAAAATGTAAGGAAATCATTACTCTATAAGAGCAGGTGTAAATGAACCAAAAGGCGTGTGTTTCAGGCTTCCACCAGGAGATGTAATTCTCTTGCAATGTAATTCTCTTTAAAACCCTTAACCGGCCTAAACCGGCCATACTTAGTATCTGTCTAACGCAAGACGATTTTACTCGTTAATGGGGAACCCCTGGGAGTAAATAGGTTAACCTTAGGGCGAGTTTTTTTTATCCACAATTCTGGGTCCGGTTGTTCAAAAGCCGATTAACGCTAACCATAGATTAAGAATTAAACAAGGAGTTTATTTCTCTACTCCCAAATGCTGTTCAACGCTGATATTCGGCAAAAATTTACATTGGAGTAAGTCAATATTGAAAAACAAAAAACGGCAAACGAAACTTTCACCAAAAAGTGGAAAACATGAAACAAAGTTTACGCTAACCCTGGATTGTGTTAATCGGCTTTCGAACAACGGGGCCCTGGAATAAAAATGGTTACTACGGAATGCTAGGAATAATGCAGATTGTCTGCATAAAAAAACGCCGGTCGAGATGCGCGGTCCTGGCACGAATAAACACTGCGTAACAAATATGGCGGCAGACGAAGAGAAGAGGCTGATATTGCAACCGTTATCACAGCAATTTTCCCTGTAAATAACGAGGAGGAAGAAATAGGGAGACTATTTTCGATTTGCCGAATGTTTTGGGAGTCCTATATACAAAGGAGAGGAGACACATCCCTCGAATCACGGGCTATGCAGACAATGTTGTTGTTGTACGAAACATCACTGGAAAAAAAATTCGTACTTTTGGTACAATGAAATTAGAAGAATGTTTCATTGTGTCCAAAAGGTTAACCTGATATTTTTCTGCGGTAGAGACGTATTTGAATCCGCAGCGCTCATCTTGCCGTCCGCCATCTTGGATTTTCATTCGCAACATTCTGTTCATTCTGCCCATGGGAGCAGAATGGATGGAATGGCGTTCTATCCGTTCCGGAAGAGGAATGAGGAATAGAAAAACGCGCGCATTTCACATTCTGGCCATTCTCATTCCAGAGTTGTGGATAAAAAAACGCGCCCTTAGAGAACTACGATGGAATGCTCCTAGCAACTTGGTTTGTACTTTGATTTTTGTGGAAGTGGAAGTAGCTTTAGTCTCTACTTACAACAGTTAGAATTCAATCAAACTACTCATTTTGTGGAATGAAACTTCATACAATTGTTTCACGATAAAAGACTAGCATTTTGGAAGAAAGTGATCCCTGTTTCGCAAATGGCTTTACAGGATCTATGCACAATAAAATTGCGTGTTGCATTCATAAAATTCCTTGAAACACTTTCAAGTGAACGCGCTTCACAACTGAACACAATGTAATTTCTACTCTCTAATCAAGGGGCTGTGTTTTTACAATGCTTTTTCTGTTTTCTGATTAAAAAAAAAAAAAAAAAAAACAGAAAGAATTCCCGATTACCTCACATTACTTGTGCATAAAATATTCAGTTCTGCCAATGTGAAATAGGACGTGCGAGTAATTTTTATATAGTACATTTTTTGCCAAAATTTCAACAGAAGACATTCGATAGACTGCGTGCAGCGATAGGGTCTCAGATATCTTTTGACAAACATCATCATAACTTTACGTCTGCATTGAAATAAAGACATCTTTTAACAATCTTCAGTGAAGTCAACATATCGTGACATAGCCCCTTTAGTTTTCAAAAATTATGCCACCTAGTTATGATACTGAAAACTCCATCGAACCGTTAAAGGGGATGGTAGAGAGCTAATAGCAACCGCAAATTACTGAATACATTTCCTACACCTCTCCAGTCTCTCCACATCTGTTCATTAAGGAAATATTGAATTTCTCCACCTCTGACACCTTTTTCTCTTTTAATGTAATACTTCAGTCTTGCCCATGCAGACTCAACCTCTTGGGTGTGTATTCCTGTTAAAGGATCTACAAAATTGTCCTGGTGAACTACCGCCCTATGGGCAGAAACGTTGGCAACGTGCACGTGTAGTTGCAAGTTTCGGTAGGCGGCCCTGTTGTTTCCGATTAGTCCGATGTTTCTTAATCGCGATTTTCCTATAAATATTTCGGGATAGATGTTCGAGTTAAGGTTGGAATACACATGGCAGCTGGTCGCACGTTTTCATGCAGCATATTTTATTTTGCATTTCTGTCTTGCATGGTTCATCTAGTCTCTCAACGACACCTTTTCTACAACGTTTGTCAAGTCTTTTTACTTCATGGGCGAGATAATGCTCAGGGAGTTTTTCTTTGGCCAAGAAATGTCCACCTTTCTTGGCCTTCTTGTCTGTTTCATGTCCGCCATATTGGATGCTCCGTTAATAGCGCTGTTATCTTTTCACGTATTGTTCGGAGGAAATTTTTGAAAAGAAGAATATTGTACGTGGTAAACGGCTCATCTTCTTTCAACCAAGAGTTGCTGAAAATTCAACTCAGTGGAGACATTCATCCAAAACCCGGCCCGGAAATCGGTTCGGTTAACACAACAAGCAACGCACGTTTATTCAGCCGTCATAACACGCATACGGATATATCCTTCTTTTACGCTAACGCGAGAAGCATTGTTAATAAAGTGGATATGCTTCATTTGGAAGTTGCTAATAAGGCTTACGATGTTGTCGTTTTAGTCGAGACACACCTGGATTCGTCAATAGCTGATGGCGAAATTTTTCCGGCTAATTATCTGGTCTTTAGGCGTGATCGAATGTGCAATGGCCGTTATGGAGGAGGAGTTTTAATTGCAGTTCGTGATACCTTCAAATCTTCATTAAGGCATGACATGTTGTCGGACTCTGAACTGATTTTTGTAG
>NC_090871.1:22715585-22718085 GCF_036669935.1 Montipora foliosa
AAGATCAAAATACAATAAAAACAAAGATTTTGCGCCGCCGGGTGAGAAGAGGATGGTTAAATGGACAGTACAAAATGAAAGAAACGACTCATAGAGAGACAGAATTTCGCACACACGTACCTTGACATCTTTACAAGAAAATGACAGAGCTGTGAACAACTTATTTCGGTCAAAGCCTCAAAGTCTATAACCACTCCTCGCTTCTCTCAGTTACGTGAGCAATACCAAAATTGATTGATATTCGAGTCCATAGCTAGTGACAATTTTTTTCACACTTGTCACGAAACACATCACAGCGCATAGACGTCGTAGCCCGCAGTATTCAATAATATAACGGAACATCAGAGTAGTTATTCATGTGAACAGTAGGTATCACTTCTATGCCTCCTTCCTTCTTTTTTTTCAAGACAAACAACAATCAAGACAGAGTCTTCAGGCACCCCTACCGAAAGGAGAATGAATCTTTTTAACACGCGATTAGCCGCCAGAATCCTTTCTATTGTTAAGGTTTTCATAAGAACTGACAGTTATATAATCAAGGCAAGTTTTCACTCAGTCAACAAGCTTTGTATTACCAAACAAAAACGTGCGATAGTATACCAACAGCCGGTTGAGAAATTTACGTTAGAGAGCGTTTAAAATAATCGCCAGTGGATACAAGAATTTGGCATCGCTGGTGTGAGAAAGTCATCGAAAGGTGGCTTTTATAGCACGATTGTCAACCTGAATTGGGTAGGAAAGTTTTCTCCTACTGTTGAGCTTTCCATTAAAAAACAGAGTTATTTTATTGTGGCATATTTACAAATTTAATTTTTACTCTGGGTCGCCCAAGAAAAAAATTACCCGGCTAAAGCATCCTGTAGTACACGATGGCCCGGGAATGAGAAATTCGCCAAAAGGAGCCTTTTGATGCGCGATTAACCACTCGAATTGGGCAAAAATGTCTTCTTCTACAGTTAAGCTTTCCACAAAAACAGAAACTTATTAAATTGTGGAAGGTTTAAAGATCCACTTTTTACTCTAATTCGCCCGGGTAAAAATTACCCAGCTAAACTTTACTATAGTACACGAAGGGACAGAGAAATTCACCGAAAGAAGCCTTTTGAAGCGTGATTAACCACTCGAGATTATAAACAATATTTGTCTTACTTCTGAGCTTTCCTTCAGAAATGAAAGTTATTTATTGCGGCAGGTCTAAAAATGCAAGTTTCACTCCGCGTCGCCCAGGTAAAAATTACCCAGCTAAACTATACTATAGTACATGATGGGAGTGAAAAATTCACCGAAAAGAGCCTTTGAAAGCGCGATTATCCACCCGAATTTCGCAGAAATGCGTTCTTCTACAGTTAAGCTTTCCTCAAAAACAGAAACTTATTAAATTTCTGGAAGGTTTAAAGATCCACGTTCTACTCTAATTCGCCCGGGTAAAAATTACCCAGCCAAACTATACTATAGTACATGATGGGAGTGAAAAATTCTCCGAAAGGAGCCTTTGAAAGCGCGATTAACCACTCGAATTGGGCAGAAATCCTTTCTTCTACAGTTAAGCTTTCCTCAAAAACAGAAACTTATTAAATTGTGGAAGGTTTAAAGATCCGATTTTTTCTATGCGTCGCCCGGGAAAAAATTACTCAGCTAAATTTTACTATAGTACACGAAGGGACTGAGAAATTCACCGAAAGGAGTCTTTTGAAGCGCGATTAACCACCCGAATTGAGCAGAAATGTTTTCTTCTACAGTTAAGCTTTCCTCAAAAACAGAAACTTATTAAATATATAGTATAGTTTAGCCGGGTAATTTTTACCCGGGCGACCCAGAGTGAAAATCGGATTTTTAAACCTTAGTACATGATGGGAGTGAAAAATTCACCGAAAGGAGCCTTTGAAAGTGCGATTTTCACCCGAATTGACCAGAAATGTTTTCTTCTACAGTTAAGCTTTCCTCAAAAACAGAAACTTATTAATTTGTGCAGTTTTAAAGATCCGATTTTTACTCTGGGTCGCACGGGTAAAAATTACCTAGCGAAACTATACTATAGTACACGAAGGGACTGAGAACTTCACCGAAAGGAGTCTTTTGAAACGCGATTAACCACTAGAATTGGGCAGAAATCCTTTCTTCTACAGTTAAGCTTTCCTCAAAGACAGAAACTTATTAAATTGTGGAAGGTTTAAAGATCCGATTTTTTCTATGCGTCGCCCGGGTAAAAATTACCCGGCTAAACTATCCTATAGTACATGATGGGAGTGAAAAATTTACCGAAAGGAGCCTTTGAAAGCGGCATTTCCACCCGAATTAGCCAGAAATGCTTTCTTCTACAGTTAAGCTTTCCTCAAAAACAAAAACTTATTAAATTTCTGGAGGGTTTAAAGATCCCATTTTTACTCTGGGTTGCCCGGGTAAAAATTACCCGGCTAAACTATACTATAGTACATGATGGGAGTGAAAAATTCACCGAAAGGAGCCTTTGAAAGCGCGATTATCCACCCGAATTGGGCAG
>NC_090871.1:22733085-22738085 GCF_036669935.1 Montipora foliosa
TCCACCGATCGTCTTCGGCGCCACATCATTCTCTGGTAATCGCAATGTTGTTACCCGAGACACGAGGAAAGCCGCTTTCAGACTTCGTCGGAAAGGAAAGCGGAGGAGATGGAAAGGCGATTTTGTCGGAGCAAAAGCAAGAATTCGCAGATTACACTTCAACTGTTTAGTTGAGCAATATAAATTGAATGACGACGTCCTTCTTTTCTTTCGTTGCATCAGAGGTACCGATAAATCCTCTCTGGGAAAGGATTTTTCGGTTCCTTTGAAGCACTATGATCCAAGTGATCTTAGATCAGTGATCCTTCTTCGGATAATCGCAAAGGAACGCACCCCAAGGCAGTCCTCAAAACGTAACGTTTTCTTTTCCGTTTTTGCCTCCAGTTTACTCCCTAAAAACGTTGTAAATTCTTTTTAAAAGAACCTGTTATGCACTTTGCATAAATATCTTTTTGTGCCCCTACCTTGTTTTGCGCCAATATATGGCGGCAGAAGTTTTTCTAGCTGTTTTTCTATTTCAAAGTTGTTGGGGAAAATGGTGAATTCGAAACACTGTATCCGTACCGGACTTCTTATGAACTCTATCCCTGTAACATTGGGTAGATCTAGTTTCTGCAATCATGTTGGGGATTATTTCACAATTAGATAATTGGAGCCAAGATCTTAGCTTGTTTGTTTGATTGTATCGGATGTTATTAAATATCAGATTTTCAGCACTTTCATTGGCTCGCCAGACGCAGGCTATCAGTTTTTTGCATGTATATACCGAAACAGTGGATAGCGTTGAACGCGTGAACAGCTCCGCACGTCAGGGATAAAGCGAGCTGAAAACATTTTTGCAGCTCTGAGAAAAAAATGGCCGACAAAAGCCGTTTTGGACCGGAATTGACCGAGGCAGAAGTCGATGGTTTAGTCGACAATACTACCCCCCGGGAACACCAAAGAAATGTATTTTCTCTTATTACGTATGGTAATTAGTTCTTTTCATCTCTGCTATGCTTACTTCAGCCTGCATGCTGTAGGCGTGTCCCCTGGGTAATGCTGATTGGTTCAGTTTGCTATATATTCAGTGTTTTCAGTTTGCTTATTCCTCTCTCGTGCAAGTTTACCGAGTTTACCTCGCGTATTCAATTTACCCGCCCACCCACCCATATTTAGTCCAGCAGTTTTATTCTTGGTGCACTAATTTGTTAATTCTTCTTTGTCGCTAATTTTTTGTTTTATCAGGCCGTGCAGACTTTGCTCAAAGTAGATGCTTTAAATGCAACAGGACATGCCACTGGGCCCGTGACTGTAGGTGGTCCGCTTGGTCCTACCCAGGATCCAGCTATGGCACTCATCCGTCAGGATCATTCTATGTTAGGGGAGGAGGAGGAGGACAGCCTGGATCGTCAACAAACAATGCTAAGTGATCAGGACGGATTTTTCGATAGCCTCGCTGAGGTGAAAGAACAACATGAATTCCCCATTAATGATAGTACTTGTGTTAAAGGAAAGTTAAGGGAAAATGTTAACTTTTGCAAAGCTATAGGCGCTTCTAGCTTTATTATCAGTGTTATTCAGGATGGATACAAGTTACCTTTTATCTACACTCCGCCATCTGTTCAGTTGCATAATAATAGATCTGCTATAGTTCATAGTTCCTTTGTAGGCGAGGCAGTCACAGAGCTTCTTAAGTCGGGGCGTATCCGTGAGTTGAATGCGCCACCGTTTGTCATTAACCCCTTATCTGTTTCGGTCCAGCCCTGCGGCAAAAAGAGGTTGATTCTCGATTTAAGGTATGTCAACAAATGTCTTAAGAAATTTCTGTTTAAATGTGAAGATTGGAAGATTGCATTAAGCTATTTTGAAAAAGGTGCGTATATGTTCTCGTTTGATCTCAAGAGTGGGTACCACCATATAGAAAAAGCAGAAGAACATCAGACCTATTTAGGTTTTTCTTGGAACTTGCAAGGGTCGCAGTCCAGTCGGTACTTTGTTTTTGCCGTTTTACCTTTTGGCCTTTCCACTGCGCCTTACATATTTACTAAATGCGTACGTCCATTAGAAAAGTATTGGCACTTCCAAGGAGTAAAAATAGCTGTTTTTCTGGATGACGGATTTGTAATAGATAATACCTACGAGAGTTGCAAGGTGGTAAGTTCAAAAGTTAAACGAGATTTAGGATCGGCAGGTTTTGTACTGAATGACTAAAAGAGTATTTGGGAGCCACGTCAAGTTATTGTATGGTTAGGTTTGCGTTGGAATTCTGTGGAGGGTTGTATTCACATAACGGATCGCAGACTGAGGAAAATTTTTGAACATGTTGAAGCTATCAGAAGTAATGACTATGTCATGTCCGCAAGGCAATTAGCTTCATTCGTTAGCAAGATTATTTCCACAGGAGCCGTTGTCGGCAATGTTAGCAGAATTATGACTAGACATTGCTCTATGTCTATTGTTGCTGCTCAAGATTGTGACTCACCTTTTAAACTTGATCAGTATAGTGTTGATGAAATTAATTTCTGGAGAGTAAACCTTGAAAATGCGAATACAAGATATTGCTTTAGCAACAGTTTGCCTAATTGTTTTGTTTACTCTGACGCCAGCGGAACTGGCTGTGGCGCGCACATGGCGTTGAATCACTAGCTTATTTGTCATAATATGTGGACTGAGGAAGAGACTGGAAAATCCTCCAAGTGGAGGGAGTTATATGCAATAGAATTTGCGCTTGAATCCTTTTGCACTGTGTTAAAAAACTCGCATGTCAAATGGTTCACTGATAGCCAAGCTGCTGCAAAAATAGTTGAGGTTGGAAGTATGAGAACCGATTTACACACCCTCGCTTTGAGGATCTTCGAAATATGCATCAAACATAAGATTCTGCTGGATATTCAATGGGTTCCTCATTCCGAGGTGGAATCATAGACACGGATGACTGGCAAATTTCAAATTCGTGCTTTGCGCTATTGGAAAATTTGTGGGGCCCACATACGATAGATTGTTTTGCAAATCACTATAACCATAAAATAGATCGTTTCTTCTCGAGATGTTGGACGCCCGGTTGCGCAGGAATCGATTATTTCTTGCAACCTTTACAACAAGAAAATTGCCTTGTTGTTCCTCCAGTTTGCATCGTCTCTAGAACTCTTCACTATTTGTCACAACAGAAGGCCACTGGTACTTTAGTCGTGCCTTTTTGGCCCTCATCCAGTTTTTGGCCCCTATTGAGTAGTACGTATGCCCAGTGCGTCATTGACTATAGCGTTTTCTCTGGAAACGGTGTATTAGAGCATGGCCGAAATGTGAATTCGTTGTTAGGGTCTAAACGTTTTAAAGGTTCCATACTGGCGGTGCGGCTTGATTTTAAACATTACGTTATCGTATAGCAGAATGGTACCCTTGTGCAATGCCAGAGTGTGGCTTGTTGATATGAAGTTTAATGCGCTGGCCTATGTTTTGATATTGTTTGAGCATCAATAGAATATCGTGTGGCACTGGCCTGTGTTTGTGTGTCCTAGGTAGTACTGAGTCTATGAGCTTGTCTGGGTATGCGTAAGGCTTTTGAGCCCTATACCAAACTATGACACTGGCCATAGTTGTTTTGCATAAGGCACTGGCCTTTAACATTGAGATGAAGGCATTGACGCGAGTTATCACGGTGAAGTATTTCATGTTATCGCTTCATTTGTATTCTTTTCTAGATTGTTGGAAAAAGCTCTTACTGGAGCAAAGTCCCGGTGATTTTACAGGAACACGGACGAGAGGCTATCCAGCAAGTCTTGACTTCCAGAGCCAATTCTACAGTAAAGAAATATCTAGCAGAGTTAAAAACGTTCTTTCCCGAAAAATGGCATTACTGTCGATTTGCCTTATGACACTATAGTGGCGGCAATGTATATATCGGAATTCTCCAAACAAACTGAGTCTAGTGCATCTGTTATTCTGGCATACTCCGTCCTTAAATGGCTTCACACACTTTTTCCTGAGAATAATCCGCTGGAGAATGATCTCTGTCGGAATATTGTGGAATCTGCCAAGAGAAGCAAAAGCAAACCGGTTACCAAGAAGACGCCCATAACGGCAGATATTATTAAACAGATAATCGATAAATACGCTACCCCGGGTTCTAACTTAAAAGATTTGAGGATTGCTACTATTTGTACCGTAGGGTTTGCTGGGTTTTTGAGATTTAATGAGATTTCTAACATTTTGCCTACACATTTAACATTTGTGGGTGGCTACATGTCAATTTTCATTCCCCGTTCCAAGATGGATATTTATCGAGAGGGGAACATCGTATACATCAATCATCTCCATAATAAGTATTGCCCAGTGAACTTGGTTATCAGATATATTGAAACGGCTGGTATTGACTTGAAATCTACTCTCCCGTTGTTTAGATCTGTAAGTTATCACAGGAGTTGAAATTCGTATTCTATTTGCAAATCTGGATTGTCTTATACAAGGTGCCGGGAGATCTTTGAGTCCTGCCTTGTCGAATTGGGTTATGATGCCAGGTGTTTTGGATTACATAGTTTAAGGTCGGGCGGTATTACCTCAGTTGTGCAGCACAGTAAAAACTCTATCTCAGATAGATTATTGAAACTTCACGGCCGCTGGAAAACGGACACAGCCAAAGATATGTACGTTCACGAGGATGTGCAGAATAGATTGGCAGTAACCAATTTCCTTGGGTTGTGATTTCCAACTTCGATACTTAGCCTGATTGTAGGTAGCATTCATTTAATTGATGTTAGTTTTCTCAATATGCTACACCACCTGGTCGGGTGATTTAAATTTTTCTCGGTTAGCATTTCATGTAATTGTAATGAGGGATCTAATTATAATAAACTATTGTATTGAATTATTTCTATAGTATTTCATGGAATTATATGAGGGAACTATTTGTAATGAGTTATTGTATTAAATTATTTCAATAGTGTCTCATGGAATTGTATTAATGAGTGAACTTATTATAACAAGGTATTGTAAAAGGAAGTTAATAAACTCGGTATACT
>NC_090871.1:22740585-22758085 GCF_036669935.1 Montipora foliosa
CAGATTTTGTTAATTCCATTTAGGCCTAATATCGTAAAAAGACCTTTTAGGAAGCATGACACACAGAGACCTTTCCGACAAAAGTCCCAGAAATGGATAATTCTTCACTGGAGGGTGGGAGCAACTGTGGTTTAAACGTTACGCAACACACTTGATAGTGCATTCGCTAAAATTTTGTGCTAATTGTCGCTGGAATCGCGGTAGGTTGTACCGGTAACTGAAAGGAAGAAGCCACACTTGCGTTTGCCGTTCCCTTTCTTGATCAAGTATCAAACATCTTGTACAAGCAAAGGCTTCAAATGACATACATTATTATGGAGTGCAAGGATGGCGCAGGGGTGAGAGTACTTGCCTCCCACCAATGTGGGCCGGGTTCATTTCACAGATTCGATGTCATATGTGGGTTGAGTTTGTTGGTTCTCTACTCTGCAGCGAGAGGTTTTTCTCCGGGTACACCGGTTTTTCCCTCTACTCAAAACCCAGCATTTAATTTGGTTTGTGTTAAATGTTGATTTTAGTTTACAGTGTCCCCAATTAATGCTCCAGCACTAGAAGACTAGACACTTAAATAAAGTTCCTTTCCTTACTATCCACGTTTGCGGCATTCCGTTGGGATGGGGGTGGAAATGAGATCGGGGAAGGGCTCTTTTTTCTTGATCGTGAAAATTTTTCCCCTTTCACCCCTCCCCACTGGATTGCGCCTGGCTCTCCAAGGATTTGTAGGGAACGGCAGGCTGAAGTTTAAGTTCCACCAAAAATCTGGAAACTTGTACGCTTGATTTCTGCTTCTTTTTTGTCTGTTCGCTAGGTATCTAACAGATTCTAAAAAAAAAAACGGGAGGGACACAGTAAATTGTCAAGAAAAGGGAAAGGCATTTTTGAAGTGAAGAAGGCTGCCGTATGCCGCAAACACCAAACAAATTTCTGTCGTAAATCATCCATTGCAAATTTTTACGACACTTTCGCCCACTCGACGGAAAGTAAATTTTAATATACCAAGTGAGACCCAGAGCAGGAAGACCAATGGTGCTGCAACATCAATTTGATAACCAACGGTTCAGGTTTCCTGTTTCCCAGATAGTAATTTATATTTTTCGTCCAGTTCTGAGTGTAGTCCAGAGAAGAAGATTTCGACAACCCTCACACGACAACAGAGATGGTGGCTTATTGCAAAGGTTCTCTTTCAGAACAACTTTCACGAGTTACTTGAAGACAGGAAAAAGTATATCATTAGCTGCAAACCCGTCAGACCGGAATGCAAAGTTAGATCTTTTGGTTGGCCGTTGCTCACGAGTTCTTAATCCTATAAACACTTTGCTAAATTCCTGGTTTCCCAATTTTTTTCACAACAATTTTCGTCTTTGGGGGAACAGGTGTGGCGCAGTGAAAGCATTCGCCTTCCTCTAAGGTGGCCTGGGATTGAGTCCTGTATTCCTAATAGCACACGTTCGATATGTCAATATTCACAGATGGTTAGCTACGAGGCTTTACGGTTAAATTCCACGATTGCTTTGTTTAGAACTCCTCCTTGAGACTTACGAGACAAAGAAAACAGAACTCCACCGTGAAATTTGACCATAAAGCCTCGTAGCCACTCCTGAATATTGATATATTGAACTCGGCCTATTCGCTGCTGTCATAGACTTTTTTGCCTAGTTTTGTGACTTTAGGACTTTGAACTCTGTCACGCGGACTGTCATGTTTTTGAACATGTGATTTTGTGTTTTTTTTTTGAGATCGATCAGAATTTTTGAGATTGAGAAATTATATTTCGGGCGGTTTGGAATTCCGCATGTATTGAGCTGGATTTGTCAGATATTCGTTGGAATTTGAGGTCCATTAAAGGAGAAGACAAAAAATCTATTACAAGTGGTCCAACGAGCCGGAGTTTGCCGGAAATGCCGGGCAAATTGGCCAAGAATTAGAAGATATGCGATACGCTACGAAAGTGCTTGCAAGCGTGAATGAAGTTTTGACAGAATACGATGGTTCTAGGAGTGCAAAAGACAAGATCACTCAACTCAGCATCGCTTTGAATGAAAAGCTGGTGACATCGAAGGCACTGGACGAATCTATTTTATCTGCAGTCGACGATGGAGAAATTGAAAGCGAAATCGATGCATCTGAAAATTTTCGCGCCCAAATTCACGAAGCGCTAGTTAAATTACAGAGTTGTCAAGTCGCTCACGACGAGCAGGAAAATATACAGAAGCAAGAAACTCACCAGGAGCCAAAATCGAGTGGAAACAAGTATAAGCTGCCGAAGTTAACACTGAACAAGTTTAACGGAGATCCGAAGCGCTGGCAAGAATGGTGGGATTCATTTTGTGTGGCTGTGCACGACAACAGCGCGATCTCGACAGTGGAAAAGTTTACTTATTTGCGAAGTCTTCTTGAAGGAAATGCAGCACGGGCTATTTCCGGATTGCAGCTTACATCTGCTAACTACAGTGCGGCCTTGGACGTTTTACGAGAAAGATTCGCCCAAAAACAAATCATTATCAATTCACACATGGAATCGTTCATCAAGTTAAAACCGGTAAACGTGATTTCAGACGTCAAAGGAATTCGCGCGGTTCTCGACAGGGTGGAAATTCAAGTTCGAGGCTTACAATCCCTTGGAATCGATTCAGCCCAGTATGGCGCCTTGTTGATACCTATTTTTTTGGAAAAACTACCGGATGAGTTGAAATTGATAGTGAGTAGGAAGCATAAGGACGACTGGGAGCTAATTTCTGTCTTAGAAGCCGTGAAATCCGAAGTTGAGGCACGGGAGCGCTCTGGCATTCAATCAACGACCGAAAAACCGCCTCCGAGGAAGCCAACATTTCACACGGGAAGCAACACCGCAACTGCGAGCGCCTTATTGAGTGGAGCGGGCAAATTTGTTCTGCAAAGGAAATCATCGGGCGTCGGAATGCCATGTTGTGACGAATATCGAGGGAAGAAAGAGCATTTTGAAGAAGCAAGGACGGTGTTTTATTTGTTTACGGCGTGCAGGTCACTTGGCGCATAATTGTGATTCCAATATTCAGTGTTTAGGATGCCAGGGTCGTGACCATTTGGCTGTTTGTGATGGTAGAGGTGTAGGTGACAGCGACAATTCTGATTCTGCAGTAGTAGATGGTGCTAGTAACCAGCCTGAGTCGGCTACATCTGCAATGCATGTAAGCTCAAGTATGCATGTCTTTCTTCAAACAGCACAAGTTGCGTTGTCAAAACCAGGATAAGAAGGGACTCAGAAACTGAACATTCGGGCTATTTTTGACACTGGAGCACAAAGGTCATATGTTTCCCAAAGAGTGGTGGATGCATTGAAATTGGAAACCATTAACACTGAGAAACTAAGGATTGCTACATTTGGAAACCAGGAACAAGAAGTGCAAGCGGTTAGTCTCGTTGAACTAGCCTTAAGCAAGCCAGAGACAGGCTTTAAACTGACCCTAAATGCTTTTTCAGTCCCTCATATTTGCAGTGAATTGCAGGGGCAAGACTTGAGCTGGGTGAAGGAGAACTATCCTCACTTACGTGACATTGAGTTCGCAGACTCTTTGTCTGACAATGGTCCCATGAAGATTGACTTGTTGATTGGTTCAGATTACATCTGGAATTTTTTCGATGGCAGCACGATACGGGGGGAGGAATCAGCTGAGAGTGGTCCAGTGGCTGTCTCAACAACTGTTGGCTGGGTACTGTCCGGCCCTGTGAAAAACCTTCCCAAAGAGAAACTGTCAAGCATACAGTTTTCATCAACTCATGTGTTGAGAGTTGATTCAAGTAGCAATGACACCCTATATGAAGATTTTGAGCTATGGGACTTAGATTCCATTGGTATTCGAGAGAAGGACACGGTCCATGAAGCCTTTGAAAAGAATGTTAGTTTCCAAGATGGAAAGTATTCTGTGCACTTACCTTGGAAGGAGCACCACAAGTTGCTGCCAGACAATTATGAGAACAGTGTAGCGAGATTGCGCTCACAATTGAAGCAATTAAGAAGAGACCCAGAGGTCTTAAGAGAATATAATTCGATCATCGAGGATCAGTTGCAAAGTGGAATTATTGAGCGAGTCGACACCACCGAATGCCCAGCTGTCGGTAAGGTGCATTATTTACCTCACCATGGAGTGGTGCGAAGAGATTCCCTAACTACTAAGTTACGGATTGTGTTTGACGCCTCTTCAAGGGCTACAAGTGAAGATCCCAGTTTAAATGACTGCCTGTATTCAGGTCCACCTTTAACTCCTACCATTTTCAAGATTCTCCTCCGGTTCAGAGAAAGGAAGATTGCCCTGGTTGGGGATATTGAGAAAGCCTTCCTGAACAATAAGGTTCAGGAACAAGATCGCAATGTATTACGATTCTTATGGATTGACAGCCTTGAGAAGGATGACCCAGAATTGGTGCTGTATAGATTTTGTCGGGTTGTGTTTGGTGTCAATTCAAGTCCATTCCTGTTAAATGCTACCCTGCGACACCACATCAGTCAGTACAGTTTGGATGCAGAGTTTGTAGAGAACTTGCTGAATTCATTTTATGTCGATGACCTAGTGTCTGGAGAGAGAAATCTTGGGAGGTGTTTGTTGCTGTACGAGAAATCAAAGAATTGCCTATCAGCAGGAGGTTTTAACCTAAGGAAGTGGATCTCCAATTCGCCCCAGCTTCTTGAATTAATTCGAGAAGATAGAACCAGAACCAAGGAGAACTGCCCTGAAACACAGCCAGTAGTTGAAGACACTGAGACCTATGCAAGAGTTGCTGTGGGACATTTGGAGGAGCTAGATATGAAGAATGAACACAAGGTCCTGGGACTGAATTGGAACTGTGTTTCTGACGAGTTTATTTTCAAATTTGAAGCACTACTGAGGTTAGCAGAAAGCCTGGAGCCAACTAGAAGAAGTCTGTTGAAGATCACTTCAACTTTCTTTGACCCCCTAGGAATACTCAGTCCAGTATTAGTACAGATGAAGTTGTTGTTCCAATTGTTGTGCCAGGGAAACATTGCCTGGGATGCCTCACTGCCGGAGCCAGTCAGAAGGCAGTGGAAGGCATGGCTTCAGGATCTGAGAGAAGTTGAGCAAATCATGATTCCCCGGTGTTTGTATGACGGTGTCGAGGAAGTAGTTACCTCCTACACCCTTCACGGATTTGGAGATGCCTCTAAGAAGGCCTATTGTGCTGTTGTGTACTTGGTGCTAGAGACAAGCAGTGGGAACTATCCAGTGCTCTTGACATCCAATACTAGAGTGGCACCATTGGCGAAACAGTCTATCCCTAAACTAGAATTGTTATCTGGAGTTATACTTGCAAGGCTCGCGTCTTCAGTGAAGGAAGCATTGCAGTCGCAAGTTCAAATCGACAAGACCTATTTGTGGTTAGACAGCAAGACTGCAATCTACTGGATCAAGAGATCGAAGGAGTGGAAGCAGTTTGTTCAGAACCGTGTAAACGAAATCTTGTCATTAACAGAAGAACTGATGTGGAACCAGTGTCCAGGAACTGATAACCCTGCAGATATTGGATCCCGGGGAGAGTCAGCCTCCAAGATGAAGGTTAATCGGTTGTGGTGGAAGGGACCATCGTGGCTATCAGAACCAGTATCCAGTTGGCCCAAGTCTAAAGTTTGCCATCAACCTCCCACTGAAGAGTGTCTCATGGAAAAGAAGAAGGGAGCTGCTAAAGAGATACTCAGCGAAACAGTACTTCTAACTGCATGCAAACCTGATCTTGAATCTTGTATTCCAATCACCAACTTCAGCTGTTGCGACAAGTTGTTCCGTGTTACTGCACAAGTGCAACGCTTTGTGCGAAACTTGAAGATCAAGGCCAAGTTATTGAAAAAAGGAACTGTTCGTCATGGAGAAGTCACTGAAGAAGAAATTGCACACGCTGAATTGCAGTGGTTGCGAAGTGTTAAGAAGAATCTGAAGTCTCAAGCGAATTACAGTCATTTAGAATACGAGTTTGGTCTTTATGAAGATGAGAATGGAATTGTGAGGTGCAAGGGACGAATTGCAAATGCCTATCTACCTTATGAGACAAGATTTCCAGCCTTGCTACCACGAGACCATCATATCTCGACGCTGCTAGTGAGACAAGCTCATGAAAGAGTACACCATAGCAAGGTGGCAGCCACCCTAGCCCAGTTGAGAATGAGGTTTTGGATTGTCAGAAGAAGGCAATTTGTGAAAAAGATTACATCTAGATGCACGGTGTGTCGCAGATATGAAGGGCGTGGCTTCAAGGTACCTCCTCCACCTGATCTGCCTGAATTCAGATTGAGTCAGAAACCTGCATTTACCTATGTTGGAGTGGATTATGCCGGGCCATTATACATAAGGGAACCAAACTGTTCGACAACAAAGAAGGTTTACATCCTGTTGTTTACCTGATGTTCAACTAGAGCTGTTCACTAAGAACTTGCTACAGATTTGTCAGGTGATGATACAAAATGTGAAACGAAGTTTGCGGAAGACACTGAGGAATGCTAAGCTTGACTATGACGAGCTACATACCATCCTAGTGGAAGTTGAGGGAACCCTGAACTCTAGACCACTAACATT
Source organism: Montipora foliosa (assembly GCF_036669935.1). NCBI lineage: Eukaryota > Metazoa > Cnidaria > Anthozoa > Scleractinia > Acroporidae > Montipora > Montipora foliosa. Next base: position 22,747,146 of record NC_090871.1, read on the forward strand.
TGTGTCTTCAGATGATGCTGAAGAGCCATTGACACCCTTCCATTTAATCTATGGGAGGGGAATTCTGTCTTTACCTGATGTCACACGAAATAGAGAGGCTTCATTGAGCCAGGCAGTGTCGTCCGATGATATGCCAAGAAGAAGAAAGTACCTACAGTTGTTGCTAGAACACTTTTGGAAACGTTGGAGTAGAGAGTATGTTACAGAGTTAAGGAACCTGCACCGTCAGAAGTCCAGGCCAGAAAGAAGTATTTCTATATCTGTTGGAGATGTTGTTACCTTGTCCGAAGACAACCTACCCCGTAGTCAATGGAGACTTGGAAGGGTGGAACAGCTGATCCCCAGTTCCATGACAATTGTAGAGCAGCAGTGGTGAGGGTCATCACTAAGACTGGGAGACCTGGGACAGTGAAGAGACCTATTCAGAAACTGTTTCCCTTGGAAGTACAAGATGGTGTGACTAATGATGAACAGTCTCCTCAGGAACGGAGGCAGGCGGGAGCCAGACGGAATCGACGTGCGGCAGCTTTAAATGCTGATTATATAAGAAGATTGATTGACCAGTAATTCAACTGGTCAAGGGGGGAGTGTCATAGACTTTTTTGCCTAGTTTCGTGACTTTAGGACTTTGAACTCTGTCACGCGGACTGTCATGTTTTTGAACATGTGATCTGTATTGAACATGTGATTTTGTGTTTTTTTTGAGATTGATCAGAATTTTTGAGATTGAGAAATTATATTTCGGGCGGTTTGGCATTCCGCATGTATTGAGCTGGATTTGTCAGATATTCGTTGGAATTTGAGGTCCATTAAAGGAGAAGACAAAAAATCTATTACAGCTGCTTCTTCACTCGACTCCGAAAGGATTTTCTCCCGGTATTTCCCTCGTATCATAACGTTTGATTTACAGTTTCGACAAAGTATTAGAACTCGGCCATATAAACTTGACAGACTTAACTATTAGAGGGTAATGTGAAGTGCTTGTTTTCTACCCATATAAACCATGTGAGCATTGGCCCTACTAATGGAATTGGGTCCACACAATGACAGAGAACAGCTCTGATCAGGGTCAGAAATTGAACCCACGACCTTTGGGTTAGATCACCGCTGCTCTACCGACTGAGCTACAAGGTCAGACGGGAGCAGGTCGTGGGAATTAAAGATGCCAATGTCACCCCCGGTCAGAGTTTTTCCCTGTCCTCGTATGGGCCTGTTATACAGGAAATCCACACAATGTTGAGGTATTCCACGTGTATTTCTACAGTGTCCAATCCTCTGGCGCATTTCTATAGGAAGAAGAGTAGGAGGAGGGGCAGTCGTCACTCAGATGGCTAGTGCGCGGCTTTCGATGACTTCAACGTCTGTTTCTACTTTCCTCTGATCGGTGTAGCTATAGCTTTAAATATCCGTAAAACAGAGCACTGACAGAGGGAGGGGGATAAAAGGCGCACCGTTGGCTTCCATTGATACCAGTTTGAATTCGTAACTGAAGGAACTACCGACGTTAAATAAAGTGACTTTACCTTTACCTTATATGTAACAGGCCCAATTCCATTAGTAGGGCTAACGCACACATGGTTTATATGAGCAGAAAACTAGCACTTCACACTACCCTCTAATAGTGAAGTCTGTTGAAATATAAGTGCTTCACGGCCAACTTTTGCAAGAACGTAACCCTTCCTTGTACGTATAAATTTGTGACTGTTGCTATTGTTTTGTTATTGTTTTGTCAGAGTAGCCTATGTGCACTTGGGCGATGGTTAAGAAACTTTTAGCTGGGAGCCTGTTCTGAATCTGCCAACTGCGAAGGATAAAACTGAAGCATTCTACAACACTCTGATCAAAGCGATCGATACCCTTATGCCCACTCAGAAGGTCAAAGTTTGCTCCTCAGATAAGCCCTGGGTGTTGAGCAGAATGAAGACGTTGGTCTACAGGAGACAATGGGCGTGGCAAAGACTCAGCCGTGTTTAAGATGTATCGCAAAAGAAACTTAAGTCACTATCGAACAGTTTCAATCTGTATTAAGATTGCAGGATTTTCTCACGTATTCGTAGAGCACATGTACAAAGGCGTGTACGAAACCTTGAACACCCTTTAATTTAAATTAAACACCCGAAACGTTACATGTTTGAAATGTTGCGTTTGAAGTGAAGCAATTTGAAATCATCTCAGGCTTTAGAGTATATTTGCTCAAAAGACATTAATGTTTCAGTTCTCTGAACATTTATAAACAACTTAACGAAAGGGCAATTCTTTTTTTAACAAAAAAAACACAGGCATACTGATAAAAATCAGCAAATTTCGAGCACCTTTTTCAAAAGTCGAGCATTATTTAAATACTTCTTTGCCATTTTTGAAGCACCATTTTCCCATTTGCCAGCCCAATCGGGATGGACCGATCGTCAAATCATTTTTGGGCAAACTTTGCAAGGCCACAAAACTAGGAAATACAAGTCACCTTATATCTTAATTTTTATGGATGGAAAGCTTAACTATCATAGATTTGTGCTATAAAAAAACCACTTTAAATAACACCTATTAAAAGAGAAATGACGATTTTTCCAAAAGTGTTGAAAATCGCGATTTTTGGCCAAATGGCAAAAACAAACAAACAATGAAATGTGATGTACCACAGGGTAGTTCCGTTGGTCCTCTTTTATTCTTACTTTATATAAACAACATTTCTACTGCTCTGATAAACTGAATTTAGGATTTTTGCTGATGACACTTATGTCTTTGTTTCATCACCTATTCGAGATCTTGAAAAACTAAATAACAGAGAGCTGGCTAAAATTAAAGAATGGTGCGATCTAAACAAGCTCTCTATAAATATCAAGAAAACTAATTACATGATTGTTAAATCCCCTAAAAAGAAATCAGGAAACATAAATGTTAAATTACCAAATAAAGATAAAAACAGTGAAATAGGGACATTTATTACACGGAGGAGAGTGTTTTACTGGGAACTAAACCACTCGTAGATTCCATACGCCACTTCATCTGCGACCCGAGTGGCGTATTTTCCGTATGTCACCTTTGTGCATGTCGTATCGTTCAATGACGTCACGATTCCCGCCTATTGCTTTTGTTGAATTGGTTTCTCGTGTCGCATTTGTTGTTTAGAATAAAAGCATGGATAAAATCGGCAATATTCAATATTTAGTCTCCATATAATAAAAAGAACATTACACGTTGGCTCGAAGATATGAATTTTATGTTCTCGTGGCAAGAACAATATCTCACTCGTTCACTTCGCTTACTCCTAAGATTCATATCTTCTTGCTACCGGGTAATACCTTCTATGTAAAAACTAGCGATAAAAAGCTAAACTTCCGACGTTTCGGCGACCTCATGACGCCATTATTAAGGAGTTGGAAATGAACATGCGAGTTCATAACGGCCAACACTAATTTCCATCCCTAAAACTGACATTGGACATTTCGTAACAATTACACGACACATTATGCTATGTTAATATTAACAAGCTTACCGCTCTAAAAACAATGAAAACAAGCAGAATGACAGCTTTAGTTCAACAAGAAATAGCGTTTCTAAGCTATGCCGCACTGATCTACAGTATTTAGGTCTAAAAACCCCATTGAAGACGGTTAACTTTCAATTGTTTTTCTAGGTACTGTTATGTCAATACTCTAAAAATCTCGACTTTCCGAGAGCTTTGTCCCGTTGGTCTAGAGGATATCGGAAACTGCAAGGTGAAGCCATCGATCCGGGTTCAACTCTTTGCCTCGCCTATTTTGAATCTTCTCAGCTTGTTTAAAATCTTTGTTTCGTTGAAGTAGATTTGAAGTCTAAAGTAGACTGTACGTCGTATAAGTTGAATAAAAAGGGAAATGTCAGTTTGAGGGATGGAAAGAAGTGATGACCGTTCATAGCAGGTACAAAATACTCCAAATTTGCATAAGTGGAGGAGAGCTAGACAAAGACTTTAGCTCGGATTGAATCTGTTTGCACGTTCAGTCGTGGTCGATGCGACTATGGTAGTGGAGAAGTAGACCAGTACTGATAGGCTTCACATAGACCTTACTCTCCATTTGGGGTGCTCGGTTTAGGAGGTGGGTGCCCATCCTGCCCTCAGTTTTAACAAGGAGAAAGGATGGAATGCTTCCCGTTTAATACCTTTGTCAACTCAAGAGTTACTGACCAACGTTTGCAATGGTGCGAAATGACGTGACTCGGGTAGTCATACCATTTTTAAAATTCAAAAAATTTCCACAAGCATATGCATGGGCAAAGTCCCACCTTCCCAGGGGTTTAAAATGCACACAATTAATTAAGAGATCAGGCAACTTTTACTTAATCACACCTTTTTACCTTCTAGAAGTTTTAAGAAATCGCCCATTTCATTGAATTATTTTGCATTGGTCCAGTCCCTCTGTGACAAAATATCACAAAATCAACATGTACAACTTTAAAGTAAAGAACTTTCCATTTGTTTGCTTTCAGGCCCTAGCAAGAGTCCATCACCCAAGAGTTAGATTTACCCAAATTGTCGTAGTCCTCATCAGCCACGTTTTGCGGGAAAATAAACAAATCGGCTAACTCAATGTTGTGCCCGATTCAAACCCTTTGGGAATAAAGTGTTTTGTTCCAGGAATTTCCGTTTCATTTAAATGTGAACACTACATTAAAATTTTTGTAATTTCCAGACGTGTCTACTTTCCTAGGTTGTTTTTTAGCTTATAGACATTTGCCTCCCGAAACAATTAATTTGTTTATTTAGCTTTGGCCAACCTTACAAAAACACAGAAAATACACATTCCCCGAGACTGTCACTTAATGATATTGTAAATGGAAAGTTGGTATAGCAAGCTTAAGAGTATACATGTCACCTAAGAAACATACCGCAAAAGCTTGGAGTTATTTTCAAGGGCCAAAATAACACGACGGCTAGATCCTGATTTCTATCAAATGATTAACTAATCCTGGAACAGATGCTTACAAAACAAGGCACAAATGTAAGGACTTGGACAGTATCTTAATACTACTGAAATCTCATGGTACTTAAACTATAATTGGCATGATATCTTGCGTCTGACTGCTACTGAGGTATCAATGTTTTTCAATAGCTCATATGATCAAGGAAAGGAAAATAAAATATCGCCGTATCACAGTCCAAGTAAGTTTCTCACGTTTTGGACACCGTTTCTGAAAAAACAAAACCAGGAAGAAAGAAACAAGTAGTGGGTTAAATGGCAATAATGAATTTTGTTCTGATTGACAAGTAAATAATATAACAATTGTCTTAATTCATTCATTTATCTGTTTGTGCGAAAGTTATTAGCAACAATTCCTATTCACTGTTACTTTGACATGTAGACTTGAAGACCTCAATAACTCACTTCACTTGACATAAGCAATCGACAATCACCGATCAGTTTCACAGTCACTCCATCATAACACGGGCTCAAACAGCTATCTGCAGGAAGCTGAAGTAGCTGACTCGGTGAATGCAGACATTATTTAATTTAGGTATTAGCCAAAGCAGTTCGAGTAAAAATATCCACTCTGGCAACCGTTTCTAAAGCCATTTCTCTGTGAAGAACATACCTGTACCTCATCCTTTCATCAACTTCCTGTTTAAAAACATGTACAAAGTCCAGCGATTCCGTCATTAAAGTTTTATTTAAATATCACTTACCATTCTATTTGTGCTCGTGTTGTCCAAATTCAAAGGTGACATCATCGCCAATTAGCACAAATGGCGCCCAGTATTTTATGGCGGAATAATTCTTTGTCTCCCGAAGAGATTTCATAGCATGGTGAAGAGCTGTACTTGCACTTTTTTTATCTCCCAAGTGTTGGTAGAAACTCTTCATGAACATCCAGGTCGCCTCGTCGTCGATTGCCCAGAGTGACACCAGAACAGACTGGGCACCAGCACACAGGAAAGCCCTGGCTATTCCCACAATACCCTCAGATTTTACCTCTCCCCTGCCACTATGACAGCAACTAAGCACAACCAGTCTTGCCTGAAGGCGAACTGCTTGAACATCGCTCATCGATAAAATGTAATCTTCCTCTTCGGGGATCTTGGATGTGCGTTCGGGATTTGGGGCCAGAGCAACTTCTCCAAATTCGCTGTCTCCATGTGCAGCAATGTGGATTAAAGCAACTGACTTCATTCTGTTCAGCACCTCAGCTTTTGTTGCATTTTTTCCTGTAAGAGGCACGGTCTGCAGAAGTTCTCCAATTATATCCACCTCTTTTTTCGCACACGGCAGCTGTCCATACATGGGTTCACCAGTGCCGTAAGTGACTTCCCTCAAGCATGGATCCCCCACAAGCAGTGCTTCATTCTTACTTTGGAAGTCGTCAGGTGCAATAGTGATCAATTTTAAAGCAGTCAGTGAGGGAATTGCACGAATCCTGACCGAGTCACTCAATGCAGAAAAAGGAGCCAGGCAAAAGTGTCCATCAGGAACAAACACTAAGTCATCACCCTGGAGCAAGTCTGAGATAGGACTGACTAAGATATCATACAAGGGCTGCAAAGAGTGGACAGAGAAGCTCAAGCACTGAACGGTTTCTTCAGCACCTTCCCTAATGCTAGAGAGGTCGCTGCGTTGTCTTTCAAGTGAACGATTCTCGCATCGTACAACGGCCCGTGCATTGATCTGTTCAAAAGTACTATTCATCAGAGACTTGGCAGTTCCATTTTCGATTTTCTTTTGTCTAAAATTTATCCCGATATCATCTCTTAGCAACCAGAAGCTGATCATGTTCCCTTCAAGTGCTGTGAAAACAGTTTGTGAAGGTAGATCTTTCATAACCAATGAGATAGTTACCTTCATTGCAGGTTTCTCATCAATGCCGTATTGCATCTTTAAAATGTCTGCCAAAGCCTGTGCTCGTCCTTGCTCAGCAGCATACAAAGCTTCATCAAGCTCTCCATCCTTCAAGAGTGCTGTCCACAGAGCGGTATATGCAAACCCCTTTGTGTCACGAAAGCTTATTTTCCACGCATCCTCTGACTGAAGAAGACACCTAATTTCATCCAAATAATAAATGCTTAGACGATAGCAATTAAGAGCTTTGCTCAAGGAGCCAAAACATTCATGAACAAGACCAATATGATAAAATGCGTTTGCCAGCCCTAGTGGGTTCTCCGTTTCCTTGCAAATACTAAGATCTTGATGGTGGTACTCTATGGCTTGCTTCAAGTTACCAAGACGTTGATAAGCATTGCCGAGATTGCCATAGGCTGCTCCTTCTCCGGCCCTGTCCCCTACCTCTTTTTCAATAGTAAGACGTTGATGGTGGTACTCTATGGCTTGCTTGAAGTTACCAAGACTTTGATAAGCGTTGCCGAGATTGCCATAGGCTGCTCCTTCTCCGGCCCTGTCCCCTACCTCTTTTGCAATAGTAAGATGTTGATGGTGGTACTCTATGGCTTGATTGAAGTTACCAAGACATTGATAAGCGTTGCCCAGATTGCCATAGGCTGCTCCTTCTCCGGCCCTGTCCCCTACCTCTTTTGCAATACTAAGATGTTGATGGTGGTACTGTATGGCTTGCTTGAAGTTACCAAGACCTTCATAAGCGTTGCCGAGATTGCCATAGGCTGCTCCTTCTCCGGCCCTGTCCCCTACCTCTTTTGCAATAGTAAGACCTTGATGGTAGTACTCTATGGCTTGCTTGAAGTTACCAAGACTTTGATAAGCGTTGCCGAGATTGCCATAGGCTCTTCCTTCTCCGGCCCTGTCCCCTACCTCTTTTGCAATACTAAGATGTTGATGGTGGTACTCTATGGCTTGCTTGAAGTTACCAAGACTTTGATAAGCGTTGCCGAGATTGCCATAGGCTGCTCCTTCTCCGGCCCTGTCCCCTACCTCTTTTGCAATACTAAGATGTTGATGGTGGTACTCTTTGGCTTGCTTGAAGTTACCAAGGCTGTGATAAGCGTTGCCGAGATTGCCATAAGCTCTTCCTTCTCCGGCCCTGTCCCCTACCTCTTTTGCAATAGTAAGACGTTGATGGTGGTACTCTATGGCTTGCTTGAAGTTACCAAGATGTTGATAAGCGTTGCCGAGATTGCCATAGGCTGCTCCTTCTCCGGCCCTGTCCCCTACCTCTTTTGCAATACTTAGATGTTGATGGTGGTACTCTATGGCTTGCTTGAAGTTACCAAGACGTTCATAAGCATTGCCGAGATTGCCATAGGCTGCTCCTTCTCCGGCCCTGTCCCCTACCTCTTTTGCAATACTAAGATCTTGATGGTGGTACTCTATGGCTTGCTTGAAGTTACCAAGATGTTGATAAGCGTTGCCGAGATTGCCATAGGCTGCTCCTTCTCCGGCCCTGTCCCCTACCTCTTTTGCAATACTAAGATCTTGATGGTGGTACTCTATGGCTTGCTTGAAGTTACCAAGACGTTCATAAGCGTTGCCGAGATTGCCATAGGCTGCTCCTTCTCCGGCCCTGTCCCCTACCTCTTTTGCAATACTAAGATGTTGATGGTGATACTCTATGGCTTGCTTGAAGTTACCAAGACTTTGATAAGCGTTGCCGAGATTGCCATAGGCTGCTCCTTCTCCGGCCCTGAAGCCCACTTCCTTAAAAATGGCTAATGCTTCTGTGTAATTTGTTATGGCCTGATTACAGTCAGCTGTGCCCTCATAGTATCTACCAAGATTGAAATAAGCCAAACCCTCTCCTTGTCTGTCTCCCTCCTTCCTTGCAACGCTAAGCTCTTGCATACACCGCTCCAATAGTTCCAACTTTTTATCCACCATTGCTGATAATCAAAACCAGGAAGTTTTTCTCAGAAATCTGGGGTGCACCTAGAAGATAAATGAACGAAAACACAATAGGTTCAATGCTCGGAGTACAGTGAAGGAATAACTATCTTAAGCCAGTATTTCGAATGAAAAATGCCTTTCTTCATCAGGGTTTCTCAAGGAATGATTTTGGCTAATGGAGACAGTTGTTACAGAATAAATACTTGGGCATTTAACAGACTAAGAGCGTTTTATAAAATAAAATCATGGAACATTAAAAATAGAAATTCTATTATGTAAATGAGGGAAAGACAGCCTATAGAAAAGCGATGGCATCCCATTTCATCTTTCTTATCGAAAGCTAATTAAAAGTTCCTAAGATATGCTTTGATGGCAGGGCATTTGCTGCCGGTATGTAGCTGACACCAAAAAAACAGGAGGGGATGCCATTAAGAGTGTAATATTTAATTTTCTGAAATTGACGTCAAACTAAAAATTTTTCATTTCATGTCTAAATCTATCCAATGTCGGAATTGCTTGTTTTTTTGTCACAATTTTTTTTGTCTGGATACCTGGTTACTCCATGTATTTTGATCCAGGGACTTTGAATGAGCTAATTGAACTGATCACACGTTTCCATTGAGCAAGGCTGCTTGTCCGTCAGGACAGGATTGGCTGTGTTTATACTAGAGATGCATAATCCGGCCATTCAAATTATGCCTTTCCCTCTCTTTCTCCATAAGCCAAAATCATTCCTTGGGAAACCCCGATGAAGAAAGGCATTTTCTTTCGAAAATTTGGTTTAAAATAGTTATTCCTTCACTGCTCAATTACTTTTGCTGTGCTAGTTTAGCATCCTGTAGTCAGGGCATTGAAACTATTGTGTTTTCGTATTTCTTGGCGTTGTTTAAAAAAGTAGGTACGCAATGCGTACATGTGGGTAGGCACTTAGACACCGTACTACCAATGGAGTCTTAAATATGCTGTTCATTTTCATTTGGTTCTAACCATTTACTATACTAGCTCTCTACGAACTTCATTGGCTTCCCCTTGCCTATCAAATCAGGTTTGAGATTTGGGTACAGCGATTTGCCCATGGCATCGTGATCGATTTGGAATCCGATGGAGATGTAATAACAAAAATTGCGCCTGCCCACATGAATGGTTATCACACATGACAGTGAAAGGGGAGCATGGATTAACCCTTGACACCGGCTAAAACCAAACTGGAATGTTTGATTCAGTACAGTTTTAACCAATAGGAATCAAATATCAAGTGGTGGCTTATCAGTACTGAATCAGTCGACTGTTTCATACCCTCTCTGCCAATCGTAATTTTTGTGATGACAAGTTGTCTGGCTCATGTCAAACCACAACTGAAGCAGTTTTGTCCCAGCCAATGAAAAGCAACCACGTTCCAGGGTTCTCCTTGTTAGGTGGTAACCGGTCAATATTGAAACTGTTCATGACCTTCAAGGAGACAATTTTCATACCGACTGCTAAATCACTGTTTAATTTATGGGAACAGATACGGACTTGTTCCTTACCAGCCAAAACGCAGTCAAGGCATGCTATTTTTTGAGAAATTCGCATTACTTATAATTTTTACACACGCGCACGGGTAATTAAAGGAAAAACAGCAATTACATGTACTTACTTCACCCGTTGTGGATGAATGTTGGCACTTGCAGGCAGATCTGGATTTGATCCCAATGAAACAAACACTTATCAAGCCCTTAATATACGAGCTCTTGCGATGAATTGCACGCCCCTTAGAACCTTTGTAATGAGAAACATCGACTGCTTTTCTTGCCATGTCTTAGTGCTCAAATAAATCTAATTAGAGATCTTATATCGCCAATTCAATCCATAGCTGTTGCCAAGTCGAAGTCAAATTTTTTTACATTCTGTAAATAATTATTTGCCTTGGAAGCCTTGCTTTAGCGTGGAACTAGAAAGGAAAAATAAAAGAACAAGGAGAAAAAAGGCTTTGAATCATTCTCTGGTAAATTCAATTATTGCGATTGCGAATTGAATTACATTGTAGACACGTGCCCGTGACATTTGCGCTCGTGTTGGTGTTGTTTAAATTGGCGTGACGGATTGTTTTCCTTTGCTTATTCACTGGTGTTGTCCACCTTAGTTCCAAAAGCATATGAACAGTGATGCATATATATCTCTTTGCATATAGGTCCATAT
>NC_090871.1:22763085-22768085 GCF_036669935.1 Montipora foliosa
GCTGGAAATAGCTTGAATTTGATACATCTATCAGGTGCTGCCAGAAAATGACAGTTTCTTCCAGTCTTCATTTCTTGCAGGAAACTGGAAATAAACTAGCAATAGTCTACAGCTTGTTAACAATTTTAACATTTCTCAAATGAAACAAATTTTTAGTTTATTACAGTTTCTATTCTATAAATTCAACTCTTTTCAGATAAAAACTTAAAGAAATGTTTAGCATGCAGTTTCTTATTATGTATAAAATTTAAGAAGAAAATTCCTTTGTAGAACCAGACATATGTAAACACTATGTAAAGTTTATCATATAACTATGTTGTGCTATATAAAGGCTATTTACTGCTCCTTACTTGCTATGTAATAACTATGTAACTTGCTACATTACATAGTTAAGTCTGTGTAAAGCACATACCATTACTATTGCAATACCATTTAAAGGTCACATATCTTTCGAGTTAATACATTTACTTAGCTTACGCAATGTCCTTTAAAGGCTCCAAACTTTGAACATAAAAGCACTCTATACATGGAGAAATGAAAAAGAAAGCTTTTATTCCGATGTATTCAATAGGTTGTGAGAAAAACCAATCAACGGATTACCTTGTTTGATGCTCTCTGAGTCTCACAATCGGCCTTATTCCAAAAGGAACATGATGCATTAATCTCGAAAATTACACACTCCAAGTCAGCACTTAATCCTTTCAATGAACTCCAGTATCTTTCGAATCTTGCTCCGTAGAAAGATTGTCATCCTCCGCCATCTTGGATAACACGTGAGAGACAGGATCGGGAACTAGTAAGTCCTTTTCGTTTTGGTCAGCAGTCAGCAGCAGGGCGCTTATACATAGGGCGTCCATAGGGCGGTAAAACGGGCATTCCGCTCTAGGTCCAATGTGCGATGCGGAGAAGGACTGGCACGAGCGCTCCTTCCGCGTTTCCGGTGCAATTAATGGCTGCCCAAAAATATCCTCTTGACGAACCGGAAATCAAGTTTTCTTTCTTTATTTTTGGGCCACCATTAGTGTATTATTTAAAGGCCTTTTTGATATTTTTGACCCAAAACTCAATACTATTTTGTCTGTCAAGTATTTTCGTCGGAAGCTGCTTAATTTGAGTGAAGTAAGACAGTGTCGAATGCAGGTATGTCCCGCTTACCGTGACCAAGGGTAACCGGTCCTTTCACCAACATGTCAGCTCGCCAACGACCTGTTCGCCAACGTACGAAGTCTATTCGCCAACGTCCAAAATACTTTGTGAAATAGATCTGAATTTTATTTACAAATTACCAAAAGAAGATAATGTGACCTTTGATCCAAGATGAATTGTTTGATTCGGCTTGAAAATGTTCGTTTCACTCTCCCCAATCTCTCTCTCTCCCTCTCTCTCTCTCCCACGCCATCCACGGCTTTATTTGTGAACATAAACCGGCTGTAAAACCTTTTTATTAAACATTTGCGTAGTTAAAGAGCCATCGAGTTGAAACATGTTTGTTTGATTACGCGCTTAGAAGCGTTCACTTGTTTCCTGCAAGTTTTGCCTATGTGTTTGTTCTACTCTCGCAGAGGGTTTTTGCATTCTTTGAAACACTGATTAAATATTTGCAGATTTTTAAGAACACTTCATAACATGGCAAACAATGTTTGATCTCGAGGTAATATATAGACTAAACTTAAAATGGATCACAGCAAAGCAATGCAAAACTGATAAGTTATTGTAAATACCATGTCCTTGCCCCGTTAAGTATGACTATGCAAAAAAGCCATACTATTCCATGGCAACTCCTTCATATTTTGTACCAACTGAGGACAAAGAAATGATTCCAGTTCCATGTAGAATATCCTCCCCTGAAGAAAAGCAATTTGTAGCCTATCACTACTGCTACGTTTTAAGACTCCCCATCCTCTCCCAAACCCCATATTGTTTTCTTTGCCTTTGTGCAGTTTGGCCCCAACAAATAAGCTAACCTGTGGCTGATCAATATGATCACATTTTGTTCCACTGTGTGAAACATAAATAAAATAATTAAGAGCATGAGCCCTGGAACATACCTTAAAAAATAACAATGACTGTATTTATTGTTAGGCTTGACTAGCAACACCACACTGAGAACTTAAAAAATATAGCATAACTATTTCACACTCAAGGATCACAGGCATTTATTTTTGGGGGTCTGTGGGGCTTATTTAAAGAAAAGAAAAAAAAATGTGTGTCCGATCTAGCCCTTTTACTCAATCAATTAGTACATATCAATACAGTAACTCTCTGTTTCATATTGTTTTCAAGGTGTCAGTAAAAGGCCTTAAAGGACTTCTACATCTGCATCTAGTGTACATATTGCAGCACTCGGCATGGTCCCTTTTTGAGTTGTGGCTGTTTCTGCTTAGGTGGCCTCATACACCACGAGCCTTTTTGGAGACATCACCGCCAAGCCGGCCACGTCTGCTGAATAATTTTCATGGTCAAATATTTGTTAATCCCTCCTACGTGATTCAGTTTTTCATACATGTACTATCTGGCTGTTTCTGTGATTAAAGTTCTTAATTTCACACAGAATTTGTTTCATTTGTTAGCCTTATTTTGGGGTTGAGAGTTTGCTTTGTAAATTTCTCCCCCTCATTCTACAGACTAACCCTAACTTTTGTTTATGATGTTTCCTCAACTCAGCCACCATTCACACACAATATTCCCCTCAAACTACCTGCTAATTAGAGAATGTTTTAGTTAGTGGAGAGAAACCCCTTCTTGTAAGGAGGATTCTTCTATCAACACCAATTAAGAAAGCTACAAAGGTTGCTAGGTTAACTGCTGCTTCATGTATTACTATTAAATAACCAATCTTAATTTCACTTGGACAGTTCATCTTTAATTTAATATGGCTCCTTCGTGGGGCACCAGACACAAATGGTAACATAATTATTGTTTAACTACTGTTTGCAAGACATTATGTTTTGGTGCGATATTGTTTCTTGTCGCCTGTTTCCATTATTTTATGTCATCTGTATTTCATACACGAAGTAGATGTTTTCGCCATACATTCCGTCACTCCCCTCAGAGGGTTTTTGATTCAAATGCTTAACCACTCTGCAAAATTCCAGTCTTATTGATTGAGTTATAGAGACTATAATCCAAAAAAAAAATACATTTATCACTCTTTTGTAAAGGTCTTTCAAAAAATGAGGGCGCTAGCATTTGTGACTTTGTAATATCTTGTCTCATATTTCCAGTTTCATTTTTTGTTTTGATTTTGCAAATTAGAAGATTGTAGGACTTATTTTCACATAATTAATGGTAAGACAATATTTAGCTCTATTTTCTATTTTGTTTTGAAAATAGCATGTTACAATTTCTGCTTGTGAGAGCTAGCCATAAATAGGCTTACCAAATTCTCTTGACACTAACTATACAACTCTTCATACTAACTAGTAAGCTACGATGGTATGTCATTTAGCCTGAGGTGCACTCTGGTCAGCCTGTGTTCAGTAAGCTCTCAATAATGACAATAAAAAACACTTTACCCAAATCCTGTGCCAATAATATCTCTGAAAATGACTGATTTCTGAAGACATAATTTAACTTTGCACAACTATTGAACTCACAGTAACGCACATAATTAGCTCAATTATCATTCAAATACAGAAAATATTGTGGTAATCAGTGGCGGATCTAGACCTTGAGCTAAGGGTGGGGGGTTGCTAGCCCTGCCGGCTTTTCCTCCAGCGGTAAAGTAGTTTTGAGGTAAATGCAAGCATTGTGATTGCTTCTTTCTTGATTGGGATTTTGCTATCATAAGCTGTGTAATTTTTGTTTTTGAAAAGCCACAAATTCAAGAAACAACCATGGCCCGCGTACCATATGATAAACTACTTTCTAAATAAGCTTGCCCAAGCCATACTGAGGAATATTGCACCTTGGTCATTTTTGTATGGACCTCGCTGCGCTCCATCTTTAGTTCCACAATGTTCAACAAATATTCCCCAGTATGGCCCTCCAGCTCGGTTAGTAAGTGCATAATATTTCCAATATTGTATTTTGACTTGCCTTTTGGGTCCTTCAACACAGCATGAGCCGTGAAAGTACTCACCAAAATATAAATAAAATGTAAAAAAAACGATGGCTTATAACCTTTTCCATGGAAATGGCTTGTATGGCTCCGAACAAGAAAGCACCAATCAAAACACGTGGATTTACCTAAAGACCATAGGTTATAGGAGAGACCAATCAAAAACAGAGGGAAAATGTTTGTTACATTAACATCAGCTATGTGTCTGGGACATCTGAAGAATTTTTTTCCTCGTTCAAATCAAAAAAGTCGTCTGTGATGTCCTGTAAAAACAATTCTTCCAATTCTTCGAGTGAGTTGCCGATCTCAACACTTGCCGCCATTTTGAAAAGGCTTTTTAGTAGACCCCAGTCCACTGCATCACACCTTGCTCGGACCCGCTCGTTTCACCGCCCGGTCTCTTTCCTCCCTGGTCAGCAGTAACCAATCCAGCTCTTACAGGTTTTGTGCGGTTGTATTCAAACGTTTCATCTACGATCACCCTTTTGTGATGACGATTTTTTTTGTTAGTTTTACTCTTTAAATGCTGATCCAGGCAAGGAAACGCTTACAACAACTCAAGTAAAAAGGTAAGCATTAACTTGAAGCGAATAACATTTGATTTGATGCCTTATTGTCTTCAAAATGAGGAACGACTTACATGCATGTAGAATTCACATTTTCACACCTTCGAGTCAATTTGTGAAGCAAGGAGACTCAATTTGGCTTAAGGTGGCTCCCTAGAGTTTTGAGACCGCGCGCAAGCTGGGCACTAGTCTGGCGCGAGATTTTAAATCCACGCGAAGTCCACGCAAAAAATAAAAACAAAGCTGGCTTTCCTTTTCCGTAATATCGTCCGGTTAAAGTTTACAAAATTGCTGGAAGCTCGAAATGCAAGTGTTTTCGTTTGCATGGGATGCTGTTTGGGTAAAATAAGAAATAACCAGAGCATCGCTAATCT
>NC_090871.1:22775585-22810585 GCF_036669935.1 Montipora foliosa
GGCAGGCGGTGAAAACAAATACCTGGAATCGTGAAAGCGACGAGTAATGGACTTCGACAACAATCTATCGCCCGTCGAGCAGAAATCAAAGTGAGCTGTGTTTACCTGAAGTACATGGTAATTTGACACGATTGAGATTCTTGTCTTCACGCACGCAATGAAATAGGAAGAGGTTTTCGCCTCTAAGAGCAAATATGTTGTTTGTTTCAATAAATTTTTCACTGGAAAAGGATTCTGTGGTATTTTCTGCCTTTGTGAATTATAATATCATGTTGTGCATTGAATTTTCGAGCTTAAGGTTGAAATGTGATATGGGAGAAGTTTTTTAGTATTGCTCTGTAAGCAGGAAGGGTTCACAGGCCTGTTGGAAGCGTGCTTAAGTTTCAACAAAATGAGCCCCAAAATCAGTGAAAAATTGTGACGCAGATGAATAATAAAGTAGCTGCTATTTCTAAAATGATGGAATTACCTGGTGATAAATAACGTCGTACGCGTTTTGGAGAGTAAATTTTGACTTTGCATAAACAAGAGTTGGGCGATTGTGATCTTTGTTTTGACTTCGCTCATTTCATTGTCAAACTTTATAACACTTGACAGAAAAAGAAACTTACAAAAACCCGGTATCTTGCCATCATTTGACACAGACACTTCAATGTTTGGCGAGTAAACATGCCGCGGTAACTTAATCACGGCGCCCGCTGAATTCCGGCATGTCACTTTCGATTTTGCGATTTATTTGAACGTAGCAAAAATCTCCCAAAATGTTTGTCGCTGATCGTAACTTTTTATGTTCTATATTCATGGTTCAAAATTAATGTTGTTTTCATGTCGTAAATATTTTATTCTCGATCGACCGTTCCGGAAACTTCCTTCTGCTCTTTCTAAACACTGTGTATCAATAGTTATTTGCTTTTGCATCAATATTTGTTTTGCATAAAGCAAGCTAACAAAATCTGTACTTTGCTGAGTTCGCATTTGTTAGCGTTAAATAGTATTTTCGGTCAGATGCTTGTGCTTCACGAGGGGTTTATTGTGTTGGTCTCCCATCCTCACACTAACCCCGCCCGAAAGGGCTTAACTTCAGTGAAGTTTAGTATTACGAAGCATTCAGATGCTCAGAGGGCACACTTGTGGTAAAAAGAAGTTGTGAGGGAACTTGAAAATTATCAACATGTCAGCCCAGAAGCCAATGTTTCTCGCTTCTCTTTTATTTGTTATTCTTCGGAGACTGGAATGCTGTATTTCAATGCCACACAATTCAGTGCCTTCTGATTTTCTGTAACACGTACCACAGACAACCCAGTATATGTTTCACGGAAGCATCTCGTTTAAAAGAAAGCTTGTCGCGTATTTTGTGCTTCATTATTCAAGGAAAGGGTTCTTTATGTAAACGGTTTGATCCTGAAATTCAGTTTGTTGCAATATTGAGCATATTTGACACGATTGAGTTTCTTCTCTTCAGGCACGTAATGAAATAGGAAGGGGTTTTTTGCCTGTAATAGCAAATATGTTGTTTGTTTCAAAAAATTGTTCGCTGGAAAAGGTGGCCTTTATGAATTCATCATGTTTTATGATATGCAAGCTTAACTGGATAGTTTTTATGGCAATAGTAAAACATTTTCTTGTCAAAATGAGGTTAGCGTCTTTCTGGTGTGTTAAGTTAATTAAATCGTGAGTTTTTATTTGCCGTCTGCCGCGTAACCTTGATTTCCACTCTCAAAATTACCTCCAGAACCTACTTCTTGCGTAGAATAAACTTTTAGAATGATGTTCTTGTTTTGCATAAAGCAAGCTAACAAAATCTGTACCTTGCTGAGTTCGCATTTGTTAGCGTTAATAGTATTTTCTGCCCGATGCTTCTGTTTTATGAGGAGTAGATAGTATTGGTCTCCCATCCAAACACTAACCCCGCCGGACAGGGTTAACTTCAGTGAACTTTGGTATTACAAAGCTGTCAGATGCTCAGAGGGCAAGCTTAAACTTGCGGTGAAAAGAAGTTGTGGGGCGAACTTGAAAATTATCAACATGTCAGCCCAGACGCCAATGTTTCTCGCTTCTCTTTTATTTGTTATTTTTCAGACTGGAATGCTGTAGTTCAATACCACACAATTCAGTGCCTTCTGATTTTCTGTAACACGTACCACAGGCAACCCAATGTATGCTTCACGGAAGCATCTCGTTTATTACTGGGTTGCCACTACAGTGGCAAACCCAGTCGGAATCTGTCTTTAATTTCGTCGTTTTTTTATTTTTCGTTTTTTTTTTTTTTTTTTTTTTTTCGTGTCGGTAAAAGTCTTGCCTGTCACTCCCCTGCTAAGTGGTGTCTTTGTGCATAGAGCCTTCTTCGCGTATTTTCTTAGGATCGAGAGGGTAGTGGGAAATGCGTAGATTTCTCTGGTAGACACAGTAGAACGATTAACTTAACCGGCAATGGCGTCGAAAGTCATGTAACGCGAATGGCGTTTTAGTAGATCTTTGAACAAAATGTACCCTTATGAAGCTCAATAATGGCAAGCGAATTGGATACTGAACAAGGCAGACAATGTTAAATGTTGTCGAATGTTAAAAGCGACGAGTAATGGACTTCGACAACAATCTGTCGCCCGTCGAGCTGTAATCAAAGTGAGCTGTCTTCCTAAAATTTTGCCAAGTGTGGCGTTTTGTACAACACTGAAACCAAATGAACAGTTCTCTGGTAATTCAGTATGGGTTCAACAAAGACAGAGAAGGAATCCTTATAGTGGATCTGTTATCTCAGTTGTCTCTCTATTTGTATTTACCTGTTCTCAACTCTGCACAGTCTTCCGGTATAACAATTGGAAATTTCACTTATAAGTCATTGACGTGAATGGCGTTTTAGTGGATCTTTAAACAAAATATACCCTCATGGAGCTCAAGAATAGATCGTCAATTGGAAGAGCAAGACAGCGCTGAAAAACTAAATATCTGGATTTTAAGCGACGAGTAATGGTCTTCGACAACAATTTCATTTTTCGCCTTCGGATATCAAGTGAGCTTTGTTCCTAATATTTTACTAACTTGGTATTATATAAAACACGGAAATCAAATAGCAATTTTTTTTATGGATTTAACAAATTAACATTGAAGGAATCGAACGCCTACCAGAATGCATCACAGTGTTTACTTAAGTCGTATCTTAGTTGTCTGACAATTTACATTTACCGGTATTTTGTACTCAACTCTGCAAAGGTGTAAAATATTTGGAAATGTGACGGTGAAGAATTATTTGAATGAAAGTTGTTGTCGCTTTTGTGCTTCATTATTTACTGTCAAGGTTCCGAGTCGAAAAGGGTTTGATGTGAACTGTCAAAAATGTATTTAATTGCATCTCTTGTTTGCACGCACGCAATTGAAATAGGAAGGTTTTTTTGCCTCTAATAGTAAATATGTTGTTTGTTTCGATTAATTTTTCGCTGGAAAAGGATTTTGCCGAGATATTTCCAGCCTTTGTGAACTTTAATATCATGTTGTGGAATTTTCGAGCTTAACAAATTTGCATACGTGTGTTGAAATGTGATACGGGAGCATTTTTGTGGTATAGTGTAACGAAAATAAACAGGTCTGTTGGAAGCTTGCTCCAGTTTCAACAAAAGCCGAGTTCACATTAAGGCCCAAGTAGGCCTTAAGTACCTTAAAAACTCAAGTGAACTTGAGACGGTCGATGCTTACTTTTAAAGATAAGCGTTCATACTAAATTGTAAAGTATGCTACTTGCGGGATCGCTTGTCAATCAAACTACGCGGCAAAACCCGACAAAGCAAATAGCAAGACTTTCAAACTTTCACCATGCGCCCTCGAAACGTTCGAATAGCATGCCTGATTTTGATTTTTACATCTCTACTCTTGCGACAGCGGTCTTTCGGGCATCAACAAATGTATTGCTTTGCTTTGATGGAGGAAGCCTTTAGAATTAGCCGGAGAAATCGTCTGATGTTGCTTATGTGTGTGGCAGGAGTTTCACAGCAACAAAGACCACAACTGAGAAGAAGAGCTTGGGTTTGGCCTCGACCACAGACCTGGTTTCGCCTTCTAATAGCTAATCCAGCACTGCATTTTCTTTGGAAGGAACATTTTCGTGTCACTCATGAAACATTTGAATACCTTTGTGACCTTGTAAGAGTAGATCTGCAAAAACAACAGACGCGGATGCGAGCGCCGATTAGCGTAGAAGAAAGGGTTGGTTTAGCATTATGGCGGCTTGCAACCGGAAACAGTTGTAGAAGCTGTGGATTACAATTTGGTGAGAGAAGAAACGATGTCGGCTTCCGTTGTGATCCATGTTTTTGCTTCGCCAAGAAGGTTTGCGTGCACTAGCTTTTCCCGCCGTATAGTTGATTGACGTGTTATCGCTTTCGAGTGTTTTGATAGTACGTAAGCACGCATTCGAGCACGGTAAAACTAGACTTGAGAGCGTACTTCGGCTTCTTTGAGGATAGGTCGTTTCCAAGGTTACAAAGTAAGGTACTTAAACCAAAATAACCCCCGTTCACACTCCAAGTATACTTAAGGCAAACTTAAGGCCTACTTATGTACCTAGTATGAACTCGCCTAAAATGACCCCCAAAATCGGCAAAAAAAAATCTGACACTGATGAATAATAAAGTAGCTGCTATCCCAAAAACAATGGAATTACCTGGCGATAAATAACCTCGTCTTTGACTGTCAACCTGAAGAGTTGGGCGATTGTGATCTTTGTGTTGAATTCGGACATTTCTTGTCAGACTTTATAAAACTTGAAAGAAAAAGAAAACTAACAAAAACAAAAACCCGGTATCTGTGTCAAATGATGATTTGACACAGATGCTTCACTGTTTCGCGAGTATTAAAACATGCCGCGGTAACTTCATCACGGCGCCCGCTGAATACGATGTCACTTTCGATTTTGCGCTTTTACTTGTGCAGCCAAAAGTACGATAGCAAAAATCTCCCAAAATGTTTGTTGCTGATCGTAACTTTTTATATTGGGGATTAAAAATTAATGTTGTTTTCATGTCATAAATGTTGTTGCTGATGGCAAAATATTTTATTCTCGATCGACCGTCCAGAAAACCTCCTCTGTTGTGTGTCTCACAGTGTTTACTGAAGTCGCATCTATTTAAAGTTTGCCTGTTTGTCTGTCAAGTAACATTCATTTTGTACTCAACTCTGCAAAGGTTAAAAAAAATTGGAAATGTGACAGTGAAAAATTATTTGAATGAAAGCTTGTTGTCTCTTTTGTGCTTTATTATGTACGGTCAAGTTTCTTTCGAAAAGGGTTTGATGTGAACTGTCAGAAATTTATTTAATTGCTTTGTGATTGTGTTTCGCTTGCACGCACGCAACTGAAATAGGAAGGGTTTCTTGCCTCTTGTAGCAAATATGTTGCTTGTTTCAAGAAATGTTTCGCTGGAAAATATTTCTGTGAAATTTCCAGCTTTTGTAAATTTATCATGTTGTGTAATTTTCGAGCTTAGCAAATTTGCATACATTTGTTGAAATGTGATAAGGGGAGAATTTTTGTGGTAACGCATAAGTCACGAAAATAAACAGGTCCGTTGGAAGCGTGCTTGAGTTTCAACAAAATGACCCCCAAAATCGGCGAAAGATTGTGACGCTGATGAATAATAAAGTAGCTGCTATTACCAAAACGATGGAAATACCTGGTGATAAATAACCTTGTCTTGGAGAGTAAATTTTTGATTTTCCAGAAACAATGGTCAACCTCTGAGAGTTGGGCGATTGTGATCTTTGTGTTGAATTCGCACATTTCTTGTCAAAATTTATAACAATTGAAAGAAAAAGAAAACTAACAAAAACAAAAACCCGGTATCTAAGCATCATTTAACACAGATGCTTCACTGTTTCGCGAGTAAACATGCCGCGGTAACTTGATCACTGCGCCCGCTGAATTCGATGTGCGATTTACTCGGTGCGGCCAAAAGTACAATTACAACAAAACAACGAAAATCCCCCAAAATGTTTTTCGCTGATGGTAACTTTTTATATTCGTGATTCAAAATTAATGTTGTTTTCATGTCGTAAATTTTGTTACCGATGGCAAAATATTTTATTCTCGATCGACCATCCTGAAACTTCCTTCTGCTCTTCTTAAAAACTGTGTATCCATATTTATTTACTTTGACATCAATAATTGTTTTGCATAAAGCAAGCTAACAAAATCTGTATCTTGCTTGGTTCGCATTTGAAAGCATTAAAATAGGAATTTTCAGTCCTTTGCCTCTGTTACTGCCGAGTGGTATATTTCTTAGGTCGCCCATCCAGTTACTAACCCTGCCGGATAGGGAGAAACTTCAGCTTTCAACTTTTGTTTACAAAGCTGTCAGATTCTGTCAGTGCACGCTTACACTTGTGGTGGAAAGAAGTTGCATGATCAACAAGTCAGCCCAGAAGCCAATGTTTCTCGATTCCCTTTTATTTTCTTCAATCTCTCTGGGTTCAGTACTTTGCTAGTAACCACATGTCTTCTCAAGGGGCTATTTATCTAAGACTTCTACCATGGCGCTACAATGATAGACAATACCAAAACAATATCGTGTACTGTGAGACCTACATACTACGCAAAGACAACTGTCAACATGTCATCCCAGAAGACAATGTTTTTCACTTCCCATTTATTTTCTTCAATCTTTCTGGGTTCAGTACTTTGCTAGTAACTACATGTTTTCTCAGGCTATTTACCCAAGACTTCTACCATGGCACTACAATGATAGACAAAACCAAAACAATATCGTGCACTGTTAGAGCTACATATTACGCAAGGACAACTTGAATCTCCTGGAAGTCAACACACAGCTCAGTTGACATTTTATATGGAATAAATTGCTGTGTTACTTCACTACCACATGTAAGCAATGCGTGTCTATTTTTTCTAAAGAAGACAGGAATTTCTTCTTTCTGACAAATGATTAATTAATAGGCCGGTAGCCAGGTTTTTAACCTCAGAAAAGGATCTGTTTCGTCGTACGAACGTGTGAGGAGTTGTGAGCCAAAGGGACTCTGCTGGTATGACTTCTGGGTGAGCCCGTAAATGGTCTTAATGACCCCCCAACTTGAAAAAAATTGCCTGGAACGCTGCACGTACCACAGGCAACCCAGTGTACCCTCACGGAGGGTCTAGTTTTATTTTATTTAATATTTTTTTCCGTGTCGGTAAAAGTCTTGCTGTCACTCCCCTGGTAAGTGGTATCTTTGTGCAAAGAGCCTTCTGCGCGTATTTTCTTAGGATCGAGAGGGTAGTGGAAATGCGTAGATTTCTCTGGTGGACACAGGAGAATCATTAACTTAGCCTGCAATGGCGTCGAAAGTCATGTAACGCGAATGGCGTTTTAGTGGATCCTTAAACAAAATATACCCTTATGGAGCTCAATAATGGAAAGTCAGTTGGATAAACTAGGCAGGCGGTGAAAAACCAACACCTGGAATCTCAAAAGCGACGAGTAATGGACTTCGACAACAATCTATCGCCCGTGGAGCCGAAATCAAAGTGAGCTGTATTTCTAAAATAATATTTTACCAAGTGTGCTGTTATGTAGAACACTGAAACCAAATGGAAAATCCTCTGGTAGCTTATGGTTTCAACAAAGACAGAGAACGAATCGAACACCTTAAGTGGTCAGTGATCAACTCTGCACAGTCTTCAGGTAAAAAAAAGAATTGAAAATGTGACAGCCAAGGATTATTTGAAAGAAAGCTTGTCGTCTATTTTGCGCTTCATTATTCAAGGAAAAGGTGCTTCATGGAAACGGTTTGATCCTGAAATTTTAGTTTGTTGTAATATTGCGCATACTTGACACGACTGAGTTTTTTCTCTTCAGGCACGTAATGAAATAGGAAGGGGTTTTTGCCTATAATAGCAAATATGCTGTTTCTAAAAACTGTTCGCTGGAAAAGGTGGCCTTTATGAATTCATCACGTTTTATAATACGCAAGCTTAACTGGATAGTTTTTTATGGCAATAGTAAAGCATTTTCGTGTCAAAATGAGGTTAGCGTCTTTCTGTTGTGCTAATTTAATTAAATATAAATATACATTCTGCCTCGTGAGTTTGTTATTCTCGTTAACCAGCAATGGCGGCGAAAGTCATTGCAACGCGAACGGCGTTTTAGTGCATCTTATGTTGTTTGTTTCAATTAAATGTTTCGGTGGAAAAGGATTCTGTGATATTTTCTGCCTTTGTGAATTATAATATCATGTTGTGTATTGAATTTTCGAGCTTAAGGTTGAGATGTGATACGGGAGGATATTTTTAGTATTGCTTTGTAAGCAGGAAAGGTTCACGAAAATAAACAGGTCTGTTGGAAGCGTGCTTGAGTTTCAACAAAATGAGCTCCAAAATCAGCAAAAAATTGTGACGCCAATGAATAATAAAGTAGCTGCTATTTCCAAAATGATGGAATTACCTGGAGATACATAACCTTGTGTTGGAGAGTAAATTTTTGACTCAGCAGAAACAATGGTCAACCCCGGGGTCAACCTCAAGAGTTTGGGCGATTGTGATCTTTGTTTTTGACTTTGCTCATTTATTGTCAAACTTTATAACACTTGACAGAAAAAGAAACTTACGAAAACCCGGTATCTTGCCATCATTTGACACAGATGCTTCACTGTTTGGCGAGTAAACATGCCGCGGTAACTTAATCACGGCGCCCGCTGAATTCCGGCGATGTCACTTTCGATTTTGCGATTAATTTGTGCAACCAAAAGTACAATAACAAAATTGAACGTAGCAAAGATCTCCCAAAATGTTTGTCGCTGATCGTAACTTTTTATATTCTATATTCACGGTTCAAAGTTAATGTTGTTTACATGTCGTAAATATGTTATTCTCGAACGACCGTCCTGGAAACTTCCTGCTGCTCTTTCTAAAAACTGTGTATCAATTTACTTTTGCATCAATATTTGTTTTTGCATAAAGCAAGCTAACAAAATCTGTACCTTGCTGAGTTCGCATTGGTTAGCGTTAATAGTATTTTCGGTCCAATGCTTCTGTTTTATGAAGGGGTATATGTCTGAGGTCACCCATCCAGATACTAACCCGGACGGACAGGGTTAACTTTAGTAAACTTTAGTAAACTTTAGTAACCTTTAGTACACTTTAGTAAACTTTGATATTACAAAGCTGTCAGATGCTCAGAGGGCACTCTTAAACTTGAGGTGAAAGAAGATGTGAGGGAGCTTGAAAATTATCAACATGTCAGCCCAGAAGCCAATGTTTCTCACTTCCCATTTATTTTCTTCAATCTTTCTGGGTTCAGTACTTTGCTAGTAACCACATGTCTTCTCAGGCTATTTACCCAAGACTTCTACCATGGCACTACAATGATAGACAATACCAAATCAATATCGTGCACTGTTAGAGCTACATATTACGCAAGGACAACTTGAATCTCCTGGAAGACAACACACAGCTCAGCTGACATTTTATATGGAATAAATTGCTGTGTTACTTCACTACCACATGTAAGCAATGCGTGTCTATTTTTTCTAAAGAAGACAGGAATTTCTTCTTTCCGACAAATGATTAATTAATAGGCTGGTAGCCAGGTTTTTAACCTCAGAAAAGGATCTGTTCGTCGTGCGAACGTGTGAGGACCTGTGAGCCAAAGGGCCTCTGCTGGTATGACTTCTGGGTGACCCCTTAAATGGTCTTAATGACCCCCCAACTTGAAAAAAATTGTCTGGAACGATGCACGTACCACAGGCAACCCCTCACGGAGGGTCTAGTTAAATTTAAAACAAGAACCCAATCCAAAGATTTTGGCATGAATTAAATGCTTAGGTTCATGCAATAAAAATATATAACTGCTTTAAAATCTGTCGTCTAATTGTTTTTGTCTGTGAGCTATGGTAATAACTGTTAATAGCTTGACTACGATGGATTTTTTGTAGTTTCCAGCACATTTCTGATTTGCTGGAATATTATTTTATAGGAGCAGGATAATTATGTATGTGTTGTGTATTTTCTGTTTCGAATCTATGTAGAAACTATGTTGAAACCATTTTTATTTTTGGACACAAAAACCCCATAACATAGCCTTTACATATGCTATGTAAAGTTCCATTTGACTAGCTAAAACATAGCATTTCCTTTCAAAATATATAGATGAGGCAAACGTATAACATAGCCTTTGAATAAGGCTTCTGTATCCAATTTATGTATATCATAACATACCATTTACATAAGGTCGTTAAATAGGATTTACATAGATTACACAGTGTCTGGTTCTACGAGGGAAGGTACAAGACATGACTGCCTGATTACCACTAATGACCAATAACTTTATAGTTAAACAACGTATTCAATGATCTTTGGTAGTTCTTTATACAGACAAGAAATGATGCCTGTTTTTGTTGTGCATTTGACTGCTTAGAGTAAGAAGCTTAGTAAAGTTACTCGTGATAAACTTAAAAAGTTACCAATGGCTGAATTGGCTTAAAGGAACCAAAAGCTAAAACCATCAAGGAATAAAATTAACTGGTGGGAAAAGGCAGAGGAAAATCATGAAAAACTGGAATATCCTTGAAAAAAGCTGGAAATTAATACATGATCTTCACATGCTTTCATTTAATAGCATGCAGGAATGTCTAGAAAAATCTAGAAAGCAGCATTTGTAACAAGCTGGAAAAAGCTGGAAAAACTTGATTTGATCCCAGATTATGATTTCTGGAATAAAGCTGGCTATTTCTTCCCTAATTAGCATGTTTCATTAACATTCTAGAATTTTCTAGAATTTTCCAGAAAAGGAAACTGGTAAATTCTAGGAATTTCTAGAAATTTTTTTTGTCATATTCTAAGAAAAATTCTGGAAATAACCAGAATATTCCAGATTTGTTTTGCAAGGGTCTGTAATCAATCTAAAAAAGGTCAAGTTTTAAAATTTGGTCAAAATGCCAGTTTTGGTATATTGTACCGTTAACAGCGCTAAAGGGTGAATGAATTACTCTAGCTGTGCCATGTTGTTTTGATTTTCAAGTTACTCGTTCGTTATTTCAAAAAGAGCGATTCAAACAAGCGACATTTTGGAGTCGTTTTCACTCGCTCGCAAGGCCCCATACCGAAAAAGTCGCCGTCCAGGTAAAATAATTATTGAAACAAAGTAAAACATATTTTTCTAAAAATGGTTTTGGTAGTCCTTTATTGTGACAAAGTTTGGCACTTTTCGATTTTTTTATCTTGCACGGTCTTAGGTGAAAATTGCTGAGAGGCGCTCTTAAATGTTCCTTACCAGGAGGTGAAACTCAAACTATAAACCAAAGATATTACAGAAAACATACTGTAACTGACACAATGGTAAATTTTAAAAGTGTAATGCTAAACCGACATGATCAACTTGTTTGTTGAGTTTGGCCGGTTTCATCTGCTCAATATGGAAGCTCTCCCTGTTTTTGAGTCGATAGAAAGAGGTAGCATTTTCAATAAATTCTAAGCAAGAAACATCGCAAGTATCCTGACAATGTTTAGACAAACTAAGATGCTTGAAAATATGATAATTTTTATCCCAGAAAAGGTGCTCATTTACACGTGTGTAGAAATGCCTGTTATGCATGTTATTTTTCCTTGCCAAATTTTTTAACCTTCTCTTGCACAAAGTTCAATTTCCACTATGGAAGACCAAATATTTTCTTGGTCAATTTATGACAGCTGATGACATGCATCACAGGTCAACTTGCCAGTTTTCAAAATGCAGGGGTTTGTCTGCAAGCGTTTCCTTCTTGTCTCGCCCCATTTTTCATAACTCTAAAAATTTTAATTTCATGTGGTTATCCACTGCCAAGTCTTTCGGTAAAACATTATCTAGTGGGAAATAACTTTCTAACACAAATCATTTATACCTACGCAAACACCGTGGATCGAGATCAAGTAAATGTAAACAAGAAAATATCAAAATACATCACCTACTTTATTGATGTGTGAGGAAAGAATAGAGGGTAATATATTTCGGTAAGACGGCCAAAATAGTTGACGCAAGAACAACAAATTTGAGCTAAGTTTTACGAGTTTATTAGAGTTGGGAACGAACAAAAAAACAAAGCCACAATAAGCCAATGGATTAAACATAGTAAATTGATATTATTTACTGGCTGAACAATAAAAACTATGGTAAATAGCTGATACATGAAGAAACATGCTTGCGAACTAAAAGCCAAAGAAATTACCAACGAGTAAAATGACTTCAACTTGTAAACAAACTAAACAATGTTATAATCCAAGAACTATTATATGAAGGATGGATTTGAAAAAAGCAAGAGCTTCAAATTACATATTGCACAATAATCCCACAATAGTACATTGAAACTAGTAATTGTGAAATAATGGTAACAAACGGATCATTTGGAATCAAATGCAATTAAAAGGATACAAAGCAGTAGACAAAAATACAGCAATTACTCATTGGAAAACAGCAAAAATATTCAAGGCGTAAATCACATGCTGTGCCAGACTAAAGGTCAACATAGATAAACAAACCTAGACAATAGCAAATGAAATTTTGCAATCACTGCAATTTAAACCAGCCGCTACTAAGAGAGATATACAAGGAACCTCCCTTGATCTCTTATAGAAAAGGGAAATCGCTTAAAGACATGCTTGTTAAAGCAAAACTATAAAGGCTTTTATCAACACAATGGGCACACAGCGGGAGTCGCGCAGGTCTGTCACCCCCATTTTAACGAACCTAGACAATAGCAAATGAAATTTTGCAATCACTGCTAAGAACTAAAATCAAGAACAGAAAGCTATATGTAGTAACTAAACTAAAGGCTACAATACTCGTCACAAATCGTTGAAACAGACACCGTTTCTCTCGAATTTCCTGGAGAAATCCTGAGATTTCTACTTCACACTGTTTTTCCCCTCGAAATGTGCCTTCTCCCTCCCCAATGTTGAGCCACGGGTGTTTTGAAGCACTGAGACCACTGTGATACCCAAATCAACATTGGGGAAGGGGAAACAGACACAAGTGTTTCAAGATTTTTGACGAGTATTGTAGGCATAAATAAAGAAATAGGAAAATACTGATAACATACCAAATGTTATTGATAACTACACACCTCAGAAGACTTGGAAAATGACTTGTCTTGAAGACTGACACTCTTCAGATAAAGTAACTGAACCGACTGAACTTACTTCAAGTAAATGGTAGCCAATTTACAATGGATTTTAGGAAAATAGAAAACTAACTAAAAACCAAATAAGGCTAGGGGGTAAATCTACTACCCCCTAATACAGGATTTACCAAAGGGAAGAAGGAGTTTACCACTCCTACACAACAGGAATTAGGTAAGAGAAATGTGTGGGGATAACACAACTACACAAGCAAAAATATGAGGAAATTGAGTAATTATGGGTAAACAAGCAAATAATAGTAATTAGGATAATGAAAAGAAGTTGAAAATAATTGGAATAAAAATAAACACAAAATGAACACAAGTGACCTAGTCACAGTTCAATCAAACGACAGACAAATAACTTTATATTACAGGTACACCCAGCAAGCTAATATCACTTGTTAATACCTTGCAATGTTCCTTTTTAAAACCTTTTGAGAAGGAATAATGAATCTGGCAGAAAAATTATTTAAGGGGTAAATAATACTGGTGGATCATTTGGATGCATCATTTGCAACTAATCATGAGTGACTGTGAGCACTTCAGAAAATAAACTTATAAGGAATTCTGACAAAAAGTAATGCAAAATTAATCAGAACTGGTTTATTACACATAAATTATTACTTGTTCGTGTTATAAAGAAACGAGAAACAGTGAGCAACTTACCAAAATGGATGCTAATCGACGCGAGGTCCTTGACAACAAGAAATGACTCTGCAAAATATGATTTAATGTGGTTATCCATTCATTATCGAATCTTGTAGGAAAACTTTTAACTTTCATAACAAAAATCACTTGCGTAGTATACAAAAAAAGTACCCCATTTCTCTAATGACTTTTGTCCCAGAGCCACTCTATACTCTATCCTAATCTAACTGATTGGTTTCTAAACATGAAAGCTTGACCCTTATTACTTGCAGGATTGTCATAGCCTGGGTAATATCAATAAGCCCCTTTAAACACTAAACAAACAAAATAATGATACAATAAATAAACAAACACGCAGTATTCTTATAGTTGCTTAAACCAGTGAAATTATGAACTTCAACCTGAGACACACGAAGAAATGTCTTCCATGAAATTTTCAGTCAGGCTGAAATATCTGCGTAATCAGGCCGAAAAGAAAAGGTATCTACCAAAAACTAGTTGAAAAGTCGCCAAGCTGGCTGCATTAATTTTCGTGCAAATCATTTATGTCTTGTCACCTTGCTTTTAAGAAATTTATGGTTGGAAATTAAAAGTCATATCACCACCGACCAGTATAAACTGTAAACACGTCAGGTATTAAAATTTACAGTATGTACATGTTGCCCTATTTCCCAGACACTTACACTACGATTCTGCGTGTATTTCGTTGTAAAAACGAAGCAAATTTGAACGATACGTTCCAAACACTTATCAATTAGTCTGCTTGCGTTTGTTCTTTAGGTAAGAAGATTCAAATTTTCGTTGAAGTATACTAAGTAAAATCTGTTTCTTATTACATGCGACTTATACCTTTTCATTTTCAAAAGCGGTCTGTTAGGTTAATTTTACTTTTTTTTCGACACACGGCAAGCTACAAGGTATGTTTTTGAAGATATGAGAAGTTCCGTTTGCAGTTTTGTATCTGCGTGCAAAAAGATGTCCGAAAAGAATTACGGTGGTTTCGCCCCGTAGCAAGTTAGCCCCGTTGAAGTTCGCCCCACATAACTGAATTCGCCCCATAGTTAACTAAGTTCCATAGTGGATCAATTAACGTTTTAGTTTCTAAAACGAGAGTTAATATCTAAGATCAGTGGCAGCCTTCATAATTTCGCCAGCCAGCTAAATTTCTGTTCGATGTGAGCAACGCTGTTTATGCAAAATATTGAAATAATTTCCTTCCAGCAAATCAACAAAATTGGCACTTAAGTATAGCAAAAATTACAGAAATAATTTAACAAACCTTTAACATGAATAACCCAAGAATCGCAATAGCTTCGAAGAACACAAAATAGGGAATACTATATACATCACAGTTTTGGAGAATATCAGCTGTGCAAAAGTAGTGCGGGCAGATGTAGGCGTGCGGTTATGCGCATGCTTATCACCACAAGCCAGCACAGTGGGACAAAATTGCCTTCCCACAAGATTAATCAACCGAATTCTCACATTAATATATAAGAAAATTATACCTTGTGCATAGTAGCTCATGATTCTGGTGGAGTTTAGGTGGGTGAGAGTTGGCCACTCTCTGAACACTGCTTGACGACTCGTGCGGATGTTGAGTTACAGGGTATAGGGAGAAATCGAACCAGTCGAAAGTACCCCTCGGGTAACCCCGAACTCTGGGCCTAACTGGTTACAGGAGGGTGCTCAGAGATCCCTCGGGATCTCAACCTCGCTCCCAGAGGTTAAATGGGAAAATGACAACCGCCTTGTCAGCGGTAAAAGTCCTAGCTGCAGGCTAGGCAAACAAAAGCCAACCGAGCACCCTCCGACAAGGGTCTTGTTTTGCGCCGTTACATGTCACGGAAACTTTTGGCTCATTTGCCCGCATCTGGGGGCAAACTTTCAACAAAACATAAAAACAATTACAGACAGGCACTGTAAAATAAATGTTTTAGTTTTCCAGTTAGTTTTCTTTGTAATTTTTTTTTTGCATCAGGCCTATTCTGGGACATTAAGTCGCCAGAAGAAAAACCAACTGTGAAATATTATTATTACTTCACAATTTTTAATTGCTATATGACAGTGTCAAATGTCTATATCTGAATGCCACTAGAGCTATAAAGGGATAGGCTGGAATAACAGCAATCATAATAAATAGTTAACAGAATTTCGGGAGATGAACAAAGAGTTTCCAGCAATCTGATTGGTTGAGTGGTTTCTTATAGAAATAATAGTATGATTTTATATTCACCTCACTAGCTCATGAATATAAAGCAAAACAAAACGGCAGGACTGCCGCAGGCACTCGGGACTGTTAAAACAGAAATAAACTGTGTCGTTAATCAATAATAGATAAAGTTGTTAGCTTTGAAGTTTTGGAGACAATAATTATTGTTTGTCTCAGATGTACACTCACCTTGCCATTGGCAAATAACTGTTAAACATAATTAAAGTTAAAGTGTATTGCAAGTTTTTCTTTTTCTGATAGCTACAAAGCTTATTTATTTATTTATCCATCAAAAGAAAGACATAATTTAAATAAAACTGTTATAGAAAATTGATAATGTAAACAAAAAGAAACAACAAGGAGGTCAAACTATTTAAGGTCAAACTATTTCACAAATGAGAGCAAATAATTATTTTTATCCTAGTAAAGTTATCTGCAAGATTCCTGCAGCTTGCACTTTCCATTTGTGCACGAAAGTAAATTTGGTCAATCATACAAAATCCATTGGCATCAAACAATGGTTGTTCCTTTTCGGGAACCCAACCAATAAATGCTCTTCTCTTTCTTCAGTTTGGAAGAGCACTCCAATATAACATAGCGAGTCATATTCAGTGCCGTATTTTTGAAATCCAAAGTAGACAATTTTTGTTAGATCACTGTTTTTGCTAAAGCCAATGATTTTAATATTTTTTAAATTCGAAGAATTCCAAAATTCTTAACTTGCCTAGATGATACCGTTCACTTATTTGCTCTCACCGTATCGAGGCTCACGTGAACGGTTGACCGGTCGACGGTGTCGTTGTAAGCCAGCCTCGAAGGATATTGAAAATTAGAATATTTTTTGCTGTTTCTCAGCAATGGATGCTCGCTGGGCCTTGAAACTTGGTCAAGGAGAAGTAAACTTATCCGTGTGGCCGTGGCCGGAGTTTGAGCGTGACTGATGCCGGAGAAGTCTGATTTTATTGGCAAGATGTGAGGTAGGCTACAAATTAGTTGCCAGCCTTTCCTTTATTTAGGTACGAGTGACAACTCGGGAATTTGAGAAGTCGCTTAAATCGCAATCAATCAGGAAAATAACCACACAAAAAGCGAGAAAGTCGCCACGACAATAACGTACGGCTTTCTTATTGAGAACTTTTGCGCGTAAATATCTTTTTCAGTTTGTTATCGAGATTCCCGTACAAATCCTTATAATTTTTATCCTCCGAGTCTGGGCCGCCTGTGGTTTCGCCTGAAGGCAGACACCATCTTGAATGCACATTTGAACATATTTTTGGCTTTATTGCTTGTATTTTGCTCGCGATTCAAAAAAAGACATTTATGAAAAGGTAACCAATATTGTCATGTGTCTTTCTTTTGTTGTCATCTGGTCATCAATAGTCAATGAAGAACTACATTAAGCCGTTTTTAATCTTGTAGACCGTGTTTCAGAAGACTACTTAAGATTTATATTTTTTTACGCGTACAAGGTTAACCTTACATTTGAAATACGGGCGGCGCAAGCCAATTTCAGTAAAGTATGGCAACCACAGTTTCTTGGCGCTTTTCATTAAGTTTGCTTGTTCGCTAAACAGAAATAAACATTGCTGCGAGACAGACCTCTCAACCTCAAAACACCGAAAATCTGGAGACTGATGCCAAAAAATCTGGAGATTGATCGACCGGCAGACAAAACCAAGTAAACACAGGTTCTTAATAAGAGAAATGGTATTTTTTCTGCTTATAATTTTTTAAAACATGTGTGGACCTTAACAACACAGAAATAAACTTGATTTGCACAGCTTCAATGTCCAGCCAGTGTGTGAGCA
This sequence comes from Montipora foliosa, assembly GCF_036669935.1. Taxonomy (NCBI): domain Eukaryota; kingdom Metazoa; phylum Cnidaria; class Anthozoa; order Scleractinia; family Acroporidae; genus Montipora; species Montipora foliosa. The sequence goes on from NC_090871.1 coordinate 22,793,382, forward strand.
CTGAGCTAAACTCATTGCTCAGCATTATATCATCATTATATATATCAGCAATTTCCACCATTTTGAAAACGTGATCAAAATGCCAGAGACTGGTTATGATGACCTAATTTCGAACCGGTCAGTGTAAAATGCAGACTGCAGACCAGGGGTAACTGTTGAAAAAGCCCAAACCCCTTAGAAATGCTAACCTTAGGCCTAATTAGGCTTAAAACCATATTTAGACTTAACTGTTAGCATTTCTAATGGGTTTGGGGCTTTTTCAACAGTTAAATTATAACCTCAGTCTGCATTTCACCCCTGGTCTGCAGTCTGCATTTTACACTGACTGAATTTCGAACAGGTGTTTTATACATGGTCATAGACGACAGTCTGTCATGGGCTGTGTTTCCAGCGAACAGACAGATGAAGAACTGAACAGCTTAGCTTGGTTTGTTAAGTTTAACTATAAGTTTGCACAGAATTGACGCAAGAAACTCACCTAAGCAAGCCAAAAATGAAATGCTACAAAAATATATATGTTCTTTCAGCTTGCGCCTCTATTTATCGTGAGATTTGTCTGTCTCGTCGTGAGAACGTGAGATTGAACTGAAAACCGTGAGTCTCACGACAAAATCGTGAGACTTGAGAGGTCTGGTGAGAACATGAGGCCCGAACGGACTCGCTCGATTTTTACAATTAATTTAACACCAATTTTTAAGAGTTAAGCTTAGTTCCAAATTATAGTGGTAATGTATGTATGCTTAAGGCAAAACGCCAGTGACCAGTGCCGTAAATGTAGACCTTATTATGTATGGTTAATTACTATAACTGAAGTGAATCCTAGTAGTTGCCATTTTAGCATGAATCTGTAGTAAGTCAGTAAGCATGAACCTCAGTAAGATACAGGCTAAACAGAATTGTGCTTGTTGCACTCTCAGTGTGGCTAGAAAGTATGATCACGTAACTCCAATTTTAAAGCAACTTACTTGGCCTCCAGTGGGGCGGCAACTGCATTATTATGGTGCTATTATAAACAATTATTGGATGAGGTTTTTATAATATCCGGAATAATCAAGGTCGAGGTAAGTGTTATCAGCCAAAGCCGAAGCCGAAGCCGAAGTCGCAGGCTGAGGCTGATAACACTAACCGAGACCTTGATTATTCTGCATATCATAAAAACCGAATCTAATAATTGTTTTATTTTACATTGTTTTGAAGAAAATAACGACAAACGCATTATCACAGCGATCACAGTTTATTTTCAAACACATTGCTCTTGGAAATCACGCATTGTGTGCGCAACCTACAGATTATAGGTACAGATTAGTGAATAATCTGTAGGTTGTGCTGTTTCCCAGAATTAACTGTAGGCGTTTAGCCAATAAGAAGACAGATGGTGACTACAATGTATAATAATAAACAATTATTGGATGAGGTTTTTGTGATATCCAGAATAATCAAATGTCTCGGTAAGGGTTATCAGCCGAAGGCTGAGGCTGATAACCCTTACCTCGACCTTGATTATTCTGGATATCACAAAACCGACTCAAATAATTGTTTTATTATGCATTGTCCGAAAAAAAAATGGTCATGACAGTGAGTGGAACTGGTAATTTATTTGTCAACGAGTTAACATATACAAATCAGCAGCACATAATTCGATTGACAAAAAATTCTAAGCATTAGACAATATGTGAGAATTGAAAAAAAGCTTCATGAGAAATGAAAATAGCAATAAATAAGTAACTGAAGAAAACAAACCTGGAAGTCATCTTTTTGCTTCTTCACTGACGGCACGCAACACAAAGCACGCGCACATGATTACCCTTAGAAATCATGCACTGCAGTCATACATGACATGATCACCCATGACCTTGAGTGACCTTGACATGATAACTGTATAATCTGCGGTTATGACGTCACGGCACTGATTTGGAAAATTCACTGTACGCTTCCGGCCAATCAGAAAAGAGATAGTGAGTTCAATGTATAATAATAGTATTTAATTGAATTACTGGTTACTATGTCCAAACTGTTCATAATGTGTGCCAATGCATATATGTTGATTGTTCGGACCCATATAACAAGAAACTCTCAAATGCTTAACATCCCTACTGGTCAAGTTGCAAAAGTGACAAAAGTGTATATTGGATAAATTTAGTTGTCACAGTCAGCTTTTGAGTGTCAATTTTTGTTGCCTGGACTCGTAATATCTCCTAAGGGACACATGATGTCCACAAATAACTTTTTAATAGACAAACACAACTTATTTCCTAAACAGCTAGCTTTGTTGAATTCTATTAATTTTGTGTTGCACTGAGATACAGGTATGATGACTTTTGTGTATTTAAGTACTTTTTTCCCCACAATATACAAAGAAATGCTTATTAACAAGTTTAATATGCAGTGTGTGAGTGTTGTGGGGGGGGGGGGGGTGGTGGGTATTGTTGTATTCTAAACAGACCATTACTTCATCCTGGAGAGTAAGGCACAATAAAGATCAACTATTACTATTACATCTGTGACTGTTTCAAAGTGACTTCATGTCGTTGTCAAAAATTCAAGAAAGCTCATGTCATTTTTCACCATTTCATTTAAATTCAATAATTTCTGTAAAATGAATATGTAAGTTTTTCCCTTTAATTTATAAGACTAATTTTACTTTTGTACCAGTTAGGCATGCTGTTCTGAATCATGCACTACAAGGCTTTATGTATTTCAGTTTGTATTAAATTGTGTACTAACACTGGGATTGTAATTCAGTTAATTAATACATGTAATTGTGTTGTTGTGGGTCTTTTCTCTGGAGTGCCATTTATACATGAGGATGCTAATTTTTGTAGAGGCTCATGTGGTCTGTAGAAGCCCAAATGGATAAACATCACTAGCTATTGACTGTGAGTGAGTTCCTCTAACAACTTCAGGAGCTATGTGCTTATGAAATTTTCTATATTTTTCTTGGTCTCTTGAAGACAGCTTGTAGATTTTGCCCTGGCTAATGTTGTATATTTGCCAAAATCTATGATTACAGGGTGTAAACTGTTATGGGTTTCATTTATGATGACATTGTCACTTTTTAAATCATTGTGCAGGTATTCCTTAGAGTGGATGTAGTATAAAGCATCTGCACATTAAAACATAATTCTACACCATTCCCTTTGGGGATCATTAACATTTTGTAGCACAAGGGACCTGAAATGTAAGAAAAGCTAACAGTGATTACTCAAAGCCTGGACAAGAGATTGTCTTAAACAATGGATAGGAGTAAATAGTTCGTTTAAAAAGAAAAGGCCTTCTAGCAGCTGCTGAGTTGCAGCTTTAGTCCCTGAAGATTACCTGGGTGATCCATTTTTGCAAGAACAGATGCCTCATGCTTCACAAGAGAGAGGTGAATGTTTACTTTAAATTGCTTTACAGCTACCGTAATTTCCCTGTACATATTCTTTGAGCAAATGCCAAAGACAACCTCTCCATGAACTTCATCGTGGCTTCTACCATTAGTTAAGTAACGTCGACTGATTTGCTTCAAACTAAATAACGTAAAAAAATAGCATAATTAACCCATTGGCATCCAAACTGGCCGAAACCGGCCAGACTTAGTATTTCACTCTGTCTAACGCCAGACGATTTTACTCGTCAATGCGGAACCCCTGGGAGTCAATGGGTTAAGTGATTTGTTAAAATTAACACTGTAGAATGCATTTTGATCAATGTTTTTTATTGTATCCCTCTTTTTTTTTTAGGCCTGGCGAGAACATTTTAATACTGTGACTTAAAAAAACAAAAACAAAATAAGTCTGGCAATTATTTCTTTCATGCCATAAGCTTACCTTACTTCTTTTGGGCAGGTGTGTGTTGGGGAGGGAGGGAGGGAGGGAGGCAACGAGGGATGGGGGGAAGGGGGGTGTAAAGGAAATATGCCAAAAAAAATTGAATGTAATTGAATGTAATTTTTTTTTAAATTATATATTGTTGAGTGATAAAGACTAATTTTTGTAGACGAAAAGCTTGCGAAGAGCACACCTGGGACAGTCTTTGAGAGATTGAAGCTGTGTCTCTTTCCATTATTTTTTCCAATAAAATACGGTTTTCCTTCTTGCATCGATTCCAGCGTCCTTTAAATCTCTGATTTGGTGGCTGTAGATTTCTTAAAGTTCGTTTACTAGTTTAGACTTGACCAGGGCATGTTTTTCCCTTTTTGTCATTTGGCGCATCTTATTTTTACGAGCGTTATTTCGTCTTAGTCTTTTTCTGCGTAGTTCCTCGGTTGTATTCCTTCTAAATTTCCTTTTGCGAGGTAACTGGCTGATGGCCGGTTTGCACAATCTGAACCTTGTTTTGCCGACCGTCAGCAAGTGAATCACTCGCACGATCTGCTACACACTGGGGCAGTCCCGTAGCTTGACAAAACATTGATTCACTGGCATTTTCTTCGTATTCGGTCATAGTTTTCATTTGAAATACGAGGGAATGTTTTGCATTTCGCGCCCTCTAGCTTAGTCTATGCCACATCTGTCCATAACAGGCAACTATGTCCAAATATGGTTAACATATTAGTTTCCAGTGCCGTTGTTAACATTACGTCCCGATGGAGGAAATCTGGGATTTACAGTCAACACTCATTGAGAAGCATGCGCAAAGGGAGCATGAATGTGCGGTTGCCATGACATTTTTCAGAGTGTGTTGGCATCCAAAAGCGACGTTCAGGATGTATTGGTCTCTGAAAATACATTTTGCTTCTTTACCAGGTTAAAAATCTACCTGGGCCAAAGTGGAGGTACATTTTACTATTTTTGCGAACGTTCGTAATGTATTTTGGGAGGAGTTCAGAAGCATGGTAAGCGTAGCCAGGTCAGTTGTCCTGTTAGCGTGCTTCCAAAGGGGTTACACATTTAAAATGTTTGAGGGACAATCATTTGAAAAGGGGACGTTCTTTAAACGAGACAGCTCATATCTTACGTAAGGATTTAAAATTGGTGAAACTTTACAATCGCTTAATTCTCCATTTTCGAATTCCACATAATACACTTTGTTTGCCCCCCAAATTTTGCATAAACTATTGTTTTCAAATGCTCTTGGGGACACTGCATATTCCCAAGAGCATTTGAAAACAATGGTTTATGCAAAATTTGGGGGGCAAACAAAGTATATTATGGGGAATTCGAAAATAGAGAATAGCTTTACATTGGACGGCAAGATTTCCGCACAGGTCCCTACTTCATTATGAATACACTCCTTTGTTTCAAGAAAACAATAGCGATAACAATAGACGTCCTTTGGGACTCTGACGCTTTGTTCTTTCTCTTAGAGGTTTTTGTCAAAGTCTATATGGACTTAAAAAAAGGCGGTCGAACTTCTGTCTGAAATACGGAAAATCGAGCAGTTTTTCCTGCAATTTCGGCATTTTTCCTGCAATTTTACCCATTTTTCAGGTTTAGAATAAGCGCAAGAAGTGGAGTTTCAAGCAATCGTTGTAATAGGGTTCAGATTCGCAAACGTAACAAACAAGAAAAACCAATTAAAAGTACTGTCATAAGAAATTTAATGGCTACCTGCTCTTTTTATCATGAAATTGTTCTTCCTGTCTGCTTAAAAATTCGCCGAGACACTGCAAAGAGTATATTTTCTTCCTTTCCTGTATTCAGGATCACGAACGGTGCATTTAGTGGGATTTTGCGATTTATCGCTCTTTGTAGAGATCGGTAATATGCTCAATGATACTTCCAAGTAAATAACTTTGGTAGAGATCCGTGGATGTTCCCGTACGAGGCATACTTTGTTTCACTACCCATCATGTCTTTTCAATGCCCTGCTGTGGGCTCGTTTGTCTTGGTCTACAAAGTTTAGGCGATGGTTAACTGTGAGATGATGTTAGCCCTTGTCTTGTAGGCAGTTGTAAACTTTCCGGCCTCAGGTAGCTAGGGCTAATATTTTTTCAAGGAAAGTTTACGGTCAGAAAATTAATATGTGTTCTGGCGGATTGAAGGCTATCCATTGCAGTTTTTTCTTGAGCATCGCGAAACAGATCCATCTCCCGATGCGGCACTTTGTCTTTGCCAACTGACTGCGTTTTCACACAGGTTTTGGACACGGAAGACGAAAGTAAATTGTTTTCTTTGCACCCCCTATGCACAACTCTGGAAAGGCTACAAAGCAGGGACAATTTCGAAATGATCAAATCTTCCATTGCTGTGACGCTTTTACTTCGGTAGCCATCTTGATTATTACGAAGACAAGTTTGCTTCAAAAGAAGGGGAACATGAAACGATTTTAATTGCAATGAACTCGTGCATGAAAGTTTCCCATGAAAGAAGCACCAATCAGACTTTAAGCGTGGTATACTCTTCCACGCAGTGAACTTATAAGTGTGCCGCACGCACGGGGCATGAAGGAAAAGCAGGTCACAGTTCACAGCAGTACTGGAAAACCTAAAACTATCACAGGGACTAACCTTAAGCCTAACCAGTGCCTTTAGTGGTAATTAGGGTTACGGTTAGCATTATTAAAGGGATGGGTTGTTTTAAGAGTAGTAAAACAGGAATCTCTTAACGGTAACAAGTGTAAGTTCGATTGTAGGTGCTCGGCGCGGCACCTGTATATAATTACGTATCATTGTTATGTAAATAGCCTGCCAGAATTCAAAATAAATATCATTTTCAAGGTATGAATTAGCAACTTGACATGTTAGCTCAGTGGTAAAGAACAGGGACAAGTAATCCAGAGGTTTACACTGGGTCGGAATTCAAGGCAAGCTGCGAGTGACATATCATGGGATAAAATGGCAGAAAAAGCCGAGCGGGGTCTGGAAATAAGAACAAGACAAAGGGATAGAAAGAGGAAAGCTGGGACAAGAACGAGTAATGGTGTGGGCGATGAAGGGAAAGAAGAGAGAGGGAGGGAGAGAACAAATAAGATCCGTTTTTATTCATCCCGTAAGTACAAATTACCCATGTATATATTCGGTTGTCTTGGGTATACGTATTGTTCTACAAAACAATAGCGCGAATGAATAATTAATTTATTCTGCATGCATAATGAAGTAGGGACCTGTACGGAAATCATTCCCATTGGACTTCCGTACCAATGTAAAAGCTTGCATCAAAGTAATAAATGTTCACACGTTGTAAATAGTTTTAGTCAGTTATAATGGTCACAAGTCTCTAATTATTAGACTCGTGACTATTATAACTAAACTATTTACAACGTGTGAACATGAAGGCGAATGTGTTGTGGTTCCATTTTATCCTTAGGTTATATGATATACCGATGTTTCTCGTGACGTCACCCATTGTTATTAATATGCCAACCAGAACCTAATTGGCTGCTGAAACAATGACTTCTTTTGTTGCGTGGCTGGCAAATTTGAATATCAAAAGAAATGTGACATTAATGTTTGTAAACAAGAAATATCGCTATTTACCCTTGTTTTTAATGTATGTAGATGATTTTCAAAAAAGGAAATAATTTGGACCAAGCATATAAAACTGAACACAAAAAATACAAAGGTGAATAAAATGAAAGTGGGAGAGCTTACAATGATGTCTCAGGGACTTGCAAGAAATTGAAATTATTTTATTGGTTCATTGTTGATTTGATTTAATTTTTTTTCCACACACGAACATGTACTCCTGTGATAAAAACAAATACTCAGCGTGGTCCTCACCATATTGGCTGATAGGTGTACAGTTATGTTCCAGTGTTAAGCAGTTGCCTACAAAGTGATAGCATCTTGTACAAGTTGTAGCCTTTCTCGTCCTTTTCAATGTCATCCAGAGTTGGCTCTAAGCAATCGTTTGTTGATGTGAACTGTTTTTTCCATTCTTTGAAACTTTGCTACTTGCAAGTGCTTTCCAAGGACTCACATGAGCTAATTAAAATGTGTTTTGTAGTCTTCCTGAAGAACCTTACTATTGGGGCTGTTTCGAAGCTTGTTTCTCTATTTACATTCTTAGCCAAAGCAGAGGACAAGGAAGATGTGGACAAATTTTGTCCTGGCATGTACTAAAACCAGAAACACCTGAACACCCCAGAACACCGGATCACTCTGGAACACCCTGGAAGTAACCCAAAACCCTCAATTTGGCTATCCCTAGGCCTAAAAACCAACTTAAGGCCTAGCTAGGTCTAGGGTTAGCCAAATTGAGAGTTTTGGGTTACTTCCAGGGTGTTCCAGAGTGTTACGGTGTTCCGGTGTTCCGGGGTGTTCCGGTCTTCCTGGTTTTAGTACATGCTTTTTGTCCTTCACCACAGTGGTTGGTCTCATGGGCTTCTGCTGTTGGAGGCTCTTTAAGCTGTGCTGTCCTGTCCTCGGTGCTATCCTCTGTCATAGCTTCCTCTTCTAACTGCTCTTCCAACTTCTGATCATCCTGGTCTAAAAGGCATTCCCCCACTTGTTCAACAGCAACTAAAGTTTCCTCTTCTTCATCATGACTATCTTCTTCTGCATAATCTTTGCTTCTGCTTTTAATTTCATTACAATCATCATGATCATTTTCGCCCGCATTATCATTGTCAACATAATCATCATCATCTTGTAAGAAGCCAGTGTGAATGATTTGGTTTAAAGGTTACCACTTTCATCAAACACTGATAGTATGATGGGGTATTTTAACCCCTGCTGATGCCATGGTTCATGGTTCATGGTTCATTTATTTCACACTATTTACATAACATTAACATAGAAAGAAAAGTATAGTCACAACACATGGTTACAAGATAAAATAATTACAGTACAGGTTATAAAATGTGTGTGGTGGTCAAAGTAGCGAAGGCTTTCTAGTTGACCACCACCTAGTTTTAAGTAAACGAAGAAATGACACTGAGCTTTACTGGGATATAGAAAAAAAAAACATTTCTAGAGCCTAGGACTAATGTACAGAAGAAAATTACATGTATATAACTTAAGCATATTAGAGATATACTGAACCACGTGAGAAATCTATACAGGACAAGCTTAGCAAAAGGGGAAAAAAATTAAAAGGAACATACAAACAAACAGACAACAACAACAGTAACAACGACAAACAAAAACAAAAGAAAAGAACAACACGTCATCAACAACAGCAGCGGTAACAAACACAAAAAATATAAGAAGACAATTATTATTATTATTACTATTTTTATTATTATTATTATTATTATTACTATTATTATATTTTAAACAAGCTCCATTATTATTATTAAATAGTTACGTGCTATACATTTGACCATTAAACAGAACATACATTATTTGATTGACAAGAGATCAGGTGGGCCTTATAAAGTTTCTTAAACTTGTTACATGTTTTTGCTTTTTTTAGTGCCAAGGGGACAGTTTCCCACATGACAGAAGCAGAGTACTTAAAAGTAAATTGGCCTATGTTAGTTTTAACTTGTGGTCGGTAAAAATAATAAGCTTAGCAGAATTTCTGGTGTTATAGGAGTGGACAGTTGCTGTAGGTGTTAAAACGTTATGGAAGATTGCTGGAACAGTTGATGGATTGTTGTATAATTTAAATGCCAGTGAGCAGATTTTGAATTTAACAATATTTTCAAATTTTAAAACTTCAAGGATTTGGTAATATGGGAAAGAGGGCTCTTGTTTGTTTGCAAAAAAAATTCTACGGATGCATTTATTTTGCTTAGTACAGATCTTATTTAAATTAGTCTGATAATTGTTGCCCCAACACATTGCGCCGTAATTAAGATAAGGGTAAATAAGTGTATAATACAATTGTCGTAACATCTTTAAATTCAGGTAGTTCCGTAGTTGGTTTAGGATTCCAAGGTTTTTAGTCAGTTTGCCTTGTACATGTGCTATTTGAGTTTTCCAATTCAAATGCTCATCTAAATAAATGCCTAAATATTTGATACTAGTTTTGCGTTCAATGTTTAAGATATTAATATTGTGTATAGTTGGCTTCTGTGGAGATGTTATTATCATAAAGTTTGTTTTCCTCATGTTAATAGACAACTTATTGAGATTGCAATAGTTAATTACTTTCTGAAGTTCTGAGTTCATAACTGCCTCAAGATCTTTTGATGTTTTAGTAGCATAGAACAGCCTTCTCAAAACCGGCCGGTTGACGGCTCAATGAGCCGCCTCCTCAGAAAGCTTGACCGTCTCCTTGCAGCCAGAAAATGTCGGACAACACATTTTTAGCTCGAACGTGAAGTCACTGGAGATATTATAAAAGCTTGAAAAAAGTTTGTTTCACGTACAAATTCGCGTCCGCAATATTTTTTGGCGTTGCGCACGTGAAATGTTTATTTAACTAACATTGCAGCATTTCTTATCAGACTCCAAGCAAGTGTCAATTCCATATGTGAAATTTCGTCACTTTAAATCCCCCAGATTGCACTAAATTGCATCTGTGAGTGTCTAAATTTAAAAAATTCCCTAGGGGAGCATGCCCCCAGACCCCCCTAGAAGCTTGCGTTCTTTGGGCACTCGCTATACCACAAACACAACTTTTGCTTTCGAATGGAAATACGAGGATCCAAATTCAGGATTTCCCAATCAAACACACCCTTATTGGGTAACATTAACATCGAAAAAGAAAAGAAGTTATAAAGTCATGCGATAACAGCTTTGTAATGAATATCTAAGACTTTTACTAAGGGCATTTTACGAGATACTTAAAGCTTTTGCCCACAATTTGCGGAAACATATTTGGGCGGTTTTTTGCAAAAGTTCTGTACAGGACTAAGACCAGTTCGCCAGTGACCTTGTTCCTCGCGAAACTTAAATAACATTTTACCAAACCGTCTCCACTTTCCTTATGACCTGCTCGCGAAAAATATTTTGAGAAGGCTGATAGAAGATATTAGCATCATCAGCAAAAAGTCGAAAGGAAAGCATGTCTGAAGAGTTAGCAAGATCATGTATGTACTTGTCTTGCAAGTATATGGCTTCTGACTTCAGTGTGTGATTGCGAAAATGGTGTAAAGGTGGGAGAGTGTCAGCTCCTGGTTGAGCTTCAACTGGTCTACTGACATCAAAAAATTCAATGCCACTCAGAACATGCCTCCACCAACTTCCTTCACCACAGAAGAGGAAGTCTGCAATTTTTTCCAGGTCTGCTTGGTACGCATGTGGATACTTCAGGATTATTCTGTGTGGGATTATGGTGTTCTGTGCGGGAGGCAAGCAGTGTGCTAACTTCCCAAGTCTGGACTGTTGCTCTTTTAATGTGTCTCTTTGGCTATTCTCCTCTGCCTTCAACTCTGCTTGCATCCTTATGATGCCAGGGGTTATTATCTCTCCAGGTCTTCTACTTGATGTTGATGTAGAGACGCTTGAAAGTGTATTGAAGTGACGTTCTTGTTTTTCAGTATTGGTTGACCTGCAGCAGATAATACGACATGTTGGATAAGAGCATGTATAACAAAAGAGTGTAGGTATCGCCCATAAAACTCTTGCTCTGAGAGGATCTGAGGCTTCCCAATGACTTCTTCACATGCAATGGCATGGAGAAAGGTCTGATTGTGAAGTCTCAGTATACTTCTTGGGCAGCGCTCATCTGGTCTTGCATAAAGAATCCTGGATATTTCTGTCAAGGTATCCATAAGGGATTGTACTTTATCACTCACAAATCCTGCACATTAAACAGTCAAAACAATACACACAGTTACAAGTGGACAATCAACATCAACAGATTTTATAACCTGACCATGCTCAATTTAAGTACCTGATTTTCTTACATGGCTACCTTATTTGTGAAAACTAAGACCAATCAAAGATGTCTCTAACTTTTAAATGGGGCTTGGGAATTAGGACTAGAGTAGCCACAGGTTAGTGTCATTCTTTCAGTGGGAAATGGCAGTATTGGATGGCCCTGCTGATTCACAAAATTTTAAATTTATTTAACACATCATTCTATTAAACTGTACATGCACATTGTAAATTATCCTTATGTTTCATACGAAACATAATTTCTTGGGTACTCTAAATGCTTTTCTTAAATCTAAATCTGGCTAAAAGCATATTTCATAACTGTGCGAAATCAGCTGCAAGAACAATAATGATAAATAGAGGATATTACATGGCCGCGCAGGGATACGAATTTTATCTTCGAGTGGTGCAAGTATCTCTCACGAGTGAGCGAGGCAAACGAGTGAGAGATATTTTCAGCACGAGAAAATAAAATTCATATCTCCAAGCGGCCATGTAATGTTCTGTTTATTATATAGATATTGATGAAATGTCTAGATTTAAAAAAACTTGTTTTATTCATTTTCGAAATGATGAAAAAGTGGTCACCAACTGCTAAACCACGCATGTTATGAAAAACGAATCATGATAATGTCAAATTTTGCAATAAAAATGTTAATGTAGTAGAGAAGAATTATATTAAAGCACAAAAGTATCTTGAGATGAAGAGAAAGCTCGCATTTTATTGGGTAATCGTGTTGGTCACCATGACAACACCTATATCCTCACATGATAAAAATAATATGTTCACTGTGCGCGGTGAAGATATGATTCTTTAGTAAAAGGAGAAATCATGGTATTTCATCAATATCTATATAATAATATAAAATTATTGCCTTTTTGTAAAAGAAAAAATTGAGATCCTTAAATGTTACCTTTTAGTTGTTTGGCAAGCACTATAGACATCTCTCAGTAGTCTGAACCACGAAGTTGGTCTTTTGTTCCTGTCACTAACTCGACTGCTTTTACACATAATGCCTTCTCTTCATCAGGAAGGTGAGCAACTATTTCAGTGACAACATTAGAAATGTGTTCTTTGATGTCATGCAATGGCTCTGTAGGCAGGACTTCATACATGCCTAAAAAACAGCAATTAATAAAAACAAATACAGGTAAGAGATTGGCTATCTTCAATTCAGACAAGTATTTATAGTATTTATGGTATTTGTATTTTTAGTGATTCAATTTCATGCTCTTAAGCATGATGGGAATTTCTTATTAAGTTAATATGTATGGCTTTATTAATATTTTAAATGAATGCATGGTTGTGTACCACAGTAACATCAAATTGTTACTTATGTTAACCCTTTTAATTCATTTTTACATATAAATTAAATGCAGGTAATAAAAAAAAAAATTATTTGTTAAAGATTCTGTACCTAAGTTGATATCTTCCATGCTCTTATCCTGCTCATTGATCAGCAATGCAGGCACTCCCTGTACACCCTTCAGCTGTTCCTTAAGATTCTGCTGCAGATCTTTCTTTAATCCTTCATCATTCAATCCTCTTGCTAAACATTCTGCTCTCAGCTCTGCCACAGTCATGTTTTGGAAGAGCCTGATTCCTCCATTTTTTTTGCTTCTCCCAGCTGGTCCAGCCCGAACTATTTTAATGTTGCTAAGGATAGATGTGGGGACCTTAATTTAAGCAGTATGTAAGGTCATGATATCTGCGTGAGTCTCCGCTACAGCCACTGCAGCCATTGTTGCCTCCCCGTTGCTCACCACTTTCAAATTGCTGCTCTGGCCCATCGCCATGGAAGAAGCGCATGATGTCTGTCACTGGGCATCCCTTACTTCTCAGCAGGTTGTTTTGCAGCTCATCCACAAACTCCCCAAGCTGAAAATAGGTGGTGTATGCGACAGCTTGTGTATATAGAGAATTGTATGGGAAAATCACCGATCGTAAAAAAATTGTGTAAATAACTATCTCATTTGAAATAAAGTTTTCCTACCTCAAATGTGTGACGAACTTGTCTCTTGTGCCGAGTTTAGAGCCATTCTGACGCCGTTTAGTGAAGTTATCCAGAAACCGTTACTAAAAGAATAGGAAGGCTGACCACTCCATCCATCGCTGGCCAGACCTCACTCCACAAATCATTTTCTCCTCAACAGGAAAAGTCCCGAATTGCAATAAAAGCAACAGTTCCATAAAGCCCAATAAAGTTCACTCCAAATACGTGTGTTTCGGCGGCCGAAAGACTCGTGAAGAACGAAAACTTTGCCTTAAAATTCACCTCTTCGGCTTTCCTCAGAGGCTTGTGACCGGGCAGTGAACAACGGCCGCTTGCAAGCTGGTTTCACCCTCAACTCTGATTGGAGGGTCGTGTTGCCAGCGTGCGGTCAAATTCAAATGGACCAATCAGAGTTGAGGGTGAAACCAGCTTGCGAGCAGCTGTTGTTGACTGCCCGGTCACAAGCCTCTGAGGAAAGCGGAAGAGGTGAATTTTAAGGCAAAGTTTTCGTTCTTCACGAGTCTTCCGGCCGCCGAAACACACGTATTTGGAGTGAACTTTATTGGGCTTTATGGAACTGTTGTTTTTATTGCGATTCGGGACTTTTCCTGTTGAGGAGAAAACGATTTGTGGAGTGAGGTCTGGCCAGCGATGGATGGAGTGGTCGGCCTTCCTATTCTTTTAGTAACGGTTTTCGGATAACTTCACTAAACGGCGTCAGAATGGCTCTAAACTCGGCACAAGAGACAAGTTTGTCACACATTTGAGGTAGGAAAACTTTATTTCAAATGAGATAGTTATTTACACAATTTTTTTACGATCGGTGATTTTCCCATACAATTCTCTATATACACAAGCTGTCGCATACACCACGTATTTTCAGCTTGGGGAGCCTGTGGCTCATCCAAACATTGGCGTCTTGTCTCAATGTAACCCAACTGCTCAACTTCTTTTCCACTTCACCTTGCAAGGATGTATTTTTGGGGCTTTTCAACTAGTGTGGGAACATCAATGGCACCATATCCCTTGTCTTTCATTTCTGCAGCTGTGTAAAAAAATGGCTGGATCATACACACACTGAATGAGATATAGGAGGTAGCCATGGTTCAATATTGAACCATCCCCCCATACCATCAAGTGTCTGGCTCTGTCAAACCTCAGCTGTTCCTTTCTCTGCTCTGGAGTGTCTACCAGATGGTTCTCATCATCCCCTAACACTTTCAGCCGTTCTCTTATCTGCTCATCGCTCATTTGCTCATACTCCTGGTTGGTATGTCCTGTCACTATCCCAAGCTGTTCACACCTCTCCAGTTCCCTTTTTCTGATTTCTGCTAAAGGTATTTTCCTTCCAGAAACTGTGAAAAATACTTCCTTTAAAATGCCATCACTGTTTAGGATTAGTTTCCTGTACTGCTTGGGCACCACCAACTCACCAATTGTATACTCTCCTGCCTCACGTTTGACCTAAAATAAAGGAGAAAACAAATTAAATTTAAACATGAATAACTTACAGGTGTATATTTGGTAGCAACTTAATTCTCTGGGGGGAGGGGCTTCTCTTAGTACATGACTGTATACTATATAGTTAAATAATTCAATCCCTGAATTTAATTTATTTTCAATTTTGGTAATGGTATTGACTTTTTATACATATCTTATTCAATGATCTTTGTGTTTAAAAATGGGTGACTTACCTTGAGTGTTTCTTTGATTTCTCTGGTTCTAGGTGTTGGAACAGTGATCTCTCCTCCAAGCATTTTATTTAGCCTTCGTCTTGGCTTTGCTGGCCTTTTGCAGAACTACTGATAGCGCTGCAGGTTCACCCCGTGTTCTATCAGGTACTCTTTGACAATCATTTTACCCAGTTTTTTATCTCCAAGACCATATCGCCTTGCCAAGTCTGAATAATTGATCTATCGAAAAAAAAAATTATGAATATAATCCTTCCTGTGTAGCTTTGAGGCCCAACAAGATAATAATAGAAGTTTTAAAACCATGCCATGTGGTATGCTCAGCTAAAATTGGGGAGGGGCTTGTGAATAAGAACTTCTAAAGTTATTAGCTTTTGAGGGCCCTCAAGGCATTTTTCATGAGAACGTTATTGTAGGGTAGGTTGTAGAAATAAAGCATCTTTGAACTTCTCACAGGGGTAGGGTATGTGTACACATGCACATAAATGTGTGTATGCAGGGAAAAGGGTGGGGTTGGCCGCAACCCCCTCAACCCAGGCCTCCCATAGGTGTGCTCTTGAATCTGATGCTTTTACCTAGGGAAAGTTAGATACTGTTATTTGAAAAAATACATTCACCTTTTCACTATCTTCCATATTTTGTACTTCTTGTGGGAGGTTTTCCCTCTCAAAGTGGACTGAAGCTGGTGATGCTGAATGGCGCTCGGGTTTTCTTTCTCCAAGGTTTTCCTGGTTCTTACGTTTCTGAGCCCTCAGTGATGGCTCTGTGGATGATTCAAAGTGGAGAGATTGCGTTTGTCTCAACCTCTGGGTGAACGACTGCCTTGTTCCCAGCATCACATCACAGTCTCTCTTAGCCCACTGATCCTGAATTTAATTTTTTTCTTGGCGAGCTTTAATTTCTCTCGACGTTCACGTTTTTTTTTTCTGAAGGTTAAGTTCCCTTACTTTCGTTTGTGCTCAAGCAGTTTGGAATAAATGTTTTTGACAGCAGATTTTATGGCTTTCGTTTGGTTTAAGTTTACTTTGTGCCTTCAAACCACTTTTACGAACTATATCTTGCACAATTTTTCGAGGCTTAACAGTATCTCCATTAGGAAAGAGAGTATGGATGGCGAAATAATAATGAACTTGGCACCCTCCACAATTTTACCATGTATGCTGCTTTTTCTGTGACATTGGAAGAACTTTCCAGTTTGTAGCCGAAAATGTGTTTATGTACTGTGATCGGCTTTTGGAATTCATCTTCCGGAAAGAGCTGTAAACTGCTTTAGACTTTTTGATATAAGTCGAGCGTTCGACGGCAAAGATGTCTCGGCTGTCCTTTTTGAAGATTCCAAGGTAGTTCTTCCATCTCTCACCAGGGTCAGTTTCAATCGAACTGCTTCCAACTTTATGCCAGCTCTCCTTTACAGCAACTCTTGCAAATCCACAATTAAACACAACCGACATGACTGATCCACACGACTGCACTGGCGCTATGATTCGTTTTACTGCAAATGTTGTTAACGATCGCGAAGTATTTCGTGAAGAGTTTCTGAAGATATCGTTCTACGTATGCCGCGCTATTTTTCGACTTTGGCGCAAAAATGTTACACATGTAATTTATTCTTGTTATATGATACGATTTTAGGGTAGAATAACAGATGTCATTATTTGTTAAGCCTTTTTATCGAATCAAAGAGAAGGGAAGCTGGTAAATAAATCTTAGTTTTATTACTTTGAAGTTGATCTGTCGGTCATCTAAACGTATAAAATTAACGTAAGAAAAACCAAAAAAGGGAAAAATTCCATCATAATCATACCAAATTTCCCGTCTTCAATCTTAAAATGAGCTGGTTGGGATTTGGTAATGTTTAAGCCTTCAAATGACCTCTTTCGATTTCTT
>NC_090871.1:22815585-22820585 GCF_036669935.1 Montipora foliosa
TTCTTCGTCGTCATTTGCTTTGTGACACCCTCAATTTTGAATCTAAGCGGATTCAAAAACTAAAAACCCTCTCTGTTCAGAAACAATTCAAGATACATCATTTACTTACTTACTTTCTCGATGTGCAAGAAAAGAATGGAGGGCAGTATATACATTGTAGTTCGATCACACAAGAAACAAATATTTAGCACCGTGACCCCTCAAGCTAATTGTTACTTATTACCTTGCAACGACAGACAAACATCTGATTACACCCAGCAAGCTAATATTACCAAATACCTTGCAATGTCCCTCTTTAAAACCTTGTGAGCAGGAATAATGAATCCGGCTGAACAAAAAATTAAGGGATAAATAATCCTGGTGGATCATTTGGGTGCGTCATTCGCAACTGATCATGAGTGACAGTGATCATGATCACTTTATAAAATAAACATATCAGGAATTCTAGTCACTAACTTGATCCAAACTGAGTAAAGAGAAAACAACAAAAAGTAACGCAAAATTCATCAGAACTGGTTTATCACACATAAATTATTACTTGTTCGTATTATTAAGAAATGAGTAACAGTGAGCAACTTACCAAAATGGGTGCTAATCGACGTGAGGTCCTCGACAACAAGAAATGACTCTGCAAAATTTGATGAGTTAATGTGGTTATCCATTTTAACTTTCATAACACAAATCATTTTATTATGCCTAGTATGCAAAAAGAGTGGAACTGGAGCAGAAAGCTGAAAAGTTCTCAAGAGAACGGATCGAGATGTTAATGATTGCTCGGAAAAACTCACAAAATACATGGTTTCGCTCGGCAAGGTTCAAAGTTGTAATGAGAACGCATACATTATACGAGGCTCTGGTCTTGCTTAGCCTTATGTAAGACTTTAAAGCGAGTAGACATACAGAGTTTGTCATGGCTAAAACTGATTGAATGCTTTCTCAATCGTCATTTTGCTTTGTGGCACCCTCAAGTTTGAATCTAAGTGGATTCAAAAACTAAAACCTTCTCTGTTGAGGAATAATTCAAGATAAGTATCATTTACTTACTTTCTCGATGTGTAAGGAAAGAATAGTGGGCAGTTTATGGTTCCATCACACAAGAAACAAATAATTTATTACACCCTCAAGCTAATGTTACTTATTACCTTGATATGTTCCTCGAGTCGTTGCAAATGAATTAATGGGTAGGCAACATTGGTTAACTGTTTGCGTGCGCGGTGCGTGCGTGCGTTCGTGACAACCAGCCAAGTTTCTGAATGATCGTGATCACTCAGAAAATAAACAGTTAAGTTATGCATAAAAGGAATGTGTGCCGACATAGTTACTGACTTTAATCCAAAGAAAAGAAAAGAGAGGCGAGTAGGAAATTTATTACGCATGCATTACTTGTTCTTGCTATTAAACAATGAGAAACAGTAAAGAGTTTAGTTTAAAGCAGGCTGATCAGACATATTATGTGATCACAATGTACAACTAATTAAAGAACAGAAAGCAGTATAGTTCAATCAAACAACAAACAAATAATCAATTAGGAGTGTCTCATTACCTGCAAACGTCCTCGTTGGAACGTGTGGAGCAGGAACAAGGAATCCAGCTACAAATAAATTAATGGTAAGCAATATCGGTGGATTGTTTGCGTGCTAGCCTGCGTATTTCGATTTATGGCGAATCGGTCTGAATTGTAAGCTTCTTTTTTTAATTTGCCGAGCTCGAAAAAGTAGGATGAAAATCATTTTGTCCTGAATTTCATATTTACGTCCGACATAGACACTTTTGCGAGCGAAATGATGTAATATAAGATGCACTTGTCAGCATCTTTTGCATCTTGGCACTGATGGAATTTCTGCTAATGTTAATAGAGATTTCATTTCATTGATTGACTACGGTCACGGAAAGAAATGAGCCCAATAAATTGACCTGCTCTGAAGTATTGTGCTTCAAAGATTCATAGCTCAGTTGGTAGAGCATTGCATCGGTATCGCAGAGGTCATGGGTTCCACTTCCGTTAGAGTCTTAGAGCGACCTGTATTTTTCAGGTGTCTAGGGAAAATGGTTGCTTCATTAAATTGTCGACCGAAGTCCGAGGATCACTTCTCTCATTCGTTAATGATAACTCGCAACGACACAGGTAATGATGGAGCTAGATGAAATCGTTCAAACCTGGGAAGGAGCGGTTGGTGGGATGGATGCGCTACGTTAAAGATGCTGTAATCTCGAGCTCTGCAAATTGAAAACATGGCAATAAAACAAAGCTTACAATTCAGACCGATTCGCCATAAATCGAAATAAAATTGATGAAGAAGATAAAACCTACCCTTACCTCATTTTTCTTTCATGATTCCTGAGCACTTAATGCATCAGAAATTGTTCCTGAGACGGCTGAGGAGAGCGGTCTTGTCAAGTTTTGTCTTGAACCAAAAAATCAAAACATTGGACCACGAGCCCGCGGCATGAATTTTATGTGTTTGCGGTTATATTATTAAATCGCAAAAGTGCGATTTATAAATCGCACTTTGTGATTTATAAATCGCAATGTGCGATTTATAAATCACACTTTGTGATTTATAAATCGCAAGATTACGAACTTTGTGATTTATAAATCACAAAGTTGATAACCTTGCGATTTATAAACCGCAAAGTTTGTAATCTTGCGATTTATAAATCGCAAAGCTCGTAACCTTGCGATTTATAAATCGCAAAGTTGGTAACTTTGCGATTTATAAATCGCGAAGCTCGTAACCTTGGGATTTATAAATCGCAAAGGTAGTTGAATGTGTTATTTATAAATAACACAAAATATAGGGGAAAAGTACTTAAATAATATTTTTACATTTGGCGCCCCATAGTTGGGACAAGAGACTGAGGGAACGCTTGCAAGAAGACCCCCTATTTTTGAGAAACCCGTTCGCCCACGAACGGGGGCTTCTGATTGGTGCGGCACAGTCACAATGATTGATAGGTGACAAATTCTGGAGCAAAATATCTCTCCTAAGTTCTAGCGAGACAAAGGCAATGGTGGAACATGTGGAAGGTTTTGAATCGTGCGTCGAAGCTGAGCGAATCGTGTTTCGGGTTTTACATTGAAAAGGAAAAAAAAACTGTCAATGCGCCATCTCTTTAACTGTATAGATGTAATGGCCGTTTTGCCAACAGGATTCGGAAAAAGCTTAATTTTTCCGTTGTTTGTCATGATGTGCGGAGTGCGAAATAAAAGAACTTAAAACGAAGATCCGGCTTCTCGAGTATCATCGTGATTTCTCCATTTCAAAGCATAATACGCGATCAAGTAAGTGGTTAAGGTGAATTCTATGGAAATGACAGCCTGTGATTTAAATGAAAATCAGGACTGATTGGACAATATCCATCAAGGGAAATTCAATATTATTTACGTGTCAGCTGAAGCCGCTATGGCGTTTCCGTAATTGACCTTCTGGCCCGGGTTGCTCAAAGCATGGTTAGCGCTAACCAGCGTTAAATGCCATGGAAACCTATAGGTTTTGATACCTCTTAACCAACGGTTAGCGCTAACCAGGCTTCGAACAACCGGCCCCTGCGCTAGCTGTCACGTGTAGTGTCACGTGACTTTTGATGTAAATAAACCTCGAAAGTTCGGACATGCAACACACAGTGAGATGGTGTGGCGAGCGGATATGAAATGTTAGTTTCTTTTTGCGTTGGACTTGGAAATGATGCAACAGAGACACTAGTCACTTCTATGGTTAGCATTTGGTGTAGGACACGATAGGTTTACGCTCGTATTTCGACAGGATTGGTCAACGCGGGTGAGTCTGGTTGTTCCATCTTCGATCGCTGGGCCGACGGAAACGAAATGCATTCCTCGCCTTATGTTATTTACGAATTTACCATTGTGTATGAAAATTGTCATATATATTTTCACTTTAAGGTCGGTAATAAAACCGAATAAAAGTGACTTATTAGCTGCATCAGAGACAGTAGTCATTTCCACCGTTTATTGCGAATTGCAGAATGCTCTCGACTAAAAGGCGTGCTTCCCTTACACGTAAAAACGATTCCGGATTCCCAAAATCATAGGTAAGAAACTTGAATGGTGATCTGAACAAGTTTTTTTGCATTTTCCGGCCGAAGTTATAGCAATCGAGAGGCGGAAAACGGAACACGCGGATAATGGCATGACTCATCGCAGTGACTCGTTTGTTTGTTCAAAGGACAGTAAATACATGTACACTACCAGTTGTATAGTAGTCTACACTTTGTTGTTGAGCTATAATTATATATCGTGCATACCATTGACCATGGGATCAATGCAGCGTTGAGCCAATGCAAACTGAAAAAGCTTCTTCATTGAAGTTGAGGAAAACTGAAGAGGTTTTATTTTTATTACATGGAACAGTATTGTGACCTTCTGTTAATTGGAATGACACATATCTACAGTACTGTTAGGGAGATTTCCCTTAAAAGAAATTACCTACTGATTTTTGGGGAACCCTTCTAAAAGCATTGTCAAATTACCAGTCGTAATTCATGAACAGTTTAAAGTCATTGTATTAGGTGATGCATCTGTTGCTTCCACAATTTTTACAGTACTCATTGTTAGCATGAAAGCATGAAATATTCATTTCAAGTACTATTTTGAACTTCTATTATTATTATTATTATATAAAAGAGGAGAAAGGGAAGGACTCTTCTCTAGTGTGGCACACACATTAGACAAGAAGCTAGGGTCATCGGTCATCTCAACAGAGAAGATTCCTTGTTTCCACACAACAAATTGACAACGTTTTAGCCCACTTACAAACATTTCAAGCTGAACTTAAAGTAGTACTTTGAAGTTGCTTTCAATGCAAAACCATGACCATTTGTGTTGCCACAAACCGATCTCTGTTTTTCCAGTAACACATATAATAATTTATATTCTACAGCAGTGTTTGGACAACCTTTAGAACACTGGCATTTCAGAATATTATTGCTCCAAGGAATGGCTTTGACTTCGTAATCAAAAAGCCCTTTGAGATCAAATCCAG
>NC_090871.1:22838085-22840585 GCF_036669935.1 Montipora foliosa
CGGTAAGCTTAAGTTATATGTAAGTTACTTAAGTTTGTGACTGGAAAGTACACATCCAGATACAGTAAAAACCCGCGTGTAAGAACCTCCATTTTCCAAGTTTGGCAAAACAAGTTCTTATATTTGGGGGTAGTTATTGGCAATTTAGGCTAAAGTAGGTTCTTCATTGGGTTCTTAAGTTTTCAGTAGAAACCATTCCTGTTCAAGCAGAAAAAGTAGGTTTGGTCCTTTATGATACAGCATTTATTTATAACTGTCTTGTCATGAGCCTTGTGCAAGACTAACTAAAAAATTATATACACTATAAACAAAGTATCTTTTCAGAAATATTTGCATACAAAATAAAATACTAAATGGAATAAGTAAAAAATGCAAAAATAGTCCTTTTGCCTTAATTTTCTGGTCACATTCATTTTATGATGGAATCATCATAATTGATCATAGTGCTACAGTATATGAAATGAAACAAACAAACCATCAAAATAAATGCACCTCTTAGTGTTCAAAGAACTGCAGTTTCCTTATTAAAACTGTATGTGCATACTTTCCGTGAAGTATTCTCTATTTCTGAAAGTCACAAAAGTTATACTTCTTAGTTAAAAATGCATATAAAATTATCCCATAACTCACATTTAAGAACCTGATAAATTTTGCTTGGCTAAACAGGTTCTTATATTTTGGGGTATAAAAATGGAAAATTTCTGCCAGCAGGTTCTTAAAACACTAGGTTCTTACATGCGGGTTTTTACTTACCCTGCGAACACAGACGTATTTCTGGCAGTAGTTTCTCTCCCCCGAGAGAAACGACCGCCGGAAATACGTCTGCGTTCGCAGGCGAAGGTTGTGATTGCCCAATCAAGCAGTAGTGTCCCTCCAGTTTCAATACTGGACCTGAAATCTAGTACATTTTTAATCTCAGATCATTAAAGTGCGCTCGGCAATCGCTTTGGAAGCAAAGCAGATGGGTAGAGAAAGAAATAATCTGTTTTTTTGTGTTTGGTCTATCGACCACTTATTTCTTGTGAAAGGTTTTTACAATTTGTGGTTTTTGTAGTCAATCCTAGGGTTTACAAATGGTTTCTAAACAAAGTAAAACACAAACAAAGGGAAAATCGCAGCAGACGCAAGACTCGAGCGACCAATGCTAATAACATCAGAGACAAAACAGTTTCAGCTACATAACTCTTAAGTGGCAAGCAGCTTGGTGGACATTCAACGGGGCTGGATAATCTGCGAGCCATGCGAATTTCGCAGTTAAGTCGAAGCACCCATTTCAAATAGATAAACAGTTATTAAGTCTAAGCACCTATTTTAAAATGGTTAGCTTTCAATAACTGTGTGACTCGCATGTTGACTCGTATGGCTCGCCATGTTGGCTCGCAAATAGACCAATTTCGATATATTAAAATTCAGTCGAAAACAAAAGGCATCATCTCGAGGCTCTGGGGAATAAACTCATACAAATCCTTATATTTATTCCCCAGAGCCTCGTGATGATGTCTTTTGTTTAGGACTGAATTTTAATATATCGAGACTGGTCTATTGTCCTCACTCACATTCAACAACCACATAACGAAGTCTCAAACTGTGGGGCTAAAAGAACATCGTTATCAACAGAATAGAGACATTTAGAAACTGACAAGAAATACCAAAATGCTCGAAAATAAGAAAACTTTGCTGTGATCGAAAATTATTAATTGACGAGATACCAACACACTACACGTCATTGTTAATTTAATGGTATATAACGAATTGTAATCACACAAGTTAATGCACTTAGTCCAACGGCGCGTAAGCGACTGGACCTAGGGAGGTTTTAATGAGGTACAAGATATGTAGGTATGCGATGGCTTTTTTAACATTGATATATTGATTTATTAATAAGATGCAAGTACTGAGTTAATGTATCAGGTTTGTGCCAATCAGGGTCAGAAAAATGTCTATTTTCAAATCGGGTTTTGCGGGAAAGTAAACAATATATGACTAAATCGACTCACTCAGTGATTAAGATTATTTGTGTATAGACCAATTCGGCTAACTCAATGTTGTACCCAATTCAACTCTCTAGGGGTTAAGATGCATTGTGTATTGCATTTGCATGATAATGTAGCATTCACATTTAAATGATATGGTAATACTTGGAACAAAACGTTTTACTCCCAAAGGATTTGAATTGGGTACAACATTGAGTTAGCCAAATTGGTCTATTGTATTGGAATTTTGATGTATAGCATGCACATTTGCATAATATGGAAATACCTGGAACAAAACATTTTATAGCTAATGGGTTTGAATTGGGTACATAATTGAGTTAGCCGATTATACTAGGCCTATTTATTTCGTGGACTCAAAGCAATACATACACCCATATACAAAATGGAAGTTACACTCCTGAACTGTAATAAAAAATCAGTGAATTCAACATTGTGGAGGAAGGATCACACCTTTGGCAAGGATTGTGTTCCACTAGCAATTTTGAGAGGCGTTGACAGACAAGAAC
>NC_090871.1:22853085-22863085 GCF_036669935.1 Montipora foliosa
CCTTTAAAGATCCTTCAAGGATCCTGTGAAGATCTTCATCTTTAAAGATCTTTGTCAGGTCTTTGAAGATCTTTGAAGATCTTCAAAGATCCTTTAAGGATTTTCACCAGGGTAAAAACGCGTGACTGAGGGGAAGGTTTCAACCTCGTACCCAGTGTCCTATCCCTCACTGCTTCAAGCGTGGTGTAAAGGGCCCTGGAAACAGCTTCAAGCTTCGCTTGACTTCATGGTAAAGAAAGACCAAAAGAAGACAACAAACTAGTGTGTTAGACCCAATTGAAATAAAGCTTTTCGTCATGGGGCAAAAATGAATAAAATCGGAAATAACTGTTGAGAAAAACTTGACAAGGACGTGGATTCAGCGCGCGCCAGTTCAAAATAGAACAAAGTTATCAAGGCAACGTGACTTCACAATCAAAGTAAACAGAAGAAGTTTAACTTTTTCCGAAAACGTTTCGTTGAGAGTGTTAAAAATGAGTTTTGCCTTGAAAAAGAGAAAGCAAACAAAGAACAACGCCCGCGAATTCCAGATCGTTGCATCTGTATCTGCGCTGAAACTGGAATGTCGCAAAAATGTGTGGTAAGTTGAAAAAGAAATGTATATTACAGGTTTTCACTGATGTCACCTATTCAAAGGCTTGCGAATTTCCTTCAAGCGCCTTCCCAGATGGCCCCACATTCTGATCCGCATTTCGCCAACTACTGATACAATCTAATTTCTAATCAACACCTTGAAAGATCTAATCGTAGTTAATTTTTTTTAATTTTGCACGTAAATCAAATTAGAGTGGTTTTGTGATTCGTGATGATGATATAATTCCAACAATATACGCAGCGATCATCATTGAAATCTTAAACTACAAAAGCTCTGTTATCGTTGAAAAAAGGTTTAGCCACATGCTATTTATAAACTCATTATGATGCACTAAGACTTACAAACCAAGCATGCGCAATTTATCAATTGGCAGCCTTGATGCTGATAATGCGTTCATTAGTGTTCAGCAGTGTGTCCCAGAAACGCGTGACTATGGGGATGTTCAACCTTGTACTCTTTGTCCTATCTCTCACTACTTCGAGTGTGATATAAAGGGCCCTGGGAACAGTGTTTTCTACTAGACTTCGTGTTAAAGAAAGACTGAAAGAACGTAACAAACTATTGTGTTACACCTAGGAGTAAGGAAGCTTTTCGATCGGTAAAAAGAGGGACAAAATCAGCAATAACTGTTGAAAAAAACTTGACAAGGACACAAAGTAGCGCGCGCCAGTTCAAAATAGAACAAAGTATCAAGGCAACGTGACTTCACAATCAAAGTAAACAGAAGAAGATTGACTTTTTCTGAAAACGTCTCGTTGAGAAGTGTTAAAAATGAGTTTTGCCTTGAAAACGTCTATGCAAAATAAGAACAACTCCCACGAATTCCAGGTCGTTGCATCTGTATCTGCACTGAAACTGGAATGTCGCAAAAATGTGTAGTAAGTTCAAAAAAAGGAAACTTTGTTGCCGTTTCAGCTTTCACTGATTTCATCAATTCACAAGGTTGCGAATGTCCTTCCAGCATCTTCCCAGATGGCCCCACATTATGACCCACATTTCGCTAACTGCGGATGCCTTCTGATTTCTAATCAACACCTTGAAAGATCTAATTGTAGAAATCAAGTTCGAGTTATTCTGTGATCCATGCATGAGATAATTCCTACACTGTCTGCAGCCAGCATACTTGAGATCCAAATCCTCAAGAAATCTGTTATAGCTGACAAACGTTTAAGACATTTTATTGTGATAAAAGACAAAACATGGAACCTCGAGAGGGGTGGGGGATGCTTTACTTTGTGCCTCGTCCATAATTCCAAGGAGTAGCTCAAATCAATGAAAGGGGAAATTAAATTGTATTTAAACATAAGATGCATGACGAGAAGGGATGTAAGTACCTTGAAATAAGCTCGTGAAATGATCGTAAATGTTGCCCTTTTTTACTCGCCGAGTTTAAATTCAAGATGAATGCATGTAAATTGACTGCTTATAAGTTATTTGATCATTTCGTAAAAGTCCAGGAAACGCGGTTTACAAAGCAGCTATACTAGTGACTCACTAATCGACTCTTTTCATCAGGCATCCTCACAAGATTGTGATTGTTTGGAATAAAGATGACAGCAAGAAGCTCACTAAGGTATGTCAGAATTAATGCTTTTTTTGCGTACTGACTTAGTTTCTCATTTAACTGAGTTAAAAGTATATAATTATACTTACGTTCACTTACTATTTAATTAGTTTGGCTGCTAACCAAGAAAATTATTCGTTTCAGCCCATTCCGTGGGAGCCTGGAAGTAATAATCCTTTCCGTGGGATTCTTGTTTGGCATGAAGCAGACCATGTGAAATTGAAATCAACACTTTACAAGGTAAACGCGAACATTAAGCTTGAAAACAGTTTTGTTAACAAAATTAAGGGAAACGTCCAGGTAAGGCATTTTATCTCGATACTTACAATACTGAATTACTATTTGCCGAAGGCGAGGTGAATATCGGTGAATTAAAA
The DNA here is from genome assembly GCF_036669935.1 of Montipora foliosa. NCBI lineage: Eukaryota > Metazoa > Cnidaria > Anthozoa > Scleractinia > Acroporidae > Montipora > Montipora foliosa. The sequence continues at coordinate 22,855,622 of NC_090871.1, forward strand.
CCGAGACGAAGTCGGGGTTTTTATCCACTGATATAATGTAGTTCAACTATGTAAGCCATAAAGTATATATTTACATTTTATTATCTTAGCCACCGTGAATGATGGTAATTTTTAATTTAATGTTTTCTTTTTCTCTTTGCATTATACTTTATTTTCCGGCTCTGAAAAAACTGGCACATTTGTTGCTGCTTTTCACTTTAAGATTAAATCAATTTACGTGTTCATTTTAGGACCCAACTAGGAGGGGGAAATATAAGGATTATTCTTGGAACTTTGCGATAAAAAATGTAAGTATGCTGTTACTGTTAACTTTTAGGGGAAGCCATTTCAAATTTTGCATGACAAAAAGGAATATATCAGTTTTTAGCCGTCAATTGACATATACTTAATATTAAAAAAAAAACATAAGGAAAAATGTGAATCAATCCTGCCTTAAGTTGAATGCAGGTGATTTTTCGTGCTCAACGAAAATTAAAGGTGAAGTCTCGCCCTGTTGGGTGATAGTACTTTAACAAACCCAATATAGCACTATTAATTAAACGTCCAAAAAAGAAAGAAAAAAACTAATAAAAAAAGAAAAACATAGATAAACAAACAGATAGGAGTATATTGCAAACAAACCTAAAAAAAACGTTTTGGGGATAAGGGCCATTTGAGCACATCACACTATTGCACTTTATTCTGTGGTGAATCTAACAATCAAACAATGTTTGTTAAAGTATATACAACAGAAGAGAATAGAGTAGTTTACGCATTTTTAAAGAAAAATAATAATAATCTGCCTGAAAATTAAAACAACAACGATAAACGTTTCTAATATAATGATAATAAGCATCACCGTCGAAGTTGGGAAATATAATAATCACGGGAAGAAAGAAAAAAGCCTGGCCCAACAATATACTTAAATACATGGTATACTTCTGTACAACACTTCATTTTTCTATAGTGGTTATTTTGAATATATATATATATATATATAATGTGAAATGACGTGATAAATTGATCATCAGCTAAAAGTGCTCAATGGGTTTACCAGAGCTTTGAATAGATACGTAGACTTGAACTAGGTCAAAAACATTTATTTGCAAATAAATGTTTTTGACCTAGTTCAAGTCTACGTATCTATATATATATATATATATATATATATATATATATATATATATATATATATATATATATATATATATAAAGATGAATTTCTGGAGTCGGACTAGTTCAAAAACATTTAATTGCTACTCGGAGTTTCATGCTTCTAATGAAGCAATCATCAGGCAACTGACAACAATAACGGTTACATGTAAAGATATACAAATTTGAAAGTGGGGAACAATGCTTACTAGCATAACGTGTCAAGATGTGATTGGACGGCAAAAGCGCTAAACGATCGGGTAAGATTTTAGGTGAACGCGCTACTTAACAGAAATTTCTTAGAATGTCTACAGGTTGATGTCATTTCGTTTCTATGGTTAAGTGTCGACATTTCCGGCTTACAAATTATGAAATATTTTTCCCATAGGCAAAGATTACATTTTTTGTTGGCATTAGAATACGACCTAGCTTGCTTTACTTTTTACCACTTAATCTGATAATTGATGTTCTGTTCTTTTAGACTCCAAATATACTTGCTGAGCTCGGTTACATTTTTGTACCGTTCGTGCCTGAAAGAACATGTATGGTTTCTGTAGCGCTCCTTGAATGTTGTATCACACAGACCGATGTATGTCTCTTTTGTCTGTGAGGTCACGACCTCTGCTTGGTAGACAATGTTCCGGGTGTTACAATTTCCCTCAAGCGGACAGGAATTCTTGTCTCGGCAATTACAGTTGTCATCGATTTTTTCTGATTGATTTGATGATTTACTGATCTGGGCTTTGTTGTGGCTGGAGATGATGGTTTTTACGTTTCTCATACAGCTGTAGCTCAGCTTAAGAGTGTTTCGGTTGAAGATTTTGTGTAGTGGATTGGATTTAGGAAAATGTTTATCAATTAGTTGGAGGAAGCATTTACCGACTTTTGTTTCTAAGTCGGTAAATGCTTCCTCCAACTAATTGATAAACATTTTCCTAAATCCAATCCACTACACAAAGTCTTCAACCGAAACACTCTTAAGCTGAGCTACAGCTGTATGAGAAACGTAAAAGCCATCATCTCCAGCCACAACAAAGCCCAGATCAGTAAATCGTCAAATCAATTAGAAAAAATCGATGACAACTGTAATTGCCGAGACAAGAATTCCTGCCCGCTTGAGGGAAATTGTAACACCCGGAACATTGTCTACCAAGCAGAGGTCGTGACCTCACAGACAAAAGAGACATACATCGGTCTGTGTGATACAACATTCAAGGAGCGCTACAGAAACCATACATGTTCTTTCAGGCACGAACGGTACAAAAATGTAACCGAGCTCAGCAAGTATATTTGGAGTCTAAAAGAACAGAACATCAATTATCAGATTAAGTGGAAAAAAGTAAAGCAAGCTAGGTCGTATTCTAATGCCAACAAAAAATGTAATCTTTGCCTATGGGAAAAATATTTCATAATTTGTAAGCCGGAAATGTCGACACTTAACCATAGAAACGAAATGACATCAACCTGTAGACATTCTAAGAAATTTCTGTTAAGTAGCGCGTTCACCTAAAATCTTACCCGATCATTTAGCGCTTTTGCCGTCCAATCACATCTTGACATGTTATGCTAGTAAGCATTGTTCCCCACTTTCAAATTTGTATATCTTTACATGTAACCGTTATTGTTGTCAGTTGCCTGATGATTGCTTCATTAGAAGCATGAAACTCCGAGTAGCAATTAAATGTTTTTGAACTAGTCCGACTCCAGAAATTCATCTTTATTCACAGCTCTGGTTTAACCATCGAGCACTTTTATAGCAGATGAAGTCTTCAGTTTTTCCACTGGCAGTCATATAGCTGAAGTTTTGAAAACAAGGTCAAACTTGGCTGCAAAATCCAAAGTGCAACTGCTGCCAAAGGCAGCAGTTGCACTGACGGTGAGCTTTAAATTCCTAGGGGGGGCTGCGTCATGGCTTTTGTCGCATGCAAGTCTAACAAGTATGAGGTGTTAGTCCATAGCCAAAACAAGTCACTAGACCTCTCTATGGGAGGGTGAGGGAAGTAAATGATGAGCTATAGTGTCTCAAAAACAGTTAAAGATATCCAATGTTAAAACAAGGTGTCTGATTTATGTGAGATATATAGCTGAAGTTTTGAAAACAAGGTCAAACTTGGCTGCAAAATCCAAAGTGCAACTGCTGCCTTTTGGCAGGAAAAAAGACCAATGCCCCCTTGACAACCAATGCTTAACAAAGGGTATAGTATATCAGGCAACAGTCACCTCAAGCGAGGGAAATGAGAGTTACGTAGGGCTAACTGACACCGACTTCAAGGCTAGATTTGCCAATCATAACCAGTCCTTCAGGAATGTGGTGCACAGCAACCAGACAGAGTTAAGCAAATACGTGTGGCGGTTAAAAAATGCTAAAGTAAATTACAGCATTGCGTGGAAGATTTTGGGAAGGGCGCGCTCGTATTCTAACAGCACCAAAAAATGCAACTTATGTACACTCGAGAAGTATTTTATAATTTGTCATCCAGAGCTCGCCACGCTCCACAAACGATCAGAATTAGCAAGCGGCTGTCGGCATGCATTCCTCTTAAAGAAATTGTAATTAAAATCGTAATTTACAATACACACATGGGTGGCAGGATAAAAAGTCATCATGTAAAAACAGTAATCTTGTAGAGATAGTAACCATTGTACGATCCTGAAGAGTGGGACATCGTCCTACGAAACAAATTTGTCGACCATAGAATGTAGTCTATCTTACCTGTAACTGTAACTGTATGCACAACTCTAGCTTCACTAGCTATTGAGCACTCTGCGAGGGCTTATTGGCAACTCACATTTAGTATTCAGTATATATATATATATATATATATATACAGAATATAAAGGTTTACACCAACAACGTCGCCATTGTAATTGGCCTTATATAGTTATATATATATATATATAACTGCAGACAGTACCGTTTCGGCCTTCTGGGCCTCATCAGTGCAGTGCTGATGTCTAGGATGGAGGTTAAGCTATAAAGCCACCCCAGATGTCCCACCGCATCCAAGCCATGCCAGAGTGCGCAAACTAGCGAGCTAGTGAGCATGCGATATATAGCTTGAATATCTGTAATGGTTGACCAAACGATAAACTCCCAACAGAAGGATCCAAAAGGATGCACGTTGCCTCCTCAGTTAGTATTTAAAGTTGCATATAAACTGGAGAGGAAGACAAAACTTCTCGAAGGTCCAGGAAATTTAATAAAGACGTTTCGGCCCTTCGGCCTTCGTTAGTTAAAAATTTTTTAAAATAGAGTACAAGTTAAAAATCTAAGGATAAAATGGCCTAATTATTACAGCAGTGGAGACTATATAGTCTCTGAAAGACTAACAATGGCTATTGTAATGGAATACAATTAAGTAGTAAATTGTATGGTACAATACAAGCCAAAACTAAAGCTTGATCACTAAAACAAAAGTAATGATGTAATAATAAAATCTAGAGTTATGCAAGTGATTCAATCTATTTATGTAATACCGACTACAAATTAGATGGGACTATAATGGAAACAAAAACGCTTTTTATGGAACATTGAAATTGATCCGTTTTTTTGAACGGAATTCACAGGGCTTATTGAGGCCAAAAGGCTGCAGTGTGCGCAATTGTGCCGCCCAATAACCCTCCCGCTTTAATAAAGTGTTATCTAAATCTCCATCAGTGTTCATTATCTTCTCAATGACAATGAAACTGAAGTCCGAAAGGTTGTGAGGAAATTTATTGAAATGAATGGCAAGCTCGCACGATTTTTTGTTTCTTTTCATGTCAGATTTGTGGTTTCTGAACCTGACTTTGAATGCATTGGAAGTCGAACCAACATTCTGCACTTTGCATTTGTTGCAGGAAGCTAAGTAAATAATTCCAGTCGAATTGCATCCAAGGTTTTGTTTGATTTGATACGACCGGCCAGTTGCAAAACTTGAAAATTCACCAGCTTCCAACAAATAATTACAACAGAGATCACATCTTTGTTGCATTTAAAACATCCGCAATTTTCAGCCTCGTCATGGTTTCGACTTCTTAATGAACACTGATGGAGATTTAGATAACACTTTATTAAAGCGGGAGGGTTATTGGGCGGCGCAATTGCGCACACTGCAGCCTTTTGGCCTCAATAAGCGCTGTGAATTCCGTTCAAAAAAACGGATCAATTTCAATGTTCCATAAAAAGCGTTTTTGTTTCCATAGTCCCATCTAATTTGTAGTCGGTATTACATAAATAGCTTGAATCACTTGCATAACTCTAGATTTTATTATTACGTCATTACTTTTGTTTTAGTGATCAAGCTTTAGTTTTGGCTTGTATTGTACCATACAATTTACTACTTAATTGTATTCCATTACAATAGCCATTGTTAGTCTTTCAGAGACTATATAGTCTCCACTGCTGTAATAATTAGGCCATTTTATCCTTAGATTTTTAACTTGTACTCTATTTGAAAAAATTTTTAACTGACGAAGGCCGAAGGGCCGAAACGTTTTTATTAAATTTCCTGGACCTTCGAGAAGTTTGTCTTCCTCTCCAGTCTATATGCAACTTTATATATATATATATATATATATATATATATATATATACACCCGTTTTCAAAAACGTTGCAATTTCAAGTATATATGATATATATATATGTCTTTTGTTTTCTCATCAGAAAGGTGAGACACGAACCATATGTATTTCACGCTGAAGGAACAATGCGTTTTTCTTCTAACAAAGATAATATTAAAAAATTGACGAGACAAATTCAAAAGAAAAGCAACTTGTATTTCCTGTATGGAAGCAGTCCTTCTCAATGCAGCTCCATATAGCTTGGATCTTTGCTGGCGTATCATAGAGCTGCACTTTGTAGAGAACATAGCGTAGGTCCATAGCGCGCCATTAAAGGATACCAATCTCTCAAAAATAGGAAAGCCAGACGGCACCTTGTTAATAAGAGCACAGCTTCTTGTGCTATTGGAATACGTATTAAACGATCCCACAAGCTATTTGAGGGGAATGGAACAGTATTTAATTGATTCAACCGGGAGCTCTTTAATCCTAATTTTTTTAAAGGTTCGTTAATTTATTGTTGGAGTCGTTCATCACGCGAACTAATATTTTACGGGTAGCCATCACAAAGAGGTGTGGTCTGTAAACCTGCCAACAAAACAACCTCCGACCCATCCAAAATGTTTGACTCATTTAAGTCGTTTAAGCCCATGTACACGGGGTTCATGCCAGCAAAGCCGAAATCGAGAAGAATTAAAAGCAAAACAATGAGTAAAGTGCTACTCATGCTTCCTCGCTATTGCATCAGGAGGCTGACAATAACTCGTGGCTTTGTCGAGATGACAAGAAATCGCAAACAATAAGTGTTTTGGGGTAGGCTTTCATATACTGGACTAAAATGGCGGAGGACAAAAGAATTATTGTTATTCCGATTAGGGCTTGCTAATTAGGTATTATTATGTTCACGGTGTTCTTTTGTTTCATGGACATTATTTATTTCGGATCCGGTATATGAAAGACCAGAACAAAGTGAATTGCGAAGACAATATTCCCAACAAACATTTATCCAATTATAAATTCGTTAGACACCTTTCAAAACTGAAAGATCGAGCCATAAGTAATGAAATATAGGACGTTTTCAACCAACCTCTACAGACACCAATAGCAAAATATAGAAAAGTACGATTTCTGGTGGACGAGCAAAAGAAGCTAATGAGAGATCTTTTGTTTTCATCCATCAACGTGGCGGCGATGACGTCATGTGAAAACTTCCTACAACTTCACTTCCTCCAAAAGTAATTTACGTTCTACTTTTTGAATTTTTTTTTTTTTTTTTTGGGCTTTTGAGATGAGATATGTGGCGAAACTGCTCCGTTCTTCAAGGTAATTCGTAAAAGAGCTGACTAGTAATCTCCATCTTCATAACCCGAGCAGTTCTTTCAGTTAGGAAAAAATAATAACACTGAGTTTCCCGCGCACAGATATTAAGACACTGCCTTTCTCACATACCTTATTCTTCTCAATTATTAAAAAAAAAAACGAGAAGAAAAGATATGGTGGATGCTAGAAAGAGGTAAACTGGTGAAATTCAAACAAAGCTTACAAAAGGTTTGACAGCAGCTATTGTTCTTTCCTTTTGTAAAAATGGCCCCCTATTGTTTTTTTCTGTCAACACCTTTCTGATGAGAAAACAAAAGGCATATATATATCATATATACTTTGAAATTGCAACGTTTTTGAAAACGGGTGTATATATATATATATATATATATATATAGCAGGTAGAATGAAAAATGCTGCGTCGCCAATGAAGAATGCCACTTGCGAGCAGGATCCAAAGAAGGATATAC
>NC_090871.1:22880585-22883085 GCF_036669935.1 Montipora foliosa
TATCCGTATGTTAGTCGTATGTATCCGTATGTTACTCGTATGTTACTCGTATATTAGTCGTATGTTAGTCGTATGTATTCGTATGTATCCGTATGTTCCGTATGTTACTCGTATGTTACTCGTATGTTACCCGTATGAACTCGTGTGGTGTTTTAGTCATGATCCTCCAAGACGAGGTTATTTATCACCAGGTAATTCCATCATTTTGGAAATAGCAGCTACTTTATTATTCACCGGCGTCACAATTTTTGTTGATTTTGGGGCTCATTTTGTTGAAACTCAAGCACGCTTCCAACAGACCTGTTTATTTTCATGAAACCTTTCTTGCTTACAGAGCAATACTAAAAATATCCTCCCGTATCACGTTTCAACCTTAAGCTCGAAAATTCAATACACAACATGATATTATAATTCACAAAGGCAGAAAATATCACAGAATCCTTTTCCAGCGAAACATTTAATTGAAACAAACAACATAAGATGCACTAAATTGCCGTTCGCGTTGCAATGACTTTCCATTGCTGGTTAACGAGAATAACAAACTCACGAGGCAGAATGTATATTTATATTTAATTAAGTTAGCACAACAGAAAAACGCTAACCTCATTTTGACACGAAAATGCTTTACTATTGCCATAAAAACTATCCAGTTAAGCTCGCATATTATAAAACACGATGAATTCATAAAGGCCACCTTTTCCAGCGAACAATTTTTTGAAACAAACAACATATTTGCTCTTAGAGGCGAAAAGCTCTTCCTATTTCATTGCGTGCGTGAAGACAAGAAACTCAATCGTGTCAAATTACCGTGTACTTCAGGTTCAAACCCTTTCCTGAAGAATAGTTTCCTTGAATAACAAGAAAATGCTTTACTATTGCCATAAAAACTATCCAGCACACATATCATAAAACATGATGAATTCATAAAGGACACCTTTTCCAGCGAACAATTTTTTGAAACAAACAACATATTTGCTATTAAAGAGGCAAAAACCCCTTCAATTTCATTACGTGCCTGAAGAGAAGAAACTCAATCGTGTCAAATATGCTCAATATTGCAACAAACTAAATTTCAGGATCAAACCGTTTACATGAAGAACCTTTTCCTTGAATAATGAAGCACAAAATAGACGACAAGCTTTCTTTCAAATAATTCTTGGCTGTCACATTTCCAATTTTTTTTTTTTTTACCTGAAGACTGTGCAGAGTTGATCACAGATCCACGTAAGGTGTTCGATTCGTTCTCTGTCTTTGTTGAACCCACAAGTTACCAGAGAATTTTCCATTTGGTTTCAGTGTTCTACATAACAGCACGGGTAAATATTATTTTAGAAATACAGCTCACTTTGATTTCGGCTCGACGGGCGATAGATTGTTGTGGAAGTCCATTACTCGTCGCTTTTGAGATTCCAGGTGTTGGTTTTTCACCGCCTGCCTAGTTTATCCAACTGACTTTCCATTATTGAACTCCATAAGGGTATATTTTGTTTAAGGATCCACTAAAACGCCATTCGCGTTACATGACTTTCGACGCCATTGCAGGCTAAGTTAATGATTCTACTGTGTCCACCAGAGAAATCTACGCAGTTCCACTACCCTCTCGATCCTAAGAAAATACACGCATAAGGCTCTATGCACAAAGACACCACTTACCAGGGGAGTGACAGGCAAGACTTTTACCGACACGGAAGATAAAAAAAAAACACCGAACAAATGCCAGCCACTTTCCGACTGGGATTGCCATACGGCAACCCAGTAATAACACAAGCGCTTGGCCTTTAAATTGAAATGAATAGTCGGAATGGATCATTATTTAAAGCACGTTACGTTTTTGTCAACACGGACGGCGACCGGAAGTGATTTTTAATGCGCTGGCAACCGTCAAATGTTTTTTTTTTTTTTTGGAACGCTTTATTTTTATTTCTCATTTGTTTTCCTTTACAGAAATCGGTACTAAATGGATTGGACAAATCAGCTAACACTGGCAGATCTGAACTTTGCTTTACATTCAGAATCATTTCAAGGTTATGTATCGTAACTGGATTGAGAATTTCTAGCCGTGTTCTCTTCCATTAAAACAATAAGTTCATCCTCTGAAATGATTCTTTGATCGTAGCTCTGAAAAAGCATATCTAGATCTCTTGTGTTTCTTAAAGAAGTGATGACCTAGTTTCACCAAGGTTACTTTGCGTCCGTGTTGACAGAATCGCTTCGTGCTTAAGCTCCCTGTTGTTGTTTTGTTACGTGACAAATCGATCTCTTAATGTGGTTCACCTTTCCACAAGCTTGCCGTGGGAGAACAGTTTTGCTGTTCCCAACCCAGTTTACCACATGTATTTTATGTGTAGCTGCCACTTAAATTAAAGGGGTGCTGAAAACACTCCTCTGGTATGTTAGCTACGCCATGCTGATGAGGCCCAAGAAGCCGAAACAGCTTTGTGATTGTACCTAATTGGCTTTTTGTTTATTTTTTGGGTCCTGTCCTAAGTAGCTGCCGGGA
>NC_090871.1:22905585-22910585 GCF_036669935.1 Montipora foliosa
GTAGTTTCCCACATAGCCTACTCCTGATTACAAATAAGAATGAAGCAGAAGAATACAATGTTAATCGGTTTAACAATCATTACCAGTAAGGACGTGTCCTCTCAGGGGACTATTTTTCTTGCTTCCCTTTGGAGCACCGACTTTCTCATTTCCCGAGTCCATCGCGCAGACAAGGTAACCTCTGAACTGGCTTGTAACTTCAGCTATTAATTAAAAGGCTCGTCTAAACTTCCACATATCACGTTTCACATGACAATAAAAGAACTTACATACATTGATCCGTTTCGCGCAATCACTCGTTTGTATTCACTGTGTTTATTTGGACTTTTATTAATTAACATTGTTCATATTCAATATATTTGTCTTCCATTAAGTGTTTCATCTTGCCGGCTTCAAGACACAGTAAAAAGTTCACCTCTTGAATCAATAGGGAAGATATCTGTTTACAAACATTGCTTTCTTTATTCAAATGTGCCAACCACAGGAGCAAAAGGCCCTTTGTTTCGACAGCCAATGAGGCTCTGCTTGGCACATTAATGACAATAGGTGACGTCAACGATATCTCCCCTATAGCTCCATCTACACAGAGCTGATCGGCTTGCTTATGTGTCGGCCCGCATTTTGCTAGAACATTTCAGAATGTACAACTGAGATCTTCGTTGATGTAAAGAAATTAATGGTCTAAGCAATCCTTGCTTTACTGCCGTTATATTTTGATAGCAAACAACTACTTCTGCTTACTATGGCGCTACGTATGTTACAAAGTTTACATTTATCTTTTCACAGGCTAGGTTTTGACCTCCGTGGGTCGATTAATTTAATCCGTGGTTGACACATGCGAAAAAAGATAACTAATGAACGTGCTTTGTGCCTCATCACCGCTAGGTTTTATTTCACGACATCCAACTTAAGTCTTGTTTGCGACTTGTTCGCGATGCAAACCGAGGGATTTGATTACTGCACCACTTCTTAAACACTTATGGCGTAATGACCACACGCGACCTCAACGAAAAACGTTTTCAAAATGGCCGCAAAAAGATCGTGGAAAAAAATCCTATTTAATTCACTTTTGCTTATGAAGTCAAACTTTTGTCAAAAAGCGAGTATTTGTACTAAGGGCTAATCAAATCGACGTTAAACATGTTTAGGTTTTCTGCCTCCGCGACATCTTTGGGCAACTTATTCCATTCATTAACTTATCACTTACGAAGGAAGAATATTTAAAGCTATTTAGCTTTGCAGGCATAAGTTTCAGTTTATAACAATGGTTAGCTCTTTTATAAGGGTCGAACATTATGAGCAAAAATAAAAAAATCCCAACGGGTTTAGCCCTAGGCTTGAAAAATAATCTTCGCTGATTCAGAGTTGGCGAATTAAGGAACTTCCAAGTGTTCTTCATACGACATATCTCGGCCAGTACTTCCAAGGGCATACTTAAATGCTCTGGGTTGCACTTTCTCTAAGTTAGTAGAGTCCTTTTTAAGGTGTGGGCACCACAATGGAGAGCAATACTCGAGTATGGGACGTTCTGGGCTTTTGTACAATTTCGAGAACAACTCAGAGTTTTGAGGGCCTACTGTTCGCCTTCAAGAGAAAATAAAGTGGAAGAGAGGGCATGCCCCATACATGCCCTTTCCCGTACGTAAAGCCCTGGTCAAACTATCGAACAAAGTTGGATTAAACACTCCAACTTTGTGCCATACACTCAACATTTTTCGACTGTTTGGCGGCCCACGTTGTAAGATGTTCGTCCAACATTTTTTGTTCGATCAAGTTCGATATAGTTTGCTCTCGATCAAACATTACGCTCAACAATTCTTCTACTCGACGCAACAAAGTTGCAGTGGTTTGCCCCTCTTCCAAAAAAGTTGTGTCCTGCATGTAACGACCAGCGGTAGTATTTGTAAGGATATGCACACTGCGCTCTTTCTGGAAGCCATGATGGATTAACTGTTAGTGTTCACTTTGTATCTGTCTTTTATCTGCTTACATCGACCTAAAATAACGAGATTATAACACTGCTAGCCAATCTCGAATCGCTGTTATTTTCAAGCCTAGGCCTTTAGCACCATTTGCAACAAAGATCGCGGACGAGGAACCAAAAAGCCGTCGTGGTTGTTGATGAACAGCCTGTCAGCTGGACTAATCGGTTCACCACCCATTTTGTTGCTCTGTTTGGAAATGTCTGATTCAATAATGTTTAATTAAATCTCTGCAAATTGACCCGGGCTTATTGTCATCATCTCCTAAAATGCGGTGTATCTTGTAGTGATAACTGTACAATGACAGATACATTTCCTTTTCCACTCGTTCTGGTAAACTTTACCTTTTTTTCCTCATTTGAATCCGTCCTCAAACAGCTCCAGTAGCACAAACGCTACAAGCGGTTTTCGTTTCAGTGTTAGCGCCATATTAGGGCAAACTTGAACTTGAATGTTTCATCAAGCAATGTTGGATAGTGTTTTGCCACTACCTCAACATTTACATCCAACGGTGTTCCATGTGGAATCCAACTTTGTGCGATAGTTTGGCCAGGGCTTAATATTTCTCAAGTTCTTTTTAGATCGACTCCCACGCTATGTAGATCCTAAGGTGATTATGCAACAGCCAAGAATATGGCGGGAATGTGTTCCGCGTGAATAGCCCAAGCTCAGAGACACACGTCCTTCGCGAAGTGACACGAACCAAAATCGCTGTTCGACTGCAACTCTGTTTGCAAAACAACAGTTTTAACAGAATCGCCCTTACTGGCTTGTTTTAAAGCAATGTTCCAGTGATTCCAGTGAATACGAAAGTTAGAGCGAAGAAGAGGAAGTACAAAAGGAAAGGGAGCTAGAGAGTGCTGCGTGGTGACCTTCTCTGAGATCAATCTGCCAAGAACAATTAATGTTTATTACTGGGTTGCCAGTATGGCAAACCCAGTCGGAATCTGCGTTGCATTTCGTCGTTTTTTTTTCCGGTCGGTAAAAGTCTTGCCTGTCACTTCCCTGCTAAGTAGTGTCTTTGTGGGTAGAGTCGTCTGCGCGTATTTTTGATAGGCTTCTGGGGGTAGTAGAAATGGGTAGATTTAATGTGGTTGACGCAGTAGAATATTTAATTAACCTGCAATGGCATCGAGAGTCATTGTAACGCGAATGGCGTTTTAGTGGATCTTTAAAGAAAATATACCCTTATGGAGTTCAATGGAACTTCAATTTGGATAAGCAAAATTTCTGCAAACCACGTATTCGAACCAACACTGGAAACAAATGTTCTCCTATAAGGCGATTGACCTCCGGCATGATATCCCTTGTTACTTGAAAGATCTCAGTACATTTTCCTTTGCCAAAGAAGTAAAACAATATCTACTGTTTAAACAATACTCTTAGGACTTGTGTAAAAACACTTTTAAATTAATATCATCAAGCATATGGATTATTAACTGGTACTGGTCTCTTTCTTCTTTTGTTGCTCCTTTTTTATTTAAAATTAACTGTAAATAGTTACTAGCGGTTAACTCGAAAACTTTACGGTTCCTTTAACCTCTAGGCTCCAATTACCTAAACTACTTTCCTAATTATTTTCTTTAATTAACTTGTAATGTATATAACAATCCTTCGTAATTAGTCTAAGTGTGAGTTAATATTTATTGTTGTTGTTGTTGTTACTGTTTAAAAAAAGGAAAAAAACAAGTGTCATTTAAAACTTAACATATCAGTTAAACAAAACTCAACCTGTCAATATTTAAAGAAAAATTACATTATTTCAACCACTATGCTTCTTTCTTGTACAAGCAAATAATCTCTCTATCAAGGTTTGTAGTCCCGTTCCCGGTTCTCCGTTTCCGGTATTAGTAACCTCCCGTTAATTAAGAAAATAAGAAAGTTTTTTTTTTCTCTGAATTTCAGTGGGGTCTGCAAAAGTTGAGTGCTGTTATGACTCCATGCTTTCTCATCCATTTCTTGTTCACAGTTTCTGCTTCAGTTTTTGCTACATTTCATACCACATTAAATTACAACGTTCCTTCCAAGAAATAGATCTTTTACCACCTATATCTGTCATTTTCATGACACCTTTTATATTATCACTTTAATTCTAAGAAAACATCGAAAGCATATAGATTGGGAAGTGATCTGTTTTCCAGTTTAATTAATCACCCACTTGCGATTTCTTCTTAGCCGCTCAATAGGGGTTTAAACGGTAGGGTCTTTTATTGTTCAACGGTAAATTTAAGATTTAAACATCCATCTTACTTCCGTCTTGTTGTTCTTGTTGACTTTATTTGTTCATGTTTTCTTTTTCTTCAGTAATTTTAACTGAAGCCAAATTCCCCAAATAACAACCATGGAAGGTGAGGGCACAACGCTCTTTGCAGCGTCGTGGCCTTTGACTACCCTTCCGAGAACATATTTGAGAAAATTATAATCCTTCTTAATCAGGTCTTTCGAACCTCTCGCCTTTGAATCAAAGAGCCTAAGTAAGGCCCGCCTCGACCACTTTCCGTTATTGATATTTCGGAGCCCATAATGATCTCCTGATATTGAGAACCTAGAATTAAAATCTGTGGCCTCAATTCAAGTTATATGATGGTACTGTAGTAAACTTAGGGAAAGCGTGACACCTAGCTAACGTGACCTGTCGAACTATAAGTAGATCAGTTATTGCCTGATACATTTGTATTGTTGCACAATCAAACGTGCAAATAATGCTGTTTACGTGTTGTATACAAAGCCAACGTATTACATCGTAGGAACTAGTCCTTTCTTCTAGGATTTCATGTAGGATTCTAAACGCCTAGTTCCTCAGGATTTACGTATGTATTGATAAGTAAGTAAGGCGTTGTGCTCACGTACGAATTAGGATGCTTACTACGACGGAAAATCGTATACACCCTCACATATTTAATCACGTTTAGCTAGCTACCATTATGTATATAAGCACTGTGATTTAGCTATAGGCCACTTCGAAAATACCATAATACTCTTTGTTTCCCCCCCCCCCCCCTTCCCCCCCAAATTTTG
>NC_090871.1:22915585-22925585 GCF_036669935.1 Montipora foliosa
AGGCTGTCTCGGCGTTGCGGGGGTCGTTCAGTCCGACTTGTATAGGAACCATCACCGGACGAGAATAGCGAACTCGTAGAGCTCCTCAAGCGGAATACGGCTGCTATGAACCAGTTGGTTCAGTTTTTTCAAAAAAACCAACAGCGTTCAACTGCGAACACAAGCGAGCGAAAACAAAACGGTCGGGGACTGGATCCGACAACAAAGAATCGAAGAGAGAGGCGTTGTTTCCGGTGAAACAAAAAGGGACACTACATCGCGGATTGTAGTCAACCGCCCAGGGATCAGCAAGGACACTCCAAATCGGCGCCGTGGGTCACTCGTCGGTCGGAAAGCTCGGAGAGACCCAAGAAACTGAAGGAGCGAATTCGTTTCCCAGTATTCATAGTGTTTCTAGTGACACTGCGGTATACGTGACGGGACTAGTGGCAGGGCAATCTGTTGACATGTTGGTCGACACTGGGTCGGCAGTTACTCTTGTGAATCGACGGGTACTTGAGAGGTCTGCAAAATTATTTAAGTTAAGTGCGGTTGGTGAACCAGTGGTTTCGGCAAATGGCCAACCTTTGGATATTAGGGGGAAGTGTGACCTGCAAATTTGCATTGGTGGAGTGAATGTTGTTCATACAGTGTTGGTGGTTGCAGATGTTACGCAGGATTGTTTGCTAGGCATAGATATTTTGAGCAAACATAGTTGTTGCACCCCAAGGATAATACAGTACCAATCCGTCTTGTCAACCCATCGTCAACCCCTGTGACGCTGTACGAAAACACCTCCGTTGGGACCTTCAGCACCCTTGATCCGATGGAGTGCAATCACCTCCCACCAGCAGCACCTTGTGGTAAACTAAAACCAAAGGTGTCGAACAAATTTGACCTCAACTCTGTGAACCTGACCAGAGGACAGAGAACCAGGCTGAACACCTTGCTGGATGAATACGCTGACATCTTTTCAACGGGACCAGCAGATCTGGGTAGAACTGGCGTGGTAAAGCACCGAATTGATACCGGCAATTCCTCCCCTATAAAGGCAAGCACCTAAGCGAGTACCATTGCATCAGCAGGAGGATGTGTATCAGCACGTGAGAGACGTGTTGCAGAATGGGGTCGTGTGCCCGTCAACTAGCCCATGGGCCTCACCAATTGTCCTGGTCAAGAGGAAACATGGTAGTACTCGTTTCTGTGTGGACTATCGCAAGCTCAATGATGTTACCAGAAAGGATGCCTACCCACTGCCGCGTATAGCTGAAACCATACATGCATTAGCAGATGCCAAAATGTTCACCACACTAGATCTGACCAGCGGTTATTGGCAAGTTGAGATAGATGACGCTGACCGCGAAAAGACAGCATTTGTAACTCGCCATGGTCTCTTTGAATTCCAAGTAATGCCTTTTGGTCTATGCAATGCCCCAAGTACTTTTCAGAGGCTTATGGAATTTGTGCTTGCTCGTCTGCAGTGGCAGACTTGTCTGGTTTATCTGGACGATGTTATAGTTTTTGGACGGAACTTTGAAGAACACCTAGAGCGGTTACAGGAGGTCTTTGAACGATTTCGCCATGCAGGGCTGAAACCTTCAAAGTGTTTCTTGCTGCACCAGAGCGTTCCCTATCTTGGTCACGTGATCTCAGCTGAAGGAGTTAGGACTGATCCAGCCAAGATCAGTGCAGTACAGCAGTGGCCTGTCCCATCCAAAGTGTCTGATGTGCGGAGCTTCCTCGGTTTGGCTTCGTACTATCGCCGGTTTATCGAGAACTTTGCAGAGATTGCCTCCCCATTACACCGCCTAACAGCAAAGTCCACCGAGAGGTTCCAGTGGTCACCAGAGTGCGATAAAGCCTTCCGTACCCTGAAAGAGAAATCAGTGACAGCTCCTGTATTGGCTTTTCCTAGAAGCGATGCGAAGTTCATTGTGGACTGTGACGCAAGTGATTACGGCCTCGGAGCAGTCATTTCCCAAGAGCGAGATGGCAGTGAGAAAGTGATAGCGTATGCAAGCCGTGTGCTGGACAGCCGTGAGCGACGTTCCAGTACAACCAAGAAAGAGATGCTTGGTACGGTGTACGCAGTCAGACATTTCCGTCACCACTTGTACGGGAGACCTTTCACTGTCCGAACAGACCATAATGCACTGAAATGGCTCCAGAGCTTTAAAGAACCAGAGGGACAGGTGGCCAGATGGCTCGAGTTGTTCGCTCAGCATGACTATAAAATTGAACATAGACCGGGAAGAAAACATAAGAATGCTGATGCTCTTTCCAGGACTCCCCTCCAGATCGCTAAGGAAACTGACCAGGCAACACAGACCAATGCAGTAAGCAGCAGTACCAGTTCGTGGGTACCCAGTTGGACAACGGCTGAGCTGAAATCCAGGCAAGCAGCAGACCTTGACCTTAAGCAGATGCTGACCTTAAAACGGAATCAGACCAACCAACCGGCTTTGCAAGAAGTACATGGTACTACTAAAGCAACCAAAAGCTTGTGGGCGCAGTGGAACAGGTTGCAAATTGCAGATGGTGTTCTTTACCGCCGTTGGGAGACAGATGATGGTCATGGCGCTCATTTGCAGTTAGTGCTCCCCAAATCAATGGTACCAGAAGTTCTGACTGCTCTTCACAATGCACCAACAGGTGGTCACCTTGGAATGGCCAAGACCCTGGAGCGAGTACGAGAACGCTTCTATTGGCATGGTCAATAGCATGATATTGAAGATTGGTGCCGGCAGTGTGACAAATCCAGCAGAAGGAAATCTCCGCAACAGCCAGGAAGAGCGCCCGTTGTTAGTAGCTATCCAGGTTACCTATTTGAAAGGATTGCAATGGACATCATGGGGCCCCTCCCAACCGCAGAATCTGGAGACTGGGACGTCCACTTACCTTTGGTGATGATGGCATATAGATCCAGTGTCAATTCATCGACTCAATACACGCCGCATTATCTTTTGTTTGGCCATGAAATATGTTTACCAGTGGATGTCATGTATGGTCGAGGGCCTTGAAAGCCAGAAACAGCTCCTTAGTATGTCAGTATCAGTAAGCTGAGATCTACACTAGATGAAGTCCACCAGAGAGCTAGAGAGCACTTGCAGACTGCTCAGAGACGACAGAAGGATTACTACGATCGTCGAGTTGCTGGAGAAGACATTAAGGTCGGAGATCTTGTGTACCTCCATGTTCCTGCCATAAAGACAGGGCAGACAAAGAAGTTGCATTCCCCATGGACAGGCCCTTATAAAGTGATCAGAAAAGTCAGTGATGTGACTTACAGGATCGAAGACGTACAGAATCGCATAAAGCGAAAAGTTCTTCATTTCAATCGTCTGAAGCAGTGTGTTGATCCTGTACCGATGGACCCACAACCTGATCAGCCTGTCAACCACCCCTCTAGTATGCCAGTGCGCAGATCTCATACCCCTCCACCCTATATTCCGGATGATACTGATCTGTTGTACTCCAATGGCACTACCGAAGATGGAGACCAAATTTCGACAGAAATCGGAGCAGAAATTCTAGATCCAATAGTGGAAGAAGTACCACCACCTCTTTTGGACAGACCAAGAAGAGAAGTCCATGCCCCTTCATGGATGAGAGACTTTGTGCTTTGACAATCAAAATAAACATTGATGATTATTCTTTTTAAAATTAGCAACAATAGTGACAACCCCTTATTCTTTTTAATGATAGAAGCCAAGTGACTTCTCCTTGACGAATTTTTGCAGGATTTTCCTCCTCCTCGTGGCTTTGCATGAGGACATGCCCCTTTTAAGGGGAGGGGGATGGTGTAGTAAAGTTAGGGAAAGAGTGACACTTAGCTAACGTGACCTGTCGAACTATAAGTAGATCAGTTATTGCCTGATACGAATCGGAAGTACATTTGTATTGTTGCACAACGTGCAAATAATGCTGTTTACGTGTTGCATACCAAGCCAACGTATTACATCGTAGGAACTAGTCCTTTCTTCTAGGATTTCATGTAGGATTCTAAACGCCTAGTTCCTCAGGATTTACGTATGTATTGATTATGTATTGATAAGTAAGTAAGGCGTTGTGCTCACCTACGAATTAGGATGCTTACTAGGACGGAAACATCGTATACTCTTTCACATATTAAATCACGTTTAGCTAGCTACCATTATGTATATAAGCACTGTGATTTAACTATTAAAGGAGAATGTAATTAAGTCTTGAGTGTGTTCAAGTCTAGTCTGTTGGACTCTGTGTGAGCCGGTAAGGCCCCGAAGACCAACCAAGTCTAACTACAGCAAGCAGCGTCGACACTTACCCTAATTTGGCAACGTCGTTACCAGCACTTTATAACAGTACTAATTGTGCAGATACAGCGACTGTGCTCTTATTTGCAACTGACATCACTTGGTAAAAAAATTGGCGGCCGATATCTCGAATTAATGTTTTACCAAACTAGCGTCCAAAACTTTGGCAAGGCGTTTGAAGTGTAAAAGTGTGGTTCCAGAAAGAACTCGTTATAATCAGAGCTCACAGAGCCCCACTGTCATGGGAATAACTATTTTTGATTTCATCAGAATTGAACTACTGATGACCCACGTGACTGAGTATCCACATCTCAAAGGGAATCCTTGCGTACATCTAAGTGGCTATTGACTTCGAAAAATTTAACTTCCTCTTAAGAGTATTGCATGCAATCATCTTTGGCCCTTCATTCATACACGAAGTGGATATGAGTACAACAACGGCTCGAACTGAGCTGTGTAATATTTTGTGGTTTTACAAACGAGACCCGGTTTGCTCTCAGCATGGGGAGTAAGGCAAGATGCTGGATCCTCGGTCTTATCCTTTCATAACTTTGAATTATTATAGCTCTGGAGATCTTAGCTGTAAAGATTAGCCGAGAGATGGTGATACTAATTATAGGGTATAAGCGTACGTCTTTGTAGACGACATAACTTGTTTTATACAAAACAGAATGTCTTACTGTACTTTGAGTTTTGATGAGGAGGCTCGGGCACGGTGGGAAAATTCTCGTGATCCTAAAAAACCTGATTACCAGTGTAATCAAACGTGCCCAGATTTAACAGCTCATTTAAATATACCATTTATTTGTGGGGAGTCAGGGTGGTTTAGTGGTCAGCAATCGTACCTCCCACCTCTGTGACCCAGGTTCAACTCTGGCCTCGGGTCGTATGTGGGTGAGTTTCAATCGATCTCAACCTGACTCCGAGGGTTTTCTCCGGGTACTCCGGTTTTCCTCCCTCCCCAAAATCGACTCCCAATTACATCTGGCTGGGTTTGCGGTGATCACACATGGATCGTATGGCGGCAGCCGTGGGCGCCTTCACATGCATTCGGTCCGATCCCATTGAGCCGGTTGATCCTGAAAAGCCCTTGTAGGGAGCGGTCTATTAAGCGCACCTTTACATTCACATTTACATTTATCAATATATCAGAACTGACATGGCTCAGGAATGTCCTAAGATATCTACGCACAGTCCTCTCAATAGTAACATACCATTTTCTTCCCATTTAGGAGAGAATAAGGTGACTTTGGCCATATATAGTGGTCTTCATGATCCTGTTTGGAAGTTTGATTCCCGACATGAGAGCTTCAAAGCGATTAAGGAGCATTTGGACGATGCCAGAGCCAAAGGAATCACCTACCGTCACGAACAGATGCCCTCCATTATTGGCTTCAGGGGTTTCTTAGTGCAGCCCATCGACGCTGAGCAAGCAGACTTAATTGTCGGCCAGGAGACAGTAGCCCTTCAAAAGCTATTGCTGGACACTATGCCCGAAGGATTGATCAGAGACGACTTGCGGAAAAAGATTTTGCAAGCGATTGACTCAGGAGCTGTCTCAGCTAAGATACCTGATAGAACCCAGAGTACCACCCCTCAAGATGTTTCACGAGTAGTTGGAAAGATACTACACTACGCACCTCCACTGAACTTGGCAAGGTGGAACACCAATTGCGTTCAACCCTATAACAACTGCTACAACTACGCAAACGACAAGATAACCAACAGCTTTGCACAGCCTGGTAAAGCCAGTGGTAAACCAATCACTGAGTTAACTGTTGCCCAAGTACTTGCAGCTGTCGAAAGTGACGGTTGGTTAAAAATGGATGTGCCTCCAGAGGCCCCTTGCCCCGCGGCACCGGAACAGCCAAACTGCTTGGTGGCACTTTTTGTTGCTGTTGGTAAGAGATCGGATATTCTTTCTTCCCAGTAATCGCTGAAAGACATTTCTGAGTCAGTGCTTACTGAAAAAGTGTTCAAAATTACCTTTACAAAGAAAAGATTGAATTTATTTGGGTACTGTACATTCGCTGAATTCCAGCTAAGTGTGAAAGTTACAAGACGATTATTTCCGAACATGCAACCTATCATAAAGCCCTGAATCTGACCAAAACTTCACATGTTATTCAGACCTCGATTTGCAATAGTTTTGCTTACTTTCAGTTTATTAACTTTTGTTTTTCAGGCACGGATTTCCATTGCATGCGTTTGGATAACAACACACTGTGGTCCCAAAAGCTTGGATCAGCCCCTGCCACAAACAAAGATGGAGCCGGCAAAGTGATAACTGATCCAAGGAAGGCTGTCAACCTACCTTACAGTCCAGATTATAAGTTTGTTTCTTTCATGAAGATTTTTACAAACATAATAGAATAATACTTGGTCGTGGACAGCTCGAAAGCTAGGAAAAGCTTCACAGTTCAGTTTTCATTTTCAGTTAAGTTTTCAGTGAAACGCTTCATCATATTTCAGTTAATGACCAACTAAGGTGCTACAAGCACAGCTTCAGTACCCGCAAATTGTTTTAATTTTCTCAGGTTCACGATTTTACTAGGTTTAGCTAGAGAACATTCAACTTATCACCTTTATGAGATCATGTTACCTCCATGACCAGTTTCTCTTAAAAAAAGCAATGATGGATCTTATTTTGTTTTTTATGCAATTTGGACAAATCATCGAATGTTTAGCACAGTTGAGCCTATAAACTAAACGTTCAATGGACATTACCCTAACTTGAACGCTGTCGGTCAAAGTCAAACGGATCTTTTAGTTTAAATTTAACAATGTGGTTTCAAATAAAGAATTATATTTGAAGATAAGATTTTGGTGTCTTTGATTTTGCTCTATTTCTGTAATACCGGAAAACGAAACTACAAGAAACGTCTTTTTTTTCTTTTTGAAAAATCGATCTGAAAACAAATATCAAGTGTTCTTGCGCTGGGTCACTACGTATTCTAACGATTGGGTTGGATCGAGCACGAAATGGAGGCTAATGCAGAGGAATCGCATTTCATGCTAGATTCAGTCTAAACTTGAGAATACAAAACTGGCCTATCGAAATCAAATTAATCACTCAAATCAGATTAAACATTGGTTTTACACATGGAGAGGGGAAAACCAAAGTACCGGCGGAGAAAAACCTCTTGGAGGAGAGAAGAGAATCAACAAACTCATCCCACATGTGACAACGAGTCTGGGAATCGAACCTGATCCACATTGGTAGAAGGCAAGTTCGAGGCAAGTCAGTGATCTTGCTCGTTTGCCATAATCCAAAAGCAGATCACGAATCACTGAAAAGCAGAACCTGCTTTTGAATGTGGGTTACTGGTTTGAGTGATCCTTTTTTGGGGGGTCCGGTAAAGAATACCCAAGGGAATGGTAATAAAATGGTCTACAGGAGCGTAATTTACAAAACGGGTGGATAAACATCGATTTACCACCGCAAAAAGAGAGAATAACTGACGTTTAGAACGTAACCAATAGTTACTGTAGTCACCGCTTGAGCGGATTCAGTTTTTCTCCAACAGGATCAGAAACCACTTGCTCTTCATTCAACTTCAACTTCTTTAGCATTCGCTTCTTTGGTAATGGAAAATGTGCATGTCTTTTGGATCAATTTCATTCGTTAAATTTCGTTGGCTGTCTCGAAGTTTCAAATAAGCGATGGGTTAAAACACTTCGAAACAAAGACGTCCAGTCCGATTTCTCATCTTTTGAGCTTAGGTAAAGGTAGGGTAGGTAATGTCTGGTATGAGCCTAGAAGGCCCATCAAGCCAGTGCTTATCTCTGGTTCCTGTGGCATGAAGTGACTAGGAGTATTTCTACTCCCCCCAGGATGGGATGCCAGTCCATCGCAGTGTTACCCCTAGCATTAAATTCGCCGGTTCCCATTTATACACCTGGGTGGAGAGGGGCACCGTGAGAGGAAAGTGTCTTGCCCAAGAACACAACACAATGTCGTCGGCCTGGACCCGAACCCGCACCACTGGATCCGGAGTCGAGCGCACTAAACATGAGGCCACCGCCGCTCCCGCTGGTCAGTTTTTTCAGAAAAATCAGTGTTTTTGAAATGTGTCTCTATTTTTTTTTTAAACTACAGAAGAAAAAACTCCTAATGAAGACTACACGTAATCCCAAATGACCAGAAGTACAATGCTTTCCAGAACCCGGAGAACGACGCAATGTATAATAAAATAATTATTAGATTCGGTTTTTGTGATATCCAGAATAATCAAAGTCTCGGTAAGGGTTATCGACCTTGATTATTCTGGACATCCAAGTATCACCCAACCAGCGGGTCTAATTGTTAAATGATGCGTCCATTTTTGTATATAAACGCTTAATTGGCGGGCTCCTAAACGAGGATAATTGTTTAATAAAATTCCTGTTTTTATTGGTAAAAAACGTCCTTTCCAATGAGAGCTTCTGTTAGGTTACTAATTTTCGTCCCTAGACATCATAGTGCTTTCACAAACAATCAAGGGTTGCATAGACTTCTGCTTCTTTTGCACTCATATGGAAGCCCTCGCCACTTTTAACTCAGGAATTTGCTTTGAGATTTATTGTTGAAACAGTTCATTAAGTTTCATTTAGCGTATCTCGACTGTAATTGACATGAAATCAAAAATTATACTATTAAAATCTTTTCGAATAGTTCAAACAATTAAGCATATTCTGTCCTTAGATACAGTTAGGGTAATGATTTCAAGACGAAATTTATTCAGGTTATTAAGTACCAATCATAGATTTCCCACATTACATTTTCCTCCAAATTAACGTTACCATGGCAACGATATAAGACATTTCTTTGAGCCTTAAAATCAAGATATAATGTCTTTAAAAAAAAAGACGGTGAAATCTTCCCATTCAGCGTTACCAGATAATGATACAAATATTCCCTAAAACATCTAAAATTCAACAAAATCTGTTGGTCAGTTTTTTCAGAAAAATCAGTGTTTTTGAAATGTCTCTATTTTTTTTTTAAACTACAGAATTCTTTTACATTTGAAACACTTTAAATTAATCTAAGCTAACGTGCAAAAAATGAAAAGAATTCACCTTCCGGAAGCAGAGATATAAATAGATAAAGTTGCAAAATCAGAGGGTTACAAGATCAACATTTACGCATGCGTCCCCCGATTATTCAAGTGTACGCGCGAATGGAGCAACAGGCCAACACAAACGAATTTAAGGAGGCTCGAAAGGGTTTTTAGCTGCGCGCGCGAGTAACCTACACAGCCGAAACAGCCGTCAATGCTGCTAACTGACCAGGTGAAATGATTGTGCGCATGCGTGATGTGTTGGCCACATCGGGCTTGTGTCACCTTGCATTTACGTCCTCGTCACCAGAGCCCCGGATCTTATGTCTGCGCATGACCCTAGATTCTGGGAAACTCTACGTAGGAGAACATGCGCCGTAGGGTTCTTATAGCCAACAATTGGCTATTTGAATCTTACGGAGCCTGTTCTCTGCTCGTGCTAACATGAATGCTCTAATCAGAGACGCTTGTCATTGTTCTTTACAAAAACCAATGAGAAGACACTTTGTATCAGGGTTTCCCAGTCTGAGAGCTCTTATGCGCAAAAGAGAAGAGCTCTTGGGTCGAGATTGCTTGCATTTATTACTGTTCCTAAGATAGGAGCACCTGTGGTTTGTCCTGTCCGATCAGAATGTTTTTGCTTTCGACAAAGGGGAACACATTTGTCCAAATCAGTCATGCGGACATGGG
>NC_090871.1:22933085-22945585 GCF_036669935.1 Montipora foliosa
TGTTTGATCGAATGTTTGATGGCCTTCAAATTTTATTGAACAGGACCAAACACGATCAAACAGCAGCAAACAAGGTGGCCAAATGGTGAAATGTTTGGTCGACAATATTATTTCCCGTTTCGCCAGGCCCTTAGATCACCGATAAAACGTAACCTGCATAAAAAAAACTCACTGCTAAATTAAAACACTCTTCATTACCATTCTTTATATAAAGCGTACTAATAGGCATAGCTTGTTTATCTTGTATCAACCTTTGTTCGCACTCCAGAGAGACATGCTTTTGTGGAATGTTTTTAATTAAGCCGTTCAATAAACACGCATCGTGTTTTATCGGGTCTAAAACCATGCACTCGGCTTCGCCTCATGAAACGTAACCGGATGAAACACTCCTGCTCATTTATTAAACAATACTTATAAGACAATATATTTAATATATTATATAATAATTTCAAGCATTTCTCCAACTCTTTTCAGGGTTATGTTTGAAGGCAACATGTAAGCAAACCGTTAAAGGTAACTTCCGATGATGGGAGCATAACACCGTAGTAGATTTCCGCTTACAAGTCTCAGCGGGTTCTACAACTTCGCAAAGGGTCATGATTTTTAAAAATGTCTTTTAATTAGAAAGTCAGCAATCACTTTTCTTACACTGAGTTTACTGCGCTATTATAAGATTCATTATCTGGTGGCCTATTTTCTGGAATCTTTTACACAGTACCGCCCCTATTTTGTTGTCCCCGCCCCTAAACTATGAGTACACGCTTATTTTCAGTTTCCCCGAATGTGGGAAAGGGGGAAACCCGTGTACTTGTAGAAAGATCATACGATGCAGGGGATCCGCGTTTCCAAATTCAGACATCACCATTTCTTTTCTTTAAATTATCAAGAGGCATTCTTGAAGTAGTTTCAACTTGAACATATTTAAAAATCGTTACGGTGTGCACTTGAAATAGAGCCAAACCACAAGGACCTGTACATGATCTCAAAGGTGTACACGCTATGACTTGAACAAGGATTACGCAGCTCATTACTTCATCAGTCATTCCTGAAAAAACTGGAAGTCTGCAAAATAACTCATATAAAAACAATTATTGTCTTCAATCATGATTGTCATGAGTTGACTCAAACTACCTACACAACAAATCGGAAGACAGGCTAGAAAGTTCTATTTTTACTTTCTTCGATTTCTTATGATCATAAACCACTTGAGGAGGCTACTGATTTCTTTTAAGAACCATTGTAAACAGTTCCGTTTTCAAAGGTCACAGGTCAGCGAAAATAAAGCAAGATTTTATCATGTTTACACTGAATCAGCAACGAGTTTGTCTTAAACGACAGAAAAAAGAATACCTCAGCTAATTTCAGATCACCGAATTCATGACGTTTAGACTTCTTGTCTTCCAGGAGTCACAAAGTAAAGTGTGACAAATATTTTGGTGATAACCTTCTTCAAAACTTTCCTTACACAGTGCTTTAGTCGACTGAGACTTCTCTTCAGGTGATAACTGAGAATTGGAAATCTCGGCCGGAAATGTTAAAACGTTTAGCCACACGGCCATTTTACATCAAGGACGTTGGGAGTAGGCTATTATAGATTGTGCTGGCATAATTTTTGGCATAATTTGAGAAAACTAGCATAATTTTCGCTGATTTTTAAAAAGTAGCTCTGCTAGCATAATCGGCATGTATTGATAAGTCTGAGAACATTTTTGTTCAATGTTTTAGCCGCATTCGCGGTTTGGTAACAGAGAGAGAGCATCCCTATATAGACCGGAAGTTGCCAGATGGTGTTGGTCATAGCACCTCTCATTTGCAAGTTCGCCAAATGGCGTCAGCCACGCCGCCCGATAACTCGCTGCTAGAGACCATACCAGAAGCAGCAAACATAGCAAGACACCGTTGCCTTAAGACAAAGGAAGAACAATACAATAGAAGAGGAGCTTGTGACGCCCAAAAAAGTATTGTTACAAGTACATGATCGTCATACGTTTTTTCGACTTGTTTCGCTCATTTTGCAAAAGGAAAATTTTAAGAACAAACGGCATAATTTGGACAAACGAGTATAATTTTGGCAAAAAATTAATGAGCACTGTTACTAGCATACTATATTACTTTTACTAGCACAATCTATAAAAGACTAGTGGCGAGATCATGGTTCAGGCTCCTTACTATTGTGGGCACACTGGCGAAAGAAAACGAAAGAAATCCCTTATGTAGTGGTATACGGCGCTTGACTCGAAAGAGGGAAATAAAACTAGCATTCAATGTTTGAGCCCTTGAGTCATCTTTTAAAAATCATATCTTGTTTCCACACATGTTTCCGAGAACTCTTGCCTGAGCTCGTTGTAAGAAGAAACGCTAATAATAGAAGAAAAGCTTATAATTTCCTCTCAAACTCGGGATAAAAACACGAGTCACGAATAGCAAGTAAGAAGGACTTAACGAAGTTAACGAAAAGACCTGAAAATTAACACAAC
Source organism: Montipora foliosa (assembly GCF_036669935.1). Classification (NCBI taxonomy): domain Eukaryota; kingdom Metazoa; phylum Cnidaria; class Anthozoa; order Scleractinia; family Acroporidae; genus Montipora; species Montipora foliosa. The sequence goes on from NC_090871.1 coordinate 22,935,563, forward strand.
TCACATTTTGGACCGAGGATGACATTCTTTGTCTTTCAAGACTTCTGTAACGACATATTGCATACATACAAAGTTAACAAACATAACGTCCAATCCCAAAACAATCCCTTCAAAATCAGGTAAATCAAGTTCTTAATTCAAAGAGTTGTTAATTGCTATTATTATTATAGTATTATTTCAAAAATAATTCAGATAGTACGCCTGCTCTCATTGGTCAATAGGAGTGTTTGCATGACTGCAAAAGTGGTTGTCGCGTCACGCCCTTTGCTTTTCCCAAGGGAGGTTATTTTATAAAATCACTAGACGACTTTTTCCGTGTCTGCATGACTTGATCTAAACACTCGAAGAATTGGGAGAATTCTCGAAAGTTATCCAAACCCGAGACGCAGTCGAGGATTTGCATAACTGGCGAGAATTCTCCCAAGCCCCTCGTCTTGAGATCAGGCTATGCAAACACGGAAAATAAATATTCCAGTGAAGCTGCAACCATCAGAAAGGATTAGCATAGGAGCTACGCTTTAAAAATAATACCAGAACTCCCTCGGGCAATACCTTTAAAAAGGATACCAGCCAAACTTTCAAGATGAATCAAAACATGAATTAGCAATGAATTAGCAAAACAATGAATTTTATTTTTAAGTTTGCAGTAAGTGTTCCCTGTTGTAACTCACACGACGTAGGACAATGGACCTTGATGTTAATCTGCAAATCTGGAGATAACGCTGCCATTAAACAATACAAACAGAGCCAGCAGGAGCTGGCAAGAGAACAAACCTGAGCGCACTAAACTGACAAAGTGACGACGTATTCTTCAAAACCTTGCACGTACGTCCCCTGAAAATAATAAAACCAAACTCCCAATAGCACTTTGATTTTCATCAATGAGAATGTTGGAACCAAAAGGTTTAAGGAAAAAACTGATCCTCGTATCTGGTGAATATAAGAGGGGCCTTTCCTTAATTCTAACGCCTTCCAAAAAGGTTTCAGTGACAACACGCTAAAACAAATTCTTCAAAGTCCTTAGTCAACACATTTTTTTGACATGATCAGTGACAATTGATGGCTGCATGAAACTATATATTGGTTCGAAAACATTGGTCCGTTAACTCGCATTCCTACTCTGGACAAGTTAGAGGTGAGATTGCAGTCTTTAACTTTCGTGCTAATTTTTCGCAGCATTGGAAGCTTTTTTTGCCTCGGCGAGCAAGTCCTTCCTCTTGTTCAGACCTTTAATTATATTTTTTTGCTCTGAATTTTGGCGTCTTAAAAACTCTCATGACACTTTTTATATCATCACTTTAATTCTAAGAAAACATTGAAAGCACATAGATTGGGAAGTGATCTGTTTTCCAGTTTTATCACCCACTTGCGATTTCTTCCTAGCCGCTCAATAGGGGTTTATAGGGTCTTTTATTGTTCAACGGTAAATTTTAGATTTAAACATCCATCTTACTTCCGTCTTGTTGTTCTTGTTGACTTTATTCGTTTATGTTTTCTTTTTCTTCAGTAATTTTAACTGAAGCCAAATTCCTCGAATAACAACCATGGAAGGTGAGTGCACAATGCTCTTTGTAACGTCGTGGCTTTTGTCTACCGTTCAGAGAACATATTTGGGAAAATTATAATCCTTCCGCTTAATCAGGTCTTTCGAGCCTCTTTCCTTTGAATCAAAGAGCCTACGTAAGGCCCGCCTCGACCACTTCCCGTTATTGATACTTCGGAGCCCATAACGAGCTCCTGATATTGAGAACCTAGAATTAAAATCTGTTGCTCTAATTCAAGTTATATGATGGTACTATAATTGTGCACATATATCGACTGTGCTCTCCGGCCTTGCAACTTGGTAAAAAATTGGCGACCAATATCTCGAATTATTGTTTTACCACTAAAAGCTAGCGTCCAAAACTTTGGCAAAGCGTTTGAAGTGTAAAAGTGTGGTTCCAGAAAGAACTCGTTATAATCAGAGCTCACAGAGCCCCGCTGTCATGAGAAGAACTATTTTTGATTCCATCAGAATTGAACTACTGATGATCGACGTGTTTGAGTATCCACACCTCAAAGGGAATCCTTGCATGGGTACATCTAAGTGGCTATTGACTTTTAAAAATTTAACTTCCTCTTAAGAGCATTGCATTGCATTCATCTTTGACCCTTCATTCATACACGAAGTGGATAAGAGTACAACAATGGCTCGAGCTGTGTTATGTTTTGTGGTTTCACAACGAGACCAGGTTTGCTCTCAGCATGGGGAGTAAGGTAAGATGCTGAATCCTCGGTCTATTTATCCTTACCAGCATAACTTTGAATAATTACAGCTCTGGAGATCTTAGCTGTAAAGATTAGCCGAGAGATGATGATACTAATTAAAGGATATAAGGGTACGAGAAGAAAACTTTCTCTCTTTGCAGACGACATAACTTGTTTTACGCAAAACAGAATGTCTTATTGTACTTTGAGTTTTGATGAGTGTTCTGACTGACCGAAAAAAAAACTGAGTCCCTAGGAGGCTCGGGCATGGTGGGAAAATTCCCGTGATCCTAAAACACCTGATTACCAGTGTAATCAAACGTGCCCAGATTTAAATATACCATTTATTCATCAATTTATCAGTACTGAGATGGCTTAGGAATGTCTTAAGATACCTATGCACAGTCCTCTCAATAGTAAAATACTATTATCTTCACATTTAGGAGAGCATATTAAGGTGACTTTGGCCATATATAGCGGTCTTCCTGATCCTGTTTGGAAGTTTGATTCCCGACATGAGAGCTTCAAAATGATTAGGGAGAATTTGGACGATGCCAGAGCCAAAGGAATCACCTACCGTCACAAACAGATGCCCTCCATTCTTGGGTTCAGGGGTTTCTTAGTGAAGCCCTTCGACGCTGAGAGAGCAGACTTAATTGTCGGCCAGGAGACAGCTGCCCTTCAAAAGCTATTGCTGGACACTATGCCCGAAAGATTGATCAGAGACGACTTGCGGAAAAAGGTTTTGCAAGCGATCGACTCAGGAGCTATCTCAGCTAAGATACCTGATAAAACCCAGAGTACCACACCTCAAGATGTTCCACGAGTAGTTGGAAAGATACTACACTACGCACCTCCACTGAACTTGGCAAGGTGGAACACCAATTGCGTTCAATCCAATAACAACTGCTACAACTACGCAAACGACAACATAACCAACAGTTTTGCACAGCCTGGTAAAGCCAGTGGTAAACCAATCACTGAATTAACTGTTGCCCAAGTACTTGCAGCTGTCGAAAGTGACGGTTGGTTAAAAATGGATGTGCCTCCAGAGGCCCCTTGCCCCGCGGCACCGGAACAGCCAAACTGCTTGGTGGCACTTTTTGTTGCTGTTGGTAAGAGATCGGATATTCTTTCTTCCCAGTAATCGCTGAAAGACATTTCTGAGTCAGTGCTTACTGAAAAAGTGTTCAAAATTACCTTTACAAAGAAAAGATTGAATTTATTTGGGTACTGTACATTCGCTGAATTCCAGCCGAGTGTGAAAGTTACAAGACGATTATTTCCGAACATGCAACCTATCATAAAGTCCTGAATCTGACCAAAATGGAGAGGGGAAACCAAAGTACCGGGGGAGAAAAACCTCTCGGAGCAGAGTAGAGAGCCAACAAACTCATCCCACATGTGACACCGAGTCTGGGAATCGAACCTGGTAGGAGGAAAGTTCGAGGCAAGTCAGTGATCTTGCTCGTTTGCCATAATCCAAAAGCAGATAACGAATCACTGAAAAGCAAAATCGGCTTTTGAATGTGGGTTACTGGATTGAATGATCCTCTTTTTTGGCTCCGAGTGGATAAACATCGATTTACCACCACAAAAGAGAGAATAACTGACGTTTCGAACGTAAGAAATAGTAGTCACCGCTTGAGCGGATTCAGTTTTTTTCCAACAAGATCAGAAACCACTTGCTCCTCATTCAACTTTGAAATCTTCAGAATTCGCAGCTTTGGTAATGAAAAATGTGCAAGTCTTTTGGATCAATTTCATTTGTTAAATTTCACTCGCTGTCTCGAAGTTTCAAATAAACGATGGGTTAAAACACTTCGATGCAAGGAGGTCCAGTCCAATTTCTCATCTTTTGAGTTTAGGTAAAGGTAGGGTAGGTAAAGTCTGGAACGAGCCTAGATGGCCCATCTGTCCGGCGCTTATCTCTAGTTCCTGTTGCATGAAGTGACTAGGAGAATTTCTACTCCCCCCTGGATGGGATGCCAGTCCATCGCAGTGTTACCCCTAGCATTAAATTCGCCGGTTCCCATTTATACACCTGGGTGGAGAGAGGCACCGTGAGAGGAAAGTGTCTTCCCCAAGAACACAATACAATGTCGCGGCCAGGACCCGAACCCAGACCACTCGATCCGGAGTCGAGCGCACTGAACATGAGGCCATCGCGCCTCCCTTTGAGCTTAGATATACCCCAAAATATTGCATTTCCCACATCCTGGTGCCACCAAGTGGAAAGCAGTTCAACCGTGTTGATCTTTTATACGCGCAAAATTAGAGCACAGCACAGGTTTCACTGTTGCTACATTTTTTTGGCGATGTTTCAGAGTAGTTATTACTGAGGCGCCCTGGGCTATTGTAGATTTGAAATTTGCTCCTATCAAATCGACACAAGAACACAAGGTGAAGTAAAAGCAAGTATATTTCATTTATTTTCCTCGCTGTAAACTAGGATTAGCCGATTTTTTGGGGGCAATTCATGTTTTCCATACAAACCCTACAAATCGTTACTTTGACTGAGCATCCGAATTATGCGTTTGGGTTGCCTGTGGTTCCTACTGCAGGTACCGGAGCAGATATTACGTAAACTAAAGAAACAAAAAGACTGAAAACAAAAAAAAACAAAAAAAACTTCTAATGAAGACTACACGTAATCCCAAATGACCAGAAGTACAATGCTTCCAGAACATTCAAGTCATCGTGCTTGGACTTGCTCAGTTTTTTCAGAAAAATCAGTGTTTTTCATGGGTCTCTCTATTTTTTTTTTAACTACAGAATTTTTTTTTGCATTTGAAAGACAAACGCTTTAAATTAATCTTAGCTAACGTGGAAAAAATGAAAAAAATTCACCGTCCGGAAGCAGAGATATAAACGAATAAAGTTGCAAAATCAGGAAAAATCAGAGGGTTACAAGATTGACATTTACGCACGCGTCCCCCGATCATTCGAGTGTACGTGCGAGTGGAGCTACAGGCCAACACAAACTTATTTAAGGGCGTTCGCGCCCATTGCTACTGCGCATTTTTTCGCGCATGTCACGCATACGTAATGCATCGCAGACCACGAAGGTAAACACGATGCTGAAGTTGCAAACATTTTCCACAAGAATAAAACGTAAAAGCGTGTGGCATCATGGGATAGCTGTTGACCCAGGTCTTCTCGGAAATTTCACGCAGTGACGTGACATTGCAAATAGACAATCGCTTTGAGAACTACGCAGCGATTTTATTCTCTCGAATACTTGGTGACCCCCATTTTTCTTTCCGTAGATCACTACCTTCCCTATTTTGTCCATTTTAACAAAAAAACAACAACAACAAAAATCTGTATGTGAGAAGTTACAAATATTTCGCCTTTTATGCTCTCGTGCGACCGAAGTTTTCTTTCTTAGACTAAGATGTACCGTTTTTCAAGGTCTATTTCACCACAGAAAAAGACATCAGCTGGAAAAGTTTATTTAGTTATATTAGTTATGTTGAATTGAGTACGTTTACCTGATCTAAATTTCACTAATGTAGCTTTCCTATTGCTGACAGTTGTAACCTAAGATCGGATTACAAGCCTCGAAAACGAGCGAGGTGACCCCTCCTTTTTTTTTTTTTTTTTTTTTTTCCTTTTTGGCAAAAGTAGATCATTATCTTTCTTGTGTGGGAAGTTAAAAAAAAATCTGTACGTGGGAACATTTTGGGCACGAACGACCTTAAGTGACCATCAAACCGTTTGTGTAGAATTTTCGTAGTTTTCGTGAATAGATGTCTATTTATATTCCATATATGTATAAAAATGAGAAGAAAGGTGAGCGCTTTATTTTTGGTGACCCATTTTGAATTATGAGCTGACGCGAGCAACATTTCGAGTGCCAGTACAGTGGTATCTCCCAGATTTTTATAGCAATCATCTCTAATGGAGAAAAGATACCTAGCAATGTAAATGTCGTTGTGTGAAGACAAGTTAAAACGGAATACGGGGCACTTCCGGTTGCCGTCCGCGTCTGAAAAACACGCGTGCTTAAGACTATACTCAGCTGATACCTGGATCAGTCTCGCTGCACAATCCAAGTGACCGTAGAAAGCACCCCGACGAAAGACGTTCATCCCGGTTCAGATCACCCGCACGTTCTGTTACCACCTCACTCCAAAATATCGCATTTTCCACATGATGCCGCCAAATGCATAGCCGTTCGACCACAATGATCTTTTACAAGCTCAAAAATTAGAGCACAGTCGCGGGAGCTGCCCTTTCACTTTTGCAGCATTTTCTTCACCGAAGAAAACGAGAACGCCGCAAAACAATGATATCATTGGTTAAAAGAGCAGAAATAATTGTGATTAAGAAAATAACAGAAACAGCGGTGATAAACATTGTATTCCAACGCATGTTGGAATAATTCCAACAATGTTTTTCACCGCTGTTTGTGTTATTATTTTCTTAATCAAGCTACGATGGCCTAACAACAAGAGTTTATAGAAATAATCGTGCTGCACGTGCGGCACGGATTTTAGCTCATATTTTTGCGGTTCTCTGCGTGACGACGACGTGAAATGACGAAATTTTAGGTTTTGACGACAACGTGAGAATGCAACAGAGAATCTCTCATTCTCTATTTTTAGTCAGAAACCGCCCGTACCATTTTATTTTTAGGATACTCTGCCCATATTATACGACATGAACGAGATGGAATAATCGCGAAAGGCTTATACCAGAGCAAAGTTATATTTTGAGGTCCCTATTAAAGCGCACGCGACAATGCCGAAACGCATTATGGTAACCTGTCATGATCAGTCAATTTGAGTCAACAAAAACATGACGGCAATGCTATCGAAAACGCGTCCTAGGAAAAAAAAAACACATGCTGTGTTACATTGAGAAATAAGTGAGTTTCAAAATTTAGTCAAATAATCAAGGCCACGAATTTAGTAACAGAGGGTTAGGATTCACAGAGAAGGAAGATTCTGACGAGTTTAACCTTACCTATTTTATGTCATGTTTCGCAGAGAATGTTTGAGAAATGTATACAAAAATCGTGGTGCACGTGCAGAGCCATCGTTTTGCTAATGAACCCTTTGCTTTTGGACGTGTTTTTTGTAGCGTCATGGCGGGAGAGAGCTTCAACGTAAGTCTGCGCCTACTGCCACTTCATCAACGCTATGTCCTAAGAACTCTTTCATCCAAATAGCTCGCCATTGTAGGTCTTCGCTTTACGGTCGTGGCATCCCTCACTTCATATTGAATACTGTCCCATACTCCCTTTCGGCATTGTCGCGAACGCTCTTACGCTTCTTTTGAACAACTTTTCTCGAAACAGCTGTAGTCTCAGCTAGTTTAGTTGGAGTTTAATCAGTTTCACTCTTGTCACCCTTTTAGTTTCGTCCTGTAACGCATTGTTTGTGTTCTTGACCTTTGTAATATCTGGTTTAACCCACAGCCCTTTGGCTGCGGTGTAAATTAACATTTAATGCAAAAAAAAAAAAAAGGCCGAAACAGCTGTCAATACTGCTAATTGACCAAGTGAAATGATTGTGCGCCACACCGGGCTTGTGTCAGCTTGCATTTACGTTCTCGTCACCAGAGCCCCGGATCTTATGTCTGCGCATGACCCTAGGTTTTGGGAAACTCTATGTAGGAGAACATGCGCCGTAGGGTTCTTATAGCCAACAATTGGCTATTTGAATCTTACGGAGCCTGTTCTCTGCTCGTGCTAACATGAATGCACCAATCAGAGACGCTAGAAAAACTCGACGAGTATGTTAAAGCGGTAGGTGATAAAGCGAGTAGCCTTCAAGCGAAAATGGACAGGTTTGAGTCTTTTAAAAGAGAGACGGAGAAGAAGGTTTTGGAGCTCGATAAAGGGATGATCTTTGCAAACGCTGAAAGGGAGTCTTTTAAGGCGGAAGTGCAAGATCTACATAATCAGGTCAACCAGCTCAAGGATGAAAAATTGAATATGGAAGTCTACAATCGTCGCGAGAACCTTCGTTTTTTTGGAATCGAAGAAGAAGCCGTACAAAAGAATACTAAAGAAGTTTTAATTTAGTCAATTTTTTAACAAAGGAGCTGGGTATAGAAGGCGCGTCTGATATGGAATTCCAAAGAGTTTATCGTGTCGGAAAGCAAAACCCTTCCAGTGGAAAGCCCAGGCAAATCATCGCAACATTCTTGAGATACCCTGATCGAGAGGAGGTGATGGCTAACGCTAAGAAGTTGAAGGGCAAGAATTACGGAATTTCGGCTAGCCACCTCCACTTCGGTTAGGGACGGTGCCTACTATTGTTATTGCGCATACGTTCTGCGCATCTCCAGATACTCGGATTTCCTATCGCTGATGCTCACTAATACAGGGATATTTTTGCGCGGTTTAAAACTATCCGGAGAAAGTAGATCTTAGTAAGTACCCTTGGTATCCAAAAAGAAAATTGGGGGTAACCATGCATTTTTGAGAGATAATGAAGTTTCAATTTGAGAAAGAACGCCATACATTGCTTTGTATTTTACAGCTTTTTACAAATATTATTCAGGAATTATCTTTGAAAAATGCGTGGTTACCCCCAATTTTCTTTTTGGATTTCAATAACACTTGTTAAGATCTATATTTCCTGCATAATCACACACCGGGGCAAAAATATCTTTAATTAATAGTAGGCACCGTCCTTAATAGTTGTTAGCTATTTTCATTTTCCGTTATACGTATGAAAATTTCAATGGATCGCAGTAACCTAAAATTTAAAACTATCTCGCTAAATGTTCGGGGTATTCGTACGTTTGAATAACGTAAGTCAATTTTCAATAGATCGTTTTCACGTGACGTCATCACTCTCCAAAATCTAAAACTAAAGAGCCACCAAAGTTTTTATCGTCATCAGGCATAAGAGGCGGCATATCTATATGTATTGACAATTTCAAAGCTCAATAGCGTGCTTCGTTTGGAAACCAGAGCATTTTGAATTTCCGGATTATGTAGGTGCGTGACACAAGGCTACGATCAAGTTTGTTGAAAAATATATACTTATCTCATGATTTTGAGCCCTTTTACAAGTTAGAGCATTAGGAAAAGTGCTTATGTAAATGCTTGTTTTTTCAGTACTGATAATCAGTCGCCTAGATAGCCAAAGTAAGTTCCAGATGTTTACACTATTTTCCGGCCGCCATATTGGTGTACACCAATATGGCGTTTTCATACTGGGCTCTGTAAATTTCTGCTCAACATTTCGACGAATATCTGAAGTTTTGGGAAACGCAGAGGCCTAAAACTTGGACAAGTGTCCTATTTCTTTATCTTCTATAACATAACAATTTCTTAGCGTTTTGCACTGGATAGTTTTTGATTTATTTTTTTATTGCGTGACAGTGAAAATCTATCTATCTATTGGATAATCAAGCAAAACTCAGACATTTGCTTTTGCAAGAGACTTACAGCACCGAGGAGATTGAAAATCAATGGAAAAAGCAGAGGCCTGGAGATATTTATTTTGCTCTTCGCTCTTTCCATGGTCGCGGGGTCGCCATTCTTGTAAGAAAATCCTTTGACTTCAAATTAAAATCAATCCGATCTGATAAGGAAGGTAGGTACCTCATTTTAGAGACAACTATTCAGGATGTCCCGTTTCTTCTGGTAAATATCTACGCTCCTGATACCACCACTCAACAAACTATGTTCTTCCAAACATTGTCCGAGCTCATCTACGATGAAGGATTCAATGATTCTGACAAAAGAATTATATTAGGAGGGGACTTTAACGATCTAGACTGCTCGGGGGGAAACCCAGTGTTAAAAGACTC
>NC_090871.1:22948085-22955585 GCF_036669935.1 Montipora foliosa
CGCTTTGAGAGCAGATCTAGAAGTTTCGCTTCGTGCAGTCCGAATGTATTTTGTAACACTCTTCGCTTCAAGCAGCCAATTCAGTTTACCAGCTCCTAACAAGTGTAAGTGTCGTTTTTCCGAGTTTCTTTTTTACGATTAGTTCTACACCTCGCAGGAACAATTTTAAAAGTAGTCGTCGTGAAAACAGGAATCACGTAATGATTGATTTTGGAGAAATCGCGGCTGGCAGTGAAATGAACAACTTTATTCAGTTGCGAAAGAAGCCTGAGGGGAAAAAAAATCAGCTTTGAACGGAGCGAGTGCGCATGCGCTGCACGGTGCTCTCAAGCCATCTGAATGATAATCACTGGGATCATCTCTCTAACATCAATCGTCTCAACTTACCCAAAGTTCAAATACACGATATTTCATAATTATTGTCTGTCATGGAATCATTAATGTTTGTGTTTTAAGGTGGCTGAACACAGTTTTTGGTACCTATGTTTCATTTACCTTTTTATCTAAAACCCGAAGACACTTTCACACATCATCATCATCATCATCATCATCATTTTATTTCAATGTTTAAATTTAAAAAAATTGAAGAAATAAACAGCCCGCATATAGCAAAGCTAATCGAGGCTGGCTGTGTAACATACAATCACATTTAGCAAATTAGACTAATGGTAAGACAGGTAAAAAAATAAAATAAAATAAAAATAAAATAAATAGGTGTACACACATACATTCACAGATAGCTAGCATTTACATAGAGTAAGAACCTATAAGAAGACATGAAACATAAGGAAGTAATAATAACAGCTAGGATGTGATTAATGATAACTCGCAATTATTAAGATTAACCTTGAGACCTCAACATAATTATCGTCATCACCATGCAATCACCGCAAGTAAAAATTAGCGAATTTTGTTTTTAAGAGGTTTTTTCCTAAGTTTGCGCAAGTCAGGCTTCAGGCAATTCCATAGCTTAGCTCCGAAAATGGAAAGCGAATTAAGTCGAATACTCAGTCGTGATTTATTAACATATAAGTTACCAACCTCAGAAAATCTAGTGTTATATGAATGAACATCGGATGAACAGGTGAAAAGATCACAGATATTCTGAGGTTTCTTTCTTCGATTTCTGTGGCTGCAGCCAAGAATCCTAGTTTTTTAACTCTTCAACTTGATCCCCCATGATCGAAACCAAAGGAGAGACAACGATTATTGTGGATATTCCTTCACAACATTGAAGCGCTTTCACAACGCGCGGAAATAACTGAAAATTATTCTTTTACCGAAACCGGTTGGAAGCATTGAAAACACATCTTTGAGGGCACCTATAGCTGAGGATACTTCCTTGCATATTTCTTCAACGTGTTTGCACCAAGTAAGTTGAGCATCTATGGTAACGCCCAAAGATTTGGTATGTTCAACCTGCTTGATGATTCGATCGTCAATTCTTATTACAATGTGTTCATTTTGGACAGATAATCTCTGCCTTGACTCAATTATCATAAGTTCAGTTTTGGCAACATTTAACCGAGTATTAAAGCTTGTTGGCTTTCAGCCAGCAGTTCCGTTTACTTAGCTCAGGGATCAAGGCTTGTTGAAGGCGTATTGATGTAAACTGTCAAATTTGACCAATCAGAGAGTATACCAGGAGCTGGTACACCTGAATGAAGAATAAAAGAGATGCTTACAGGCTCCCCTGCCTCGCCTCAACCCAAGGCCCCACTCGTTTTTCGAACGCAGTTTTTTCTCTTTCCAGACTATCTGGGAGTCTAGAACAGGCTACGAATGAGTTGTGTGCTATGCATGTTAAAAGGCTTATTTCTCTTGTGTCAGCTCGTGAATCCCCACGAAACTCAATTTCCCACTTTTTGTGCGTATGTTCAGGCTGAAAGCGACCTCCGGAGATCATCGTCAAAGTACAGCTCTCTGGAAGTCGGCGTCCAGAGCTACCACCACCAGGCACGATTATCACTTTTTTTCTACGCATTCGCAAGATGTCCGTCACTTCATTGTTCAGCACTGAGTCTATTGTTTTCTGCGTCAAAATTAGACCGCTGGCCCTCCTAACATCGGGCGACACAAAATTTTCCAGATTTATTACAAAATACTTTGGAAATAGAATATACTAATTCTTCCGAAAGGCTTTTAATTTACGCAGAGTACAGGAAAACGTCGTGAGATGTTGTGTAACTAGTTACATTCCTTTTATAAAAAAATGACATGTGCAAATTTAAATCAGCAATTGTATCTATAAATCATTTACAAATTCAACTAATCTCCACGATTTTTTCACCACATTTCCCTTTTCGTGCTCTTCTTGAACTGCGAAACTGAGTGGTAGTTCCACGTAGCAACAGCCCTGAGAGAGATTATTCCACGTTTCAAATGCTCTTTAAGCAATAGAGGACGTTTTCCTGCCCTTTCTTTCTCGAATTCTCTAAACTCTCCCGAGTGTTTAGATGAGGTTATGGAAACACGGAAAAAAGTCCTCTATTGCTTTTATAAAATCTTTCTCAAAGATAATTAAACAAATGAAGGAAACTGCTGTTTTTTTACTTCTTGATTGAAACAGATTTTCTTGACACACGCTCATGTTTCCAAACCAATCAAAACGCGCGTCTGACAATAAATAACCAATCAAAATTCGTGATTCGTGTAATGTCAGAGCCGTGTTTCCATACTCTCATCTAAACACAGCTGTTAACCAATAGGGACTTTAAGCAAATCGCTACGGCTGGCGCTAATACGGCTGCCGGAAGTAAATTTTCCCCAAAAAGGGTCATTGCGCATGTAGGCCGGTTGCATCCAGCCATAGCGTGACATCTGACTACGTAAGTCGGGATGTTTTGCCGTAGTGGCTACTACGTCGTCTTTTCAACGGACATCTCGGCATTTTAAGAATTCCATTGGATACTATATCCTTTAAAGTAAATTTAAGTCAAAGATTGTGTCAAGGTTGCCTCTAGTAGGCTTGTAAATCCTTATCATGAATTTACGATAAGTTTTGGCAAAGATGTTGGAATGGCGAAGTGAATCAAGTGATTCATTCGTGTTCAGCACGAGGTTGCTTTTCTTCGGTTAAGTTTGCTTTGAGGATTTAGTGAAGATGTTTTATATCTGGATACTATACGATGCTACTTTGCTTCTTTGAGTATTGATATATTTGTGTTCTTCACTCGATATTCTTTGAGATGTTTGTCTCTGAAATTTTATATTTCATCCACCAAATTGTTGTTATTGTACAAAGTGTATGGTATTGCTTTTGCTCAGAAATAATATGTTCTTCCTAGCAAGGCGAACAACGACCATCGTCCTTTGAGCGAAGCCATTTGGCTGTGAGAAACTAAATAAAAGAGACTTTAAACTCCTTAACCCATGTTTCTGTGTATTTTGCTTTGTCAACTTAAAATTTAGCAGACCACCGAGACGTACGCTCCCCAGGCCTTTTCAGTCACGGAAGCCGTTGTAGCTAGTAGCACCAGCCGTAGTGATTTGCGTAAACTCCCTAATGAGAGTGCGCGTACTATCCTAATTATTTTACCAATATGTAATAGAATCCGCGTTGTCCTGCTGATCATGAACAGACACCTACAATCCTGGGCAAAATTGTTGGGACAGTTCCACTTTTCCCCCCTCCCCCCGTTACAAAGTTGATTTTTCACGGTCTCCAAAATCAAGATCCGTTCATTGATCGCTGGCATAAGGAGTTTAAGAAACGACAACGGCTACGGCAACGACAACGCCAAAAAGCAGCAATATTATTGGTTAAAACAGGAAAGACTGATCGTGCTGCACGTGCGGCACTTTTTTGTACATTTCTCTCCCGAACTCGTCAAAACAACAACGTAAAAGGACAAATTTTCGGGTTTTGACGACAACGTGTACAAACAACAATGAATCTTCCCTTCTCTCTCTTTGCTTCAAATCCGTACGTACCAATCTGGTTATGGCATACTTCGCTCATAAACAAGGTGGAAGCATCGTGAAACACTTAGGATAACAGAAACTAATAGTTTGAAGTGATGTTTTCGTCACCGTAGCCGCCGTGGTTTCTTAAACTCCCTATTAGGGAATTTAAGAAACGGCGACGGCTACGACTACGACATCGCCACAAAACAGTAATATCATTGGTTAAAAGAGCATAAATAATCGTGCTGCACGTGCAGCACGGATTTTAGGACGGATACTTACGGTACTCTGCATAAGGACGACGTGAAATCACCAAATTTGAGGTTTTGATGACAACGTAAGCATGCAACAGAGAATCTTTCATTCTCTACTTTAACTTTGAAACCGCTCGTGCCAATTTATTTTTAGGATACTTCGCCCATATTGTAGGGCGCGAACGCGACTGAATAATCGCGAAAGACTTACGATAGAGCCAAGTTATATTTTGAGGTGACGTTTTCGTCGGCCTTCGCCGTCGTAGATCTTAAATTCCCTATTTTCTGGGGGGAAGGAGGGCGCGAAAAAGGCAGCAAAAGAACACACGTTGCTCATATAACGATGGAAGCATGTACAGTAAATTCTCTACTTTTCGCCCAAAATTTAACAAGTGTCCCGAAGTCTTTTGACCCGGATTGTAAGCAAACTAAGTTGAGTTGGTCTTTGTGTCCAGCGTTGCATTATGTATAGCGTTTTATTATTCCACTATGACGCCATTTTATCATATTTGGTCAAGAGAACGGGCAAAATGAGACGGTAATACACTGTAGTGTCCCGGTTTGACCGGTTTGCACTTGAGCAAATACGGACGGAACGGGAGTTTTTCAATAAAAAAAATTGTTTTCAACACGATTCAAAGCCTGAGAATTTAGCTCGTCATCGCTTGTCACTCGTCATTTTGTTTATTCAATCAAATAAAGATCTTTGGCTGGCTCTTTGTGCTGTTTACATCGTTTGCATGCGCCATGAAGTACACTCTTCTCAAATAAAATTAAAGCAAGATAACACCTATTTTTTAGTGGAATAATAAATCTCTTATTCCATGGTCGTATTTTTCCTTACCCCTGCGGGGCTCGGAAAAATACTACGCAACTCGCAAAATATCCGCGCGTATTATATGTTAATTCATCGAATAAGATTTATATATATCACAACGTGTGAAAAGATAAGCGCTTAGTAAATAGGTTGGAGCTTGAAGGTTAATCCATTTGTAAATCATAGTTACATCACGCAATTTCAGAACATGTTTAATGATGAGCCGTCCAAGTTCATCCAATATAGGTGAATTATGACCAAATTTTCTAGTATCCGTTAACATACGGGCAGCAAAGTTATGTATCAGTAGTAGTTTACGACTATCTTCGCTCGTCCCGTACCATACCGTTGACCGATAAAAAGATTACTAAAGACAAGAGAAGTTCCAGATTATGTATAGCACCTAACTAAAAAATCCTTGCCGGACTGGTGCCACCAGCAGAGAGGGCGTAGTGCACGTGCTTGCACTCCATTGGGGGGAGCTCACCTCAACTAAGCATTTGTTTACCTCTCCACCGGTGCACTGACAGTTACACACTAATATTACCCCACGGCCTAAATCAACATCGTTGACGAATGGCTGATAATTGTGGTAGGACATGTTCTCCCAAGTTCTTCCTCCATCAAGACCCACACCGAGTTTATTTCTTCCAATGGATGGATTGGAGAAGGCGATTGAGAACTCAGTGCCTGCTATCTGATAAGTCACGTAACCAGAACATCCTTCGAGGAAATTATCTCTTTCCCAATTATTGACTATTAAATGATCATCTGCGGCAACATCAGTCCATACGAACCCGTCAGCCACTCGCCCACTGTCATACCAGTCTCTTACATACGTCATATGAAACATTGTCTTGTTTTCTATTTCCAGCAGGCAATTGTGAGTCTTCACCATTTTGTACCTAATAATTTTCAAATAAAGATATTTGTAATATCATGTTGACGTGACGACAAAATGATGTACGGAAGCCGATAAGGGACAATCACCAAATCTTTGTCAAATACAAAAAATAATTGGAAATCACAATTTTATTGACAAATCAGTCTTGAACGGTTTTCCAAATCTGAAATACTTTTACAAATCCTATTAAGATTATTGGATCCACAAATAACTTGTTCTCAAATGCGAAAATAGTTTGCAATACAAAAATCTTTTTGAAATACAAAAAGAATATTTTCGAAGTCGCAAATAATTTTTGTCACGTGATACTTGTGACAGCAGTCAGCCAGCGCCACACGTTCGCGAGTTGTGTGGCGCCATTAAATCAAGATCTACCTACAGTATAATGACAGCGTATTGTGTATCTTGTGGTATTAACGTGAACTCTGGAGACAAATTTTGTTTCAAATGCGGCGCAAAGGTTCCACAGACATCAGTTAGTGGAAGAGGAAGTACACAAGAAGAGGATCATGCTTCGTCTTCTTCGATTCGTCAGCTCAGCAGTATCACTGTCCGAATTCCTGGCCTCCAAAGAGGAGGAACGTAGAGGATTCAGCAAAGCAAACAAAGGCCTCAAAAGAAAAGCCAACAACACGAAATACACCTCCAAAAGAAGTATTGACAATAGAGTAGTAATGAACGTTGGTTTAATCGGTGAAAACGAAGAAAGACAGTTGCCTATACTACTATAGTAAGAGGAAGCAAAGTGCCGTTGAAAGTGAGTAAAGATTTTGGAGCTGTGGAAGTATGCCGGGCTGCCGTTAAAAAAACACTCTGATCATGACCAATTTTTCTTTGGAGTTGAGGACTACATTTTATTGTATCCAGATCAGAAAGCGGTTGTTAAAGTACCAGGCAGTGACGAAAATTTCACTGTGGCTAAATACAAACAAGAACTGGCAAAACAATACTCGAGGGTTGATCTGTTCATTTGCAAAGAAATAGACAGCAGGGCAGGGGATAACATGATAGAGCAGAGGCAGAAAAAGCCTAGCAAGGATGATCTGATCGATATACCTTGAGACAATGACAGCATATTTGACCAATCAGTGTTTGAGACTCCAGAACCTCTGACTTATGCCTGTCAGGATTCCCCCTCATCCAGCTGTGGATCTAGTTCCAGGGAACAGGGTCTACCGGGTTTAAGGACCAGGACTAGTACTCAAAAAGAAGACCTGGTTACCAGAAATGGGCAAAAAACAGAATGTCCTACTTGCTATGGCCACTTCTTGCGCATGAAATAGTAGCTCATGCGGATTTATGTGCAGAAAATGCCCACAAATTTTCATTTTTGGGGCAAATGGATACCCCACCAGCATATGACACTCCAGATGAATTTCCAGTTAGTGTGGCTCACAGTAGTGCTAGCAATTCTGAAGGCACTGCTTTTCAAGAATGGAAAAAAGCTTGCAAATGTGTTTAAAAATTATAATTGTAACTGATGTGACCTTTTGTAACTTGCAAAGATAGACCAGATTGTGGGCAAACTGGAGTAAACTCTTCACTTCACATAATTAACATGATATTTTGTTGTCGTTTAGCTGTTGCAGAGTCAGAGAGATGAAGATGTCAAAGACTTG
>NC_090871.1:22960585-22968085 GCF_036669935.1 Montipora foliosa
TATTGTGAACAACAATATTGCGATTTCCACTTATTTTTTGTATTTGATAATGACTTGAATTTTGCTAGGAAAAGCTATCCATGTTAAAATTTTGGGGATTTTCAAACTTTCACCCATTTTTTTTTTTTTTTTTTGAAGTTTCAATTTAATTTCACCCTTGTCACCCTTGTAAAAGAAGCTTTATTACCATTTACTTTAAACCATACCACAAATGCGGTCAGTATAACACGTGGACTGCAGACTGCGGACGCAGGTACGAAACGCGAACTGCAGACCGGGTATAAAACGAGGACCAGGTACAAAACGTGGACTGCGGACTAGGTATGAGACAAGGACAACGGAGTATAGAACAAAACTAGGTTTGTACTGGCCCAGATACAGATTTTAAAAAAGGCCTTGAGTACTCTTATTCCGTGTCAAAATATTGTCACGTAACACAGAAATGCTCAGCTACAACATCGACTGGGCTAGAGAAAGTAAGAGTAGAGATTTTATCTCAAAATTGTACTTTACTCCATGAATGTGTCTAGTGTCTAGTCGTTCTAGCTCTGGAGCACTAATTGAGGACATCAACAATTAACGCAAGTCAAGTAAAACAATAGAGTGAAAAAGTTGTTTTGGAGAAGAACGGAAGCACTTTTGGCATTAACTTTAATTCTTCGTACATTCCATCTCTTTTATTAAAGTCCTCTGACTCTTGTTGTCGTAGTTCGAGCCAGGATGGCCGGATGGATTCAACACACACTTAGAGTGTTGTGGCTCGTCACACAATCCTTACTTCGAAATTCTGCGTAAGAGGCTTCAGATAAAGTCGGTAGTGTGTACGCGTAAATCAGGACATGGACTATAACAGTTGTTCTCTTGGTCGACTGCCGTTTACAGACGCACCCGTGCGACACCGAGGTGAACAAAAGGTTGTAACAATCGCAACAAAACATTTGTTTTGCGAATAGATAAAGAGACCCCCGTCTAAACATCACAGTGGAATCTGTTCCGAAGATACGTTAATGTTGACAGTGCACATGACGTCATGTGCACGGAATGCGCATAAGTAAATATTTGTGAATTTGTGAATAACAACGCTTGTAGATCGGGTCGAGATAGTTTTCCCTTTGCGTGATGCTCAATATATGTCCATGCTTCCAGTGATTTTTGTGTGGTCTCGGTTCAAAATAAACTCTGTTGAAAGCAGCATCTCCCACCGAAGTCCTTCAAATTTCTCGATTTCTAAACATAAAGCTGGTGACCCCCGAAGGGTTTCATGAATTACTTTCGTGTCTTACCTCTGATCAACACAACAGACGCCAAAAAATATCCAGTTTACCTCTACAGTATGTTGCCCAGTTTCCGGCCACTTTAGTTTGTAATCGCCCTAACTTCTTGTTAATGCACGGAAACTTTCTCATTTTCCTACAAGAGACAGTTCATTTAATTACCTTTAAAATATACGGAGATCGGCTGCCCACCTCAAGTACTAAAGAAATTATGCCATTTTTTGCAAAACTAGTAAGTTGCCCAGTTTCCGGCCAGCGAGTCCAGTTTCCGGCCATCAATAGAAAGCAGAAATTTCATTCAATCCGCTCGACTTAACGGACTTCCAAGGCTATCTCGATGTGGCTTAGCGACTGTGCTTTGTGGGATTAGAGCAAAATGATTACTTAGGGGTGTATGGTAGGGCATAGATAGCTGCTAACTATGGGTAGGGTATAACCTTGACAAAGCCCGCGCGATATTCTCTGGGAAGAGGCAAGGGCAATTAACACAGCACATCTGAGTTAATATGTACCTCATTACGCCATGCTTGCTTAAGCTATGTACATTTCATTAATTTCTCGAGTAGTAAGTTATAAAATTTCATTAATTCAAATAAGTTTTAAACAATCTATCTGTGAGTGCAGATCAGTGGCCGGAAACTGGCGTAGTATGCGAAAATCTTAGCTAGGATTTAGACTTCTGACGTTCGCAAACAGCTAAGTTCTAGCTTATGATGACAGGTCCCTTAATTACTTCCATCTTCAATGTAAATTCTTTCAAAAAATTATCAAGCTCCGTGAACTATTTCCTATTAAACGAGTTATTTATTTACGTACGGTAGCTTCGTTGTGCAGTGAAAAGGCCAAAAATTAGCCGGTAAGATTTTACTCACCTGAACAAAAT
This sequence comes from Montipora foliosa, assembly GCF_036669935.1. Classification (NCBI taxonomy): domain Eukaryota; kingdom Metazoa; phylum Cnidaria; class Anthozoa; order Scleractinia; family Acroporidae; genus Montipora; species Montipora foliosa. The sequence goes on from NC_090871.1 coordinate 22,962,743, forward strand.
CCCTTCTTGTTCGCTCGTTTCTCAACCAAAAAGCCCGCCTAAACCATCAGTTGATAGCGGAGATGTTTGTTTTTTTCCGACGGATCGCTTCGGTGGACGAAGAGTTAAAATCCCATCGAAAATAACCGAGTTTACCTTTTTTTGGCCGGAAACTGGTACCGGCCGGAAACTGGGCAACACACTGTATGGTTGATAATTATGGCGCGAAACATTTTTTCCACCATTCTCATGTCGAACTTCAATTCATGTCGTCAGCCTATCGCTATTTCGTTGCTCTGTGCCTTTTTCACAGTGTTTTGTATTCAGTCCGCGTTTTGTACCTGGTCCGGGTTTTATACCAGGTCCGCAGTCCGGGAAGACAGTCTACATTTTATACTGACCGCCAAAAATGCAAATATGGCGGATCACTCGGACGGCCCGGGCCCAGTTGCATGAAAGCGAGGTCAATGAAGCTTGGCATTCTTTGCTGTCTTAAATTTGTAATGTGATTTGGTATTTATATTCTGTTTCGTCTTGCCTTCGAGTTGCTGTGTACCCGAATGTGATGCATGAGAAAGGAGTGAAATCACTTACAAGAAAACAATGTGTTTGAGTTTCCATCTTTGCCTTAGATGAGAAAAAAGTGCATCCACGCAATTCAAGTGTGTTATTAATTGTAAGTGGTCTGGTTAATTTCTTTTGCCTTTGTCATCATTTTGCTCTCTGAAGTACATATTGGAGTGAACCCCTCTTTTAGGGGGGTCCTGTAACATTTCACTTAGCAATGGTTTTTGTTCCGGTTTTGTCCTACGAGACCTACGTACCTTCATACTGCTGTGATGTTTTTTTTTTTCCAAGAAAATAGTTTGTCTTGATAATATATTTTTAGTTGCTTGGTGTTGTTTCCCCCCCCCCCCCCCCATAAAATTCCCATATAAAAAGGACGGGGTTGCTCGTCGGAAATTTGGAAAGGAGCCCCCAAGAGGTACCAAGAACCTGTCTTGTGGGCGTGGTGTGAATTTTTTTTTCACCTCTAAGAGGTACTAAATTATGGATTTTAATTAGACAAAATTAAAAATTAGTTAATTGTCAAATGTCTCCTGTCATAATTTTTTGGCTCAATACCCTAGAAGGTACCACTAAAGCTCCAGCTGTGGACCTTTTGAGGCTAAAAGCCCCGAGAGGTACCAAAACCGCTTTTAAGTTAACCCCTAAAAGGTACGACGAGGACCCTCGTCCTTGTTATATGGGAGTCCCCCTGCCCCGGATTGATTCTCACTGCAATAATGTGAATGTGACCTTTTGGCCTCGCCCTTTTGCATCAATTCGATTCTAAACTTTTGGTAATGTCAGTAAAGTTTAAATTGTCTGCCCAAAACTCCAGAAAGAGACAACATTAATTTGTTTCGAATATTTTTTGAGGAGGCAACTGCCCCCCTTGCCCCTCCGCTAGCTACGGCCATGTATTTGATGTTGATATCTTTGCAAAGAGAATCGGCGTTACTTGCGCTTTGTGTAAATAGAGTTGGGATCGGGATTAACCATGTTTTGATCACGGGCAGCTTTGACATATTCTTCAGCCCTAAACAAAGCAATAAACATTTCATTTATATATCTCGAAGTTTCAATGTAAAGCGGGAATCAGTCGAAGCATTCCAGCCATTTCAACTCTCCACTAGTTGTTTTTTGTTTTCAACCCCTTCAAGGATTGATTTCTGTACTTAAGCCAGAATCGAAGCTCTTCGTTTAATTTTGCTGGCGATCGTTCTCACGCCGACACGAGCATTTCTCACGCATTGGCACTTTTCTTGTAGGTAACTCTACCTTTCAAGGTTTTAGAAGTGCTCATGAATCCAAATTTGTTCCTTCACTGGCACTGAACTTCGGCCAATGTTCAATCTGTTCGTGTGCGGCCAATTTTCTTGTTTCTTCAGGACTTTCACCCATTAATGTATGAAGAACAGGTTCTCAACCAAAATGGCGGACTCGAAGGTGCATTTCCAGCGATTTGAGAAGTGCAAATTTCAAAGATTTTACCGGTGAGCATTCCCCCGGACTCCCCTTGAACTGTTTGGCGCCTCCGGCACAAGAAACACTGGACACGTGTGCCTTTGGCGCAATCTCCTGAAAGCATCTGATTCTCTGAAAACTTTAAGACTTGAGAGCTCTGCAAACTCCGGGAATATTGTCCTCTGTTTGTGTGCGTAAAGCACCAATCCACTGGGAAAAGCCTGTCCTCGACAACCTCGCTTTCAAGCAGCTCGGCCCGGGCGAACCGAGTGATCCGCTATATTTGCATTCGGTGAAAATAGACTAGTTCACGCTCTTGAGTGTATCATGGGTAATCAGGGCAAGATGGAGAGAAATTCAAAGGTTTGTAAGGAAGTTCAAAAGGATGAAAAGTATTCATGATATGCAATTTTGGGTTTTTCATTTTCCAAAACAGAAGAAATGCGCTCAAAAGTGCGGCAGAATAAATTTCGAGAGAATGGCTATTGTAGGGATTATTTTATTACCAAGAGTTTCTGCCATATATTTTCTCTAATTCCAAAGGCACAAATTACAGACAATGTATGGAGACAAAAAAAGCAATATTTAGGAATTCTAAAGAACGGATACCAAGTCTAGTTCATCTCAGTTGTGAACATGAACTTATTTGTTTGGTTTATGAAGGCGAAAGTCTCTAAAGTAGAGTCATGTACAGTAGTATATTTTGCTTTGAATTTCCATACACACCTTTGAATTTTCCACCATGTTGCCCTTATTACCCATGATGCAATCAAGAGCGTGAACTCGTCTATTGGAGTTCCACTGCAATTGCGTGACACTATCCCTTTATCGGGAACCTCTTTTACCTTGTTAGACGAAAACTTTAAGTTACTAAATGAAAAGTTGGGGGCTCAAAGTACTACCTGGATTAAAAACAATCTCGCAGTTGAGGCGGTCATTTGACCCTAGTGATGATGATGGCAATAAAACGGAATTTCCCAGGATATTAACACTGTTTCACCTGCCTCTACAGTACTTAACGTTCCGAGAATGTATTCACAAAATGCGTTTTATTTGAATCCAAATTGTAATAAAGCAATCAGTAAATACGTACCAAAAAGTAATCGTGTGTTCTGAACAAAGTATTTCTTTTAAGAGAAATCACTCCACCGATCGAAATCTGCTTTGAAATGCAAGAAATTTTCTGCAAAGTGAATAAAAGTTAGTATGTGAAGGCAATATACCCAAAACTCTCACAGCTCGGGAGCTTGGTTGTTGGGCGTCAGGAAAAGCCAGAATCCGGAATCCGGAACCGGAATAAGAACAACAAAGGTCCATTCAAGTCATCTATCAGTGCCAAAACAAGAATATTGAACCATTCATTTAGATCATTTGAGTGTTTGGATACGATCTTTATCAGTCGTAAATCCCTTAGAGTGATTGTCGTCTATCGTCCTCCAGAAGATACAAGGTTTAACCTTTTCTTCGAAGAATTCTCCAGATTTCTAGAAGAAATTGTACTATGTCCAGAAGAACTTTTGATATGGGGTGACTTTAACTTTCATATAGATGATGGTGCTAATACGATGACTTATCGATTTATAGATCTACTTGACTTGTTTAATCTTACACAACATGTGACGGTCCCCACTCACAGACTTGGGCATATATTGGATCTTATCATCGCCAGGAATAACTCTGAGAATCTGAATGTGAAAAATGTGGCAATCTTAGATCAATTCTGTGTATCTGATCATAAAGCTGTCACCTTTAATGTAAAGTTACGGAAACCCGCGAATCAGCAGATGACTGTTATCTCACGTAGACTTATAAATATTTCGACTTAAGTCTTTTGATGATATGATTAATAGTTCTGGCTTATTTGAGGAAAATATTAGTCTTTCATCACTAATCACGAGGTACGATGTTGTCCTTCGAGAGACCATCGATAAACTAGCTCCGATAAAATCTCCCACAGTGGTCAACAAGCCCGATGCTCCATGGTACAATGAGGACATAGCCACTCAGAAGAGAATTCAACGTCGACTTGAACGCAAGTGGCGTTCAACTAGACTTGCACATGACAAAACAAACTATTTAAGGCAATGTTCGGTGGTCAATGAAATGTTGTATAAAGCTAAGGAAGAATATTACTCAAGTATTATCAAAGATTAAACACCAATGATTCCAAACAGCTTTTCCGCACAGTGGAAAAGCTGCTTCAAAAGAATAACGATAAGTTTTATCCGCCAGCAAAGAATGATGAGGAATTGACTAATTCCTTTGCAGATTTTTTCTCAACCAAGATTGACATCATTCGTTGTGGCTTCGCGAACATGAATCATTTACAAGAACAATACAGTCTACCTGTTCCAGAGAAAACCTGTTCTTCCTGCTTTAGTGAATAAGAAATTGTTACTGAGAAAGAAATAATGGCCTTATATGCAAGGTCTAAGATCAAATCATGCACATTAGACCCATTGCCGGCTACTATCATGAAAAAATACTATTGCAAACTAATTCCTGTTTTCAAAATGATCATAAACTTATCTCTGTCTTCTGGGGTAATGCCAGACGACTTGAAGGTTGCCCTATTAACACCACTACTAAAAAAGCCTAATGCTGATTTCGAGCTTTATTCCAACTTTCGTCCAGTATCAAACTTGAAGTTTCTATCTAAATTGATTAAAAAGTCTGCATATCTTCAACTAAACAAATATTTGATCAACAACAACTTGCATGAGCCATTACAATCTGCTTATAAAGTATGTGATAGTATAGAGACAGCTCTTCTTACCATCACGGAAGACATATTACTGTCTTTAGATAGAGGAGAGAACGTCTTTCTAGTACTTTTAGATCTATCGGCAGCGTTCGATACAGTTAATCATTCTCGCTTGTTGTCTAGACTCCAAATTACTTTTGGTATCCAAGGCACAGTTTTGGAATGGTTTCGGCCATACCTCGCCAGCAGAACCCAGTATGTCAGCATAAATAGCAAAAAGTCTACAACACGAGAACGTAGGGTTGGTATTCCACACGGATCTGTGATGGGACCAGTATTATACTTACTCTACACCCCACAACTTGCTGAGGTTATACAATCACATGGTCTTGATTACCACATGTATGCTGATGATAATCAGTTGTATTTTTCTTTTAAAACGCAAGAGGTTGACTTAGCAAAGTCTAAAATTGAGGAATGTATCGCATCTATTTGTAACTGGATGAACCTGAACGAACTCAAGCTCAATCATGATAAAACTGAAATCATGCTATTTCATTCTAAATTTCGAGCACCGCCGCTCGTTCAACCTTAGCGGGTCGCGTCTAAAAACGTTCCTTTGTATTCCTCAGGCAGAAGTTTGGGTGTGA
>NC_090871.1:22975585-22998085 GCF_036669935.1 Montipora foliosa
TTAGGTTCTTCTTCTTCTTCTTCTTCTTCTTCTTCTTCTTCTTCTTCTTCTTCTTCTTCTTCTTCTTCTTCTTCTTCTTCTTCTGAATATTTTGTGAAATGATCAATCATGTGAAGAATCCAATTGTGTTTGCGATGACATGAACATGAACACGGTAAGTTTCTAAGGTCCATTAGGTCCATTTGCAAATGTGTTAGGAATTCTCTTGCTTGAATAGGGGCTAGCACAGGCTGTTTTTGTCCGCTGGTGATCGACTTTTGTTCTTCGTGTATCGAGCGGCGTCACACGAAGAGTTGTATTACTTCTTGGGATACTACTAATTCGTAGTTTCGCTTGATATACTTGTCCATCTTGCCTTTTCCTTTGTGCGCAATATTCGAATGGGTTTGGCAAAGAACTTGGTGTAGTTGACATTTTTGAACAATTTCTTTTCCATTCTTGGATAATATTTTGCCACCCTCCAGTTTCCATCCTTTTCTTACTACGTCTTGACTTGTCAGGTTTGTTCTGTCCTTGCTGTCTTCATTTGTAAAAGTTGTCGTCAATAAAAAGGGTTATTTTGGTTGCTCTTGTCTTTTTGAAAGCTTTAACTTCACCAAATTTTTGGTAGAATATCTCTGAATCAACACAGCTTTTGTTAGCCATTTTACGAACCATACAGGGCCACGCATTGCGCACGAGTAAACTTTTGAACAATTTACTATGACCGAGAAGGCTGAGCCCTGTTGCACCAGGGGAAAAGTATTTGTTATTAAAATTAATGGCGATTGCTTGTGCAAGTCCTGTGTGGTTTAGCGGTTAGTTACGGCGAAGGACTTACTACTAAGGGATGTCAGAGGTGCCCGGCTCAAGACGGTAAGTGCAGTGCAAAGAGATTTCCTTCTCTCATGTACACATTGGAATTGAATGGGTCAAGGGACACACTTAAGCAATAGAAAACGTTTTCCGTGTTTGCATAGCCTGATATAAACACGAGAGGGGTTGGGAGAATTCGAGGCAGTTATGGAAACCCGAGACGAAGTGGAGGGTTTGCATAACTGTCGAGAATTCTCTCAACCCCTATTCTATATTCAAAGATAATTCAAAGATAATTCAACAAATTAAGCAAAATGCTGGTTTTTTCACTTTTTAATTCAAACAGATTTTCTTGACACACGCTCGTGTTTCCTACCAACCAATCAAAACGCGCGTCTGACAATACATAACCAATCAAAATTCGTGAGATGTCACAGCCGCGTTTACATACTCTCATCTAAACACAGCTATTGACCAATGAGAGTGCGCGTACTATCCTAGTTATTTTATAAAAAGGAGATGACGAAAAATACAAAAAAAAACAGGCCGATTACTGTATGACGAATAGATCAGGGGATGGAACATTAAGAGGGATAGGGGCAGAGAGAAAGAAAGTAAGAAAAGAAAGGAAGAGAGTAGAGAGGGAAGTGGGAGGAGGGAAAGGCGATTTTTTGGTTTTTAGTTTTGTTTTCGACCCCCCTAAAAAATCCGTGCCCCTTTTTTTTCAACCACGCCCCATAAAGGCAATCCCTTTTCACACAGTTGATAAATAACCTAGGTTAATTAAATTCACCCAGTTTGATTTAAATTTACCTAGTTTGATTTAAATGGACCTGAATTTAATTTCAACCTGTAACATATATAAATTAGTGGAAAAACACCAAAGCCGTTCTTAATTGGTTTGATAGCATCCAGTGCAAAGCATCTTACTCATTCATTGCCTTCGACGTCGTTGACTTTTATCCATCTATTTCTATTGAACTAGCTGTCGAGCCAGGCCTGCGACAACAAACATCACGCGGCGTACTCGTGCGGCACTCTCATTGGCTATCGCTACGGTCAACATTTCATCGCTTTGGTCTACATTACACTCAAATTCGAAGCGCTTTTGAGATTTCGTCCGCCTAAAAATCTTCTCGCGGCTCTATAAGCTGCCGCCTTGCCAGGCCTTCTGTCTTCAGAAGGCCTGACTCGTTGGCAATTAGTTAATGCCGCCTTAGATTTCGCATCTCAATACGTCTACATCTCGAATGACAGGGCTCGAAATTGCGACTCACTGGTCGCCAATGCGACCAAAAAATGAGTGCTGGCGACTATATTTTTAGAACTGGTCGCCGCTGGCTATCATTGGAGGCAGCGTGGTCGAGCGGTTAGGGCGTTGGGTTTGCATGCGGCTGCTCCAGGATCAAATCTCGTTCTAACATCTGGTTAGGGTTTGTTTCCGCTTGTCCCGGATTCAACTCTACCACGCTTTGTAAATAGCCAACTGGTTGCCTCCTGCCAGTTGGGGTTCTTAATAATGTTTCTGTTGAGTTTGAATTGTTTCTTTCACATTGTTAAAAGTGGGGTGCCTGTAAACTAGCCTGATAGCTAAGTGCACTTCCACTATAAAAACAAAGCAAAGCAGCAAAGCATGCAAGCTGGCGAATCACGTTTTGTCTGATAACCCAGGATAAACAGTAGACAACTTCTGTATTTGAATCTTTATATGATGAAATCATTCGGAACTGGTAGCTACAACACGACTCACCTTTCTTATCCCACTAAAATAATGTCTACATACTACAAGAAAATCGGTTTCACTCTCTGTACAAAATGTACTTCGATACTTCAATCACCGCGTTTACTAGGCGCCATATTGTTTCAGCGGCTTCATGGGTTCGTGGGTGCACGATGTGCTTCTTTCTGGTTACGTGAGTTTCTTGTGGCCGGAAGACAAAGATTCAGCCAGTTCAATTGAAAATTTAAATCCATCATCCGTTGTGAATGCTGAAAACGTAGATTTTGCCAAATTATCGAAGGACTTCTTTGGGACTAGCTTGATATTGATAATGTATTGATAATGAACCTGGACATTGCATACTGAGTTTGAGGTTTGTATGGAATCTTCAAAAAGCAACCTGTATGTAAAGTAGGTTGGAGAACTTGCCACCTCTGTTAGAAAGCGGAAACCTGCAAAATTGACTACACAAGGTGATTTACATTAATAAATGGAGATAAATATCGGTAGAAAGGTACTTTAAGAAGCCAAGTTCCTCTGATTCTGGCGGTTACTGGGTGTTTTCCATTATGCCTAACCATTAGGTCGGAGACCAGTGGAACTAACCAAGGAAAAAGGGAATCACATTTTTCATGAAAAGTCAATTTTCAACCGGACCGAAGCGTTCCATTTACGTTTCAACCGAAATTTCGGTTACATCACAGTAAAATGGGACTGGAAACGATAATTTCTGTAAATGAAATGGCACGTTTCGGTCGGACCTGAGCGACCGGTCAAGGAAGACCACCTCCAGAGGTGCTCCCGAATATTCCGGTCGGACCGAAGCGAAACTGACCTTTCCATTTGACTTCAGCCCGAAATTTCCGGAAATTTTGGCTTAATGGGAAGAACCCACTGAAACCGTCTGAACCGTACGAGCCGCTCCCCTTTATTTGATCCCGGTCGGAGACTGGTACGAGCATTGTGGTTGTGTGGGGGCCTAGGCCGAGCAATTATAGCATTGCGTTTACTTGCGATAAAGGTAAGTTGCTCACGCAAGCTGTAGGAGAATAAAGAACTACGTTTTCAAGAGGTGAAAAGCAAGGATAAAGGTCCCATGTTTGCCTTCCTATGGAAAACACAGACTTAAAGCGTTCTGTGCGTCGCTCCATTTCAAATAACCGTAGAGAACACCTCGACCAAACTATAACAGTGGCTTATAGAGATCTTTCTCCTGCTGTTTTTTTTTTCTTGCTGTTTAATAGTTATGGCCTTCCTTGCATGCAAAGTAACATTTAAAATCTTGTCATATATTAAACAAGTTGGCGACCAAATTTTACCCATTAGTCGCCAGCTGGCACCTGAGCAAAAAAGTTAATTTCGAGCCCTGTAATGATGATCGTCACATCATCCTCCAAGCGAAGGCCTCTCTTCGATTCTTTACAGCAACGGTGAATTATGGGCCAAGAAAAGGTTATCTAACCTATTTGACATCACCATGGATAGTTATGATGGCGCAGAATCGTGCGAACTTGTTGGCGCATATCTACTATACCTGATAAAAGAGGATTTCCGTGATACGTGTGATTTTGGTCTGTACAAAGATGATGGTCCCGGAGTTTCCAAAGCAACTAACTCCCAGACAAACAGATCTGATTAAGAAGAAGCTTTGTACCATCTTCACCAAAAACGGTCTGAGAATCACGATCGAACTAAACAAACACACGGTAATTTCCTCGACGTGAGCCTAGATTTAAGAACGGTATACACAGCCCCTTTTCTAAGCCAGGAAACATCCCACTCTATGTAAACTCTAAATCCAACTACCCACCTCGCATAACTAGACCCTCCGTGAGGGTACACTGGGTTGCCTGTGGTACGTGCACTGTTTTTCAAGTTGGGGGGTCATTAAGACCATTTAAGGGGTCACCCAGAAGTCATACCAGCAGAGGCCCTTTCGCTCACAGGTCCTCACACGTTCGTACGACGAAACAGATCCTTTTCTGAGGTTAAAAACCTGGCTACCGGCCTATTAATTAATCATTTGTCAGAAAGAAGAAATTCCTGTCCTCTTTAGAAAAAATAGACACGCATTGCTTACGTGCGGTAGTGAAGTAACACAGCGATTTATTCCATATAAAATGTCAACTGAGCTGTGTGTTGTCTTCCAGGAGATTCAAGTTGTCCTTGCGTAATATGTAGCTTTAACAGTGCACGATATTGTTTTGGTATTGTCTATCATTGTAGTGCCTTGTTAGAAGTCTTGGGTAAACAGCCTGAGAAGACACGTGATTACTAGCAAAGTACTGATCTAACCCAGAAAGATTGAAGAAAATAAATGGGACGTGAGAAACATTGGCTTCTGGGCTGACATGTTGATAATTTTCAAGCTCCCTCACAACTTCTTTCACCACAAGTTTAAGCGTGCCCTGTGAGCATCTGACAGCTTTGTGAGTTTACTAAATTTCCTGCCCGGCGGGGTTAGTATCTGGATGGGTGACCTCAAACATATACCCCTTCGTAAAACAGAAGCATTGGACCGAAAATACTCTTAACGCTAACAAATGCAAACTAAGCAAGGTACAGACTTTGTTAGCTTGCTTTATGCAAAAACAAATATTGATGCAAAAGTACATCGATACACAGATTTTAGAAATAGCAGAAGGAAGTTTCCAGGTTGTTCCGCTAATGTCCCCGCCTTTCTCGGGTTGGGGGGGGGGGGGGATTTACTTTGACTGCTGCATAACATATTTACGACATAAAAACAACATTAATTTTGAACCGTGAATATAGAATATAAAAAGTTATTATCAGCGACAAGAGATTTTTGCTGCGTTCAATTTTGTTATTGTACTTCAATAAATCGCAAAATCGAAAGTGACATCGCCGGAATTCAGGAGACGCCGTGATTAAGTTACCGCGGCATGTTTACTCGTCAAACAGTGAAGCATCTGTGTCAAATGATGGCAAGATACCGGGTTTTCGTAAGTTCCTTTTTCTGTCAAGTGTTATATTGTTTGACAATAAATGAGCGAAGTCAAAACAAAGATCACAATCGCCCAAACTCTTGAGGGAGACCATTGTTTCTGCTAAGTCAAAAATTTACTCCCCAAGACGAGGTTATCTATTACCAGGTAATTCAAATTTTTGCTGATTTTGGGGCTCATTTTGTTGAAACTCAAGCACGCTTCCAACAGACCTGTTTATTTTCGAGAACACCTTTCCTGCTAACAAAGCAATACTAAAAGTATCCTCCCGTATCACATTTCAACCTTAAACTCGAAAATTCAATACACAACATGATATTATAATTCACAAAGCCAGAAAATACTATTTTCTGGCTTTGTGAAGTCACGTGAGTCACGGAATCCTTTTCCAGCGAAACATTTTTTTGAAACAAACAACATAAGATGCACTAAAACGCCATTCGCGTTGCAATGACTTTCGACGCCTTTGCTGGTTAAAGAGAATAACAAACTCACGAGGCAGAATGTATATCTAAATTTAATTAAATTAGCACAACAGAAAGACTCTAACCTCTTTTTGACACGAAAATGCTTTACTATTGCCATAAAAACTATCCTGTTAAGCTCGCATATTAGAAAACATGATGAATCATAAAGGCCACCTTTTCCAGCGAACAATTTTTGTGAAACAAATAACATATTTGCTATTAGAGGCAAAAACCCCCTCGTATTTCATTACGTGGGTGAAGAGAAAAAAGTCAGTCGTGTCAAATATGCGCAATATTACAACAAACGAAATTTCAGGATCAAACTGTATCCATGAAGAACCTTTTCCTTAAATAATGAAGCACAAAATAGACGACAAGCTTTCTTTCAAATAATTCTTGGCTGTCACATTTCCAATTATTTTTTATTTTTACCTGAAGCCGGACTGTGCAGAGTTGATCACAGATCCACTTAATTAAGGTGTTCGATTCGTTCTCTGTCTTTGTTGAACCCATAAGTTACCAGAGAATTTTCCATTTGGTTTCAGTGTTCTACAGAACAGCGCACTTGGGAAAATCTAAGAAATGCAGCTTACTTTGATTTCGGCTCGACAGGCGACAGATTGTTGTCGAAGTCCATTACTCGTCGCTTTTAAGATTCCACCGCCTGTCTTGTTCAGTATCTAATTGACTTGCCATTATTGAGCTTCATAAGGGTGTATTTTGTTCAAAGATCCACTAAAACGCCATTCGCGTTACATGACTTTCGACGCCATTGCCGGTTAATTAAGTTTATCATTCTACTGTGTTCACCAGAGAAATCTACGCATTTCCACTACCCTCTCTATCCTAAGAAAATACGAGCAGAATATACCTTCAATCTTTATTGTTAACAGTAATAGCAAAACGTAAATAACTATTCTGCGTAAAGTAGGTAAATGTTTGGAACAACCTGTTTTGGTTGCCAGTTCTCCAGTCATTTATGGACAGTCAATCTCTTGTGCAGAACAGCGAGAGAGCTTACCCGACCTTCCAGGCCTAATCAAAAAACACATAGTTACTCTAGCATCATGGCAAGAGGATTTTCACAAACAGCTTTCATTTCGACGATATTTTTGTGGCGCAGGGATTTCATGATTCGAGCTTCCTTTAAAAATAAACGTGTCTCCCTCTCGTGTTGTCGGAGAAGTTTCTTCCAGTTTCTTTACAACGACTCACTCTCAATCACTTCTTTTCGCAGTGAACACACACCCAAAACTTCCTCTGCCGATCTCCTACTTGTCAGTAAGATCGCTCCACGAAAACCGAGGGAAATCACTGAACGCCGAACTTCTCTTCGCACGCTCAAGCAACCCAAACGATGGAAATAGATCGTTTTCACTGTCGCGCAATAAAAAAAATAAATCAAAAACTATCCAGTGCAAAACGCTAAGAAATTGTTGTCTTATAGAAGATAAAGAAATAAGACACTTGTCCAAGTTTTAGGCCTCTGCGTTTCCCCAAACTTCAGATATTCGTCGAAATGTTTCGCAGAAATTTACAGAGCCCAGTATGAAAACGCCATATTGGTGTACCAATATGGCGGCCGGAAAATAGTGTAAACATCTGGAACTTACTTTGGCTATCTAGGCGACTGATTATCACTACTGAAAAAACAAGCATTTACATAAGCACTTTTCCTAATGCTCTAACTTCTAAAAGGGCTCAAAATCATGAGATAAGTATATATTTTTCAACAAACTTGATCGTAGCTTTGTGTCACGCACCTACATAATCCGGAAATTCAAAATGCTCTGGTTTCCAAACGAAGCACGCTATTCAGCTGTAAAATTGTCAACAGATATAGATATGCCGCCTCTTATGCCTGATGAGGATAAAAACTTTGGTGGATCTTTAGTTTTAGATTTTGGAAGGTGATGACGTCACGTGAAAACGATCTATTGAACCATAGTTAGTTCTACTAAGGGCAGGTACAAAACACAGGTCACAGGGCACAGGTCACAGGTCACAGGTCATTGTTTTACTAATACAGAATGTATCCTAAACATTCATAAAAGCTAACCTTAGGCCTAATTAGGCCTAAACAAACGATTTTAGGCTTAAGGTTAGCTGTTATGAATGTTTAGGATACTTTCTGTATTGGTAAAACAATGCCCTGTGCCCTGTGCCCTGTGCCCTGTGCCCTGTGCCCTGTGACCTGTGTTTTGTACCTGCCGTTCAGAACTAACTATGATTGAACGCCATGCTGCCTTGACTTGGCAGTCCGTATAAGTTTTCCGCCAAAAGTAGAACATGTGACCGGATATCATTCTCCCTCGGCAGGAAAGGATTACTGCCACTTGTGTAGTGCCCTCAATGTCATGCCATTTTCCTTTTTACAGTAGAAAACTTCGATGATGGGATGAGATTGGAAGAGAGGTTTCTTCAAAGATCCAGCGGTGTAAGAACGATTTTTAAAATCAAGGTTTTCTTTTTGATTGAATCACATATTGTGTAGGTTACTTGTTTCACAATTTCTTTTTGGTTTCGTTTGGCATGGTTTCGTTTCGTATGGTTTCGTTTCGCAAACTACAATAAGCCTATCTGGACCACTTTACCTCGATCTCAACCTAAATAAAGACGAGTAGCTTTGGGAGTGAGTAAATGTGTACCAGATCCTTACTTAAACCGAACATTAAGAAGACAATTTCGTCTCTGAGATGTTGAGCTGTACTATCCTTTGACTTAAAACAACAAAAGTCAAAAGCTTTTGTTGAAAGTGGCCGTTTCTGCTGGGGGAACTGGGTTTCGCACTGGTGAAAACACTCACATTCCACCCACGTGGCGAGGGTTCGATTCCCAGACTTACCGTCAAATGTAGGTTGAGTATTTTGGTTCTCTCAGCTAGGAGACGGTTTTTCTCCGGTTACTACGGTTTTGCCACATGACACAAACGGAAGATTACTGCCAAGGCTCAGGCTCTTAATCAGTAACTTTAATCAGTATCGAGGTGCAGGGATCTGAAGGGTTCTGGAGGGATGGTGGGATGGCGGGATGGCGGGGTGGTGAAAACACTCGCTTCCCACCAATGTGGCCTGGGTTCGATGCCCAGACTTGGCGTCATATGTGGGTTGAGTTTAATGGTTCTCTACTCTGCGCCGAGAGGTTTTCTAGCTTCGGGTACTCCGGTTTCCCCTCTCCTCAAAAATCAACATTTGACTTGATTTTCTTTCATTGTTAATTTCAGTTTACAGTGTCTCCAATTAGTGCTCCAGCGCTAGAACGAATAGACACTTACCTCATTTCCAACAGATATAAATTTCCCGCGAAATTTACGTAAAATATGATTTCTCGCTAAGCCTTGCATCTCTCATGTTCAAATAACCTCTCAAAATAAAAATTTTTTGACGATCTATCCGTAGATATTCTTTTCATAACATAGCAATCAAAACAAAAGCACGCAACAAATTAAGTCACATGTACCTCTTCGTCGAATTCTCATGCTTAACACAAGAATTTTTAGTTGTTGCAAAAACTGTTTCTGCATTCGTTAGCAATTATCCTTTCAAATTTCACAGAATAACTCTCGTGCTGGCTTTCTTTCGCTATTTTTTTTTTTTTTGGTTCTTTTTTGTCTTGTTAGCAAGATACTAATCAATTCATGAGCTAATTAAAATAGCCTGTTAGGGCCTGGACAAACTGGAAACGTTTGGCGTTTAAACAATATCAAAGTAACATTGTTTGGTGACCAAACATGCTGATGTTGAAGAGAGTGGCCAATTGGTTGAAACATGTTTGATCTAATTCAGATCAAACTCCACAAGCAAAGAGCTATGGGTCACAAATACGCAAAAACACGTGGATACAAGCGGCTGAGAAAGCGACGGTGGTACGCATGCACGCGCCAAACAACTGCCAAACATTTTTGACACGGGGTTGCAAAACGAACAAAATTTACCCATCAAACACGAGAACAAAGGAAATAATTTAGGTTGTTTGATCGAATGTTTGATGGCCTTCAAATTTTATTGAACAGGACCAAACACGATCAAACAGCACCAAACAAGGTGGCCAAATGGTGAAATGTTTGGTCGACTTTATTATTTCCCGTTTCGCCAGGCCCTTAGATCACCGATAAAACGTAACGTGTATAAAAAACTCACTGGTAAATTAAAACACTCTTCATTACAATTCGTTATATAAAGCGTATTAATAGGCATAGCGTGTTTATCTTGTATGGACCTTTGTTCGCACTCCAGAGAGACATGCTTTTGTGGAATGTTTTTAATTAAGCCGTTCACTAAACACGCATCGTGTTTTATCGGGTCTAAAACCAGTCGGCTTCGCCTCATGAAACGTAACCCGATGAAACACTCCTGCTCATTTAATAAACAGTACTTATAAGACAAAATATTTAATTTATTATATAATAATTTCAAGCATTTCTCCAACTCTTTTCAGGGTTATGTTTGAAGGCAAAATGTAAGAAAACCATTAAAGGTAACTTGATTGTGCAGTTTTTTTCAATGGGAGCATAACACCGTAGTAGATTTCCGCTTAGAAGTCTCAGCGGGTTCTACAACTTCGCAAAGGGTCGTGATTTTTAAAAATGTGTTTAAATTAGAAAGTCAGCAATCACTTTTTTTACAAGTTTACTGCGCTATCATAAAATTTCCCATCTGCATGGTGACCTATTTTCTGGAATCTTTTACACGGTACCGCCCCTATTTTGTTGTCCCCGCTAGGAAAAGGGCAAAATGAGTTTCCCCGAATACAGGAAAGGGGAAAACCCATGTAGCTGTAGAAATATCATACGATGCAAGGGATCCGCGTTTTTGTGATTCAGACATCTCAACTGGGTACATGCTAAATAAGGACTTGAATACGGATTACGCAGCACATTACTTCATCAGTCATTCCTGAAAAAACTGGAAGTCACCCAAAAGCAATTATTGTCTTCAATCATGATTCTCATGAGTTGTCTCAAACTACCCGTACACAACAAATTGGAAGACAGGCTCGAACGTTCTAATTTTACCTTCTTCGATTTCGTATGATCATATACCACTTGAGGAGACTATTTTCTATAAGAACCATTGTAAACAGTTCGGTTTTCAAAGGTCACAGGTCAGCGAAAATAAAGCAAGATTTTATCATGTTTACACTGAATCAGCATCGAGCTTGACAATGTCTTAAACGACAGAAAAAGGAATACCTCATCTAATATAATTTCAGATGACCGAATTCATGATGTTTAGATGTTTGTCACAAAGTAAAGTGGGACAAATATTTTGGTGGTAACCTTCTTTTAAAATTTCCTTACACAGTGCTTCAGTCGACTAAGACTTCTCTTCTCCCTGTAGTTTTTATCATAAAAACAAGTCTATCGTCTTCGCTAAAATTCATTGTAAAGTAAATTATGTGCTGCAACTCCCATCCCCTCGGGACTCTATGACGAGTAGCTTGATATATATTAGCCTTCTGGACCTCATCAATGCATTGCTTACGACTGGGATGGCGGTTAAGCTATAAAAGCCACTCCAAATGTCCCACACATGTGGTACACCTAAGCCATGCCAGAGTGCTCAAACTGGCGAAGTGTGTTGATTTGAAGGTGTTGTAGAGTAAACCTGTCCTGAATGGCAGGTCAGTTCTGTGAAATGGAAAGCGGCGTCCTATAGTCAGTTTTTGTTTTAATTCAACTCGGAAGTTGCCAGATGGTGTTTGTCACAGCACCTCTCTTTTGCAAGTTTGCCAAATGCCGTCAGCCACGCCGCCCGATAACTTGCAGATAGAGACCATACCACAACCAGCAAACATAGCAATACACCGTTGCCTGAAGAAAAAGAAAGAAAAATACAATAGCAGAGGAGCTTGTGACACCTAAAAAAAGTATTGCTACAAGTACATGATCGTGATACGTTTTTTGGACTTATTTCTCTTATTTTGCAAACGTAATAATTTTAAGAACAAACGGCATAATTTGGAAAAACGAGCCGGCATAATTTGAGCATAATTCGGGCAAAAATGAGCACTGTTAGTAGCATACTATATTACTTTTACTAGCACAATCTATAAAAGCCTAGAGGTGTACACTGCTGAAAATATTATTGAAAGTATATGGTGCTTAACTCGAAAGCTGGAAATAAAACGAGCATTCAATGTTTGAGCCCTTGAGTTATCTTTTAATCCTATCTTGCTTACACAACATGTTTCCGAGAACTCTTGCCTTAGCCTGAGTAAGAAGAAAAGCTAATAATAGAGGAAAAGCTCATAATTAGCTCTCAAATTCGGGATACAACACGGACGAGTCACGAATAGAAAGTAAGAAGGATATTTAACGAAGTTAACGAAAAGACCAGAAAATTAACACAACTTACATTTTGGACCGGGGCTGACATTCTTTTTGTTTCAATACTTTCTGTAATTACGTGGGAAATTACATATGGCATACATACAAAGTTAACATACATAACGTCCAATCCCAAAAAAATCCCTTCAAAATCAAGTAAATAAAGTTCTTAATCCAAAGAGTTGTTAATTACTATTCTTTATAAAATAATTCAGATAGTACGCGTGCTCTCATTGGTCAATAGGAGTGTTTACATGACTGCAAAAGTGGTTGTCACGTCACGCCCTTTGCTTTTCCCAAGGGAGGTTATTTTATAAAATCACTAGACGACCTTTTCCGTGTCTGCATGACCTAATCTAAACACTCGAAGAATTGAGAGAATTCTCGAAAGTTATCCAAACCCGAGATGCAGTCGAGGGTTTGCATAACTGGCGAGAATTCTCCCAACCCCCTCGTCTTGAGATCAAGCTATGCAAACACCAAAAAAGTCTTTTCATGCTTTGAATATTCCAGTCAAGCTGTAACCATCAGCAAGGAGTAGCATACCAGGCCTACAGGGAAACCAACCTCTATCATAGGAGCTACGTTTTAAAAGTAATACGAGAACTCCCTCGGACAATACCTTTAAAAAGGATACCAGCGAAACTTTCAAAATGAATGAAAACATGAATCAGCAATGAATTAGCAAAACAATGAATTTTATTTTTAGGTATGCAGTAAGTGTTCCCTGTTGTAACTCAAACGACGTAGGTCACTGGACCTTGATGTTAATCTGCAAATCAGGAGATAATGCTGCCATCAAAGAATACAAACAGAGCCAGCAGGAGCTGGCAAGAAAACAAAGCTGAGCGCACTAAACTGGCAAAGTGACGACATATTCTTCAAAACCTTGCACGTACGTCCTCTGAAAATAATAAAAGCAAACTCCCAATCGCACTTTGATTTTCATCAATAAGAATGTTGGAACTAAAAGGTTCAAGGAAAAACCTGATCCTCGTATCTGGTAAATATAACAGGGGCCTTTCCTTAATTCTGACGCCTTCCAAAACGGATTCAGTGACAACACGCTAAAGCAAATTCTTCAAAGTCCTTAGTCAACACATTTTTTGACATGATCAGTGACAATTGATGGCTGCATGAAACTATATATTGGTTCGAAAACATTGGTCCGTTAACTCGCATTCCTACTCTGAACAAGTTAGAGGTGAGATTGCAGTATTTAACACTCGTGGTAATTTTTCGCAGCATTTGAAGCTTTTTTTGCCTCGGCGAAGTAGTCCTTCCTCTTGTTTAGACCTCTCTTGTTTAGAAGATAGGATAGCTTTTTTTTCTCTGATTTTTGGGGTCTAGAAAAGTTGAGTACTGTTATGACTTCATGAGTTCCATGCTTTCTCGTCCATTTCTCGTCCACAGTTTTTGGGTTAGTTTTTCAGTTTTTCATACCACATTAAATCACAGCGTTCCTTCCAAGAAATAGATGTTTTACCACCTATATCTGTCATTTTCATGACACCTTTTATATCATCACCTTAATTCTAAGAAAACATCGAAAGCACATAGATTGGGAAGTGATCTGTTTTCCAGTTTAATTAATCACCCACTTGCGATTTCTTCTCAGCCGCTCAATAGGGGTTTAAACGGCAGGGTCTTTTATTGTTCAACGGTAAATTTTAGATTTAAACATCCATCTTACTTCTGTCTTGTTGTTCTTGTTGAATTTATTCGTTTATGTTTTCTTTTTCTTCAGTAATTTTAACTGAAGCCAAATTCCTCGAATAACAACCATGGAAGGTGAGTGCACAATGCTCTTTGTAACGTCGTAGCTTTTGTCTACCGTTCCGAGAACATATTTGAGAAAATTATAATCCTTCTTAATCAGGTCCTTCAAACCTCTCGCCTTTGAATCAAAGAGCCTACGTAAGGCCCGCCTCGACCACTTCCCGTTATTGATACTTCGGAGCCCATAACGAGCTCCTGATATCATTTGTGAGAGCCTAGAATTAAAATCTGTTGCCTCAATTCAAGTTATATGATGGTACTAATTGTGCAGATATTGCGACTGTGCTCTTATTTGCATCTGACATCACTTGGTAAAAAAAATTGGCGGCCGATATATCGAATTAATGTTTACCAAACCAGGAGCCCATCACCCGGAGCCTGCAACTTACCTATTTTCGTGCAACGGCGTTTTCACAAGTAAGGTTATTTTTAGATACGCCTTTCCCGTGAATTAGTTTTCAAAAGCCAATCAGAAGCGGTGCATAATTAATAATAAACTGTTATTAATTATGCATCGCTTCTGATTGGCTTTTGAAAACTAATTCGCGGGAAAGGCGTATCTAAAAATAACATTACTTGTGAGAATGCCGTTTCACAGACGCTGTATGGAAGATGCACGCTCCGGGTGATGGGCTCCTGACCAAACTAGTGACCAAAACTTTGGCAAAGCGTTTGAAGTGTAAAAGTGTGGTTCCAGAAAGAATTCGTTATAATAAGAGCTCACAGAGCCCCACTGTCAAGAGAAGAACTATTTTTGATTTCATCAGAATTGAACTACTGATGATCTACGTGATTGAGTATCCACATCTCAAAAGGAAGGTACATCTAAGTGGCTACTGACTTTGAAAAAATTAACTTCCTCTTAGCTCTTATTAACCGAGCAGGAGGTCTGTATGGGAGAATCTTGACCGAGGTCGTGATTACAGACCGAACGCAGTGAGGTCTGTACACAAGACCGAGGTCAAGATTTTCCCATACAGACTGACTAAGCTCGGTTAATAAGATGTTTATTATATGGCAAACAAGAACAATTTAATTCGTTTAATGTAACTGGTTTGTACTAACTGACATTTTGCTTGCCAACGGCGATGAGTGGCGATGAGCTGAACTTAATTCTGTCAAAGTTTTCTCGTCATCCTCTCTTTTGTCATCATGCTGTTTGGTACTTCCAAAATATTGGTAGAAGAAAATACTCAATATTTTTGCATTTTAGTTTGCATCTTTTCACCGCAAAACATTACCGGTCTAGATGCCGGTCTAGATGGGAAAATCTAGACCGCGGTCAATATCGATTTCAGCCAATCAAATTCGTGAACTTAGTAGTTCCCTGTCCTTGTGAGACAGAACCATATAATAATTAAGAGTATTGCATGCATTCATCTTTGGCCCTTCATTCACGAAGTGGATAAGAGTACAACAACGGCTCGAGCTGTGTAATGTTTTGTGGTTTTACAACGAGACCCAGTTTGCTCTCAGCATGGGGAGTAAGGCAAGACGCTGGATCCTCGGTCTATTCATCCTTACATAACTTTGAATAGTTATAGCTCTGGAGATTTTAGCTGTAAAGATTAGCCGAGAGATGATGATACTAATTAAAGGGTATAAGGGTACGAGAAGAAAACGTTAAACTTTCTCTCTTTGCAGACGACATAACTTGTTTTATACAAAACAGAATGTCTTATTGTACTTTGAGTTTTGACCGTCTTAATTACAATCGACCAAAAAAAAAAAATAAACAGAATCCCTAGGAGGCACGGGCACAATGACAAAATTCTCGTGATCCTAAAAAACCTCCTTACCAGTGTAATTAAACGTGCCCAGATTTAACAGCTCATTTAAGAGATGAGATGGCTTCGGAATGTCCTAAGATACTACGCACAGTCCTCTCAATAGTAAAATACTATTTTCTTCCCATTTAGGAGAGCATATTAAGGTGACTTTGGGCATATATAGTGGTCTTCCTGATCCTGTTTGGAAGTTTGATTCCCGAAATGAGAGCTTCAAAACGATTAAGGAGCATTTGGACGATGCCAGAGCCAAAGGAATTACCTACCGTCACAAACAGATGCCCTCCATTCTTGGGTTCAGGGGTTTCTTAGTGCAGCTCTTCGACGCTGAGCAAGCAGACTTAATTGTCGGCCAGAAGACAGCAGCCCTTCAAAAGCTATTGCTGGAAACTATGCCCGAAGGATTGATCAGAAACGACTTGCGGAAAAAGATTTTGCAAGCGATCGACTCAGGAGCTGTCTCAGCTAAGATCATACCTGATAAAACCCAGAGTACAACCCCTAAAGATGTTTCACGAGTAGTTGGAAAGATACTACACTACGCACCTCCACTGAACTTGGCAAGGTGGAACACCAACTGCGTTCAACCTTATAACAACTGCTACAACTACGCAAACGACAAGATAACCAACAGTTTTGCACAGCCTGGTAAAGCCAGTGGTAAACCAATCACTGAGTTAACTGTTGCCCAAGTACTTGCAGCTGTCGAAAGTGACGGTTGGTTAAAAATGGATGTGCCTCCAGAGGCCCCTTGCCCCGCGGCACCGGAACAGCCAAACTGCTTGGTGGCACTTTTTGTTGCTGTTGGTAAGAGATCGGATATTCTTTCTTCCCAGTAATCGCTGAAAGACATTTCTGAGTCAGTGCTTACTGAAAAAGTGTTCAAAATTAACTTTACAAAGAAAAGATTGAATTTATTTGGGTACTGTACATTCGCTGAATGCCAGCTGAGTGTGAAAATTACAAGACCATTTTTTCGGAACATGCAACCTATCATAAAGTCCTGAATCTGACCAAAACTTCACATGTTATTCAGACCTCGATTTGCAATAGTTTTGCTTACTTTCAGTTTATTAACTTTTGTTTTTCAGACACGGATTTCCACTGCATGCGTTTGGATAACAACAAATTGTGGTCCCAAAAGCTTGGATCAACCGCTGCTACGAACAAAGATGGAGCCGGCAAAGATATATCTGATCCAAGGAAGGCTGTTAACCTACCTTACGGTCCAGATTATAAGTTTGTTTCTTTCATGAAGTTTTGTACGGTCATTATAGAATAATACTTGGTCGTGGACAGCCCGAAAGCTAGGAAAAGCTTCACAGTTCAGTTTTGAAAAAAAAGGAATATTCGTTCTAGTTTTCAGTGAAACGCTTCATCATAATTAAGTTAATGACCAACTAGGTGCTACAAGCGCAGCTTCAGTACCCGCCGGTTGTTTTAATTTTCTCAGGTTCACGATTTTACTAATTTTAGCTAGAGAATATGAAACTTATCACCTTTTTGAGATCATGTTACCTCCATGACCATTTTCCCTTTAAAAAAAGCAATGATGGATCTTATTTTGTTTAGTAATGCAATGTGGACAAATCATCAAATGTTTAGCACAGTTGAGCCTACAAACTAAACGTTTAATGGACATAACCCTAAGGCTGTCGCGGTCAAAGTCGAACGGATCTTGTAGTTTAAAATTAAACAATGTGGTTTCAAATAAAGAATTATATTTGAAGATAAGATTTTGGTGTCTTTTATTTTGCTCTATTTCTGTAAAACCGGAAAACGAAACTACAAGAAACGTCTTTCTTTTTCTTTTTGAAAAACCTGAAAATAAAATCAAGTGTTCTTGCTCTGGGGCACTACGTATTCTAACGATTGGGTTGGATCGAGCACGAAATGGAGGCTAATCCAGAGGAATCGCATTTCATGCTAGATCCAGTCTAACCTTGAGAATACGAAACTGGCCTATCGAAATCAAATTAATCACTTAAATCAAATTAAACATTGGTTTTCACATGGAGAGGGGAAAACCAAAGTACCGTCGGAGAAAAACCTCTCAGAGCAGAGTAGAGAACCAACAAACTTGTCCCACATGTGACACCGAGTCTGGGAATCGAACATGGGCTACATTGGTAGGGGGTAGATTCGAGGCAAGTCAGTTATCTTGCTCGTTTTCCTTAATTAATCCAGAAGAAGCTAACGAATCAATGAAAAGCAGAATCTGATTTTGAATGTGGATTACTGAATTGAATGATCCTCTTTTTTTGGCTCTGGTAAAGAATACCCAGGGGAATGGTAACAAAATGGTGTACATGGGCGTAATTTACAAAACGAGTGGATAAACGTCGATTTACCACCACAAAGAGAGAGAGAAAACTGGCGTTTCGAGCGCAAGCATTAGTAGTCTGTCACCACTTCAGCTGATTCTGCTTTTCTCCAACAGGATCAGGAACCACTTGTTCTTCATTCCACTTTGAAATGTGGCAAAAACTGAGTTTATGGTCATTAGCTCGCGTCAAAAATTGCAGTCTTTAAATGACAAGACAATAAATGTTAATGTAGAGGGCGTCAAAATAAACCAAACAGATCATAGCAAAGCTCTTGGACTGAACATAGATGAAAACCTATCCTGGAAGGAACACATACACGCAACTTCAAAAAAGGTCGCTTTCAGTATCGGTGCACTTAAGCGAGTCAGACCTTTTATTTCAATGCATACCGCTATTAAAATATATAAAGGTCTTATCGAACCACATTTTGACTACTGCAGTGTTGTTTGGGATGGCTTATCTCAACAGCTGAGCGAGAAACTACAAAAACTACAAAATTGCGCTGCTAGAGTAATTACTAAATCAAGTCATAAAATGAATTTCTTATTTGTTTTCTATTGTCATACTGATATTTTCACCGGGTTTTAAATAAAGTTTTCATTCATTCAAATCTTGAGCATTCGCAGCTTTGGTTATGAAAAATGTGCATGTCTTTTGGATCCATTTCATTTGTTAAAATTCCTTGGCTGTCACGAAGTTTCATATAAACGATGGGTTAAATAAGACACGTCGATAGAAAGACGTCCAGTCCGATTTCTTATCTTTTGAGTTTAGATATTCCAAAAATATCGCATTTCCCACATCATGGTGCCGCCAAGTGGAATGGAGGTCGACCGTGTTGAACTTTAATTTTATACGCGTAAAATTAGAGCACAGCACAGGTTTCACTTTTGCTACATTTTCTTTGGCGATGTGTAAGAGTACTGAATTCGGCTCCTTCACAGGCGACCCAAACGCACAATTCGACTGAATGCTCAATCAATGTAACGATTTATAGGGTTTATATGGGAAACATGAATTGCCGAAAAAAACTCGGCTAATATACTAGTTTTCAGCGAGTAAAAGAAATGAAATAAACTTACTTTTATTTCACCTTGTGTTCTAGTGTCGATTGAGGCGCTCTGGGCTAGGTTTGAAATTAACTCTTGTCAAATCGACACAAGGACATACAAATCGTTACGTTCAACCTCAAAGCCAAGGAAAAGCGCCCTGGGAACGAGGTTGCGTTACGTTGACTGAGCATTCGAATTATGCTTTTGGGTTGCCCGTGGTGCCTTCTGCAGGTACTGGAGCAGACATTACCTAAACTAAAGAAACAAAAGACTGAAAACAACAACAACAACAACAACAACAACAAAACTCCAAATGACTACACGTAATCCCAAATGACCAGAAGTACAATGCTTTCCGGAACCTGGAGAAGTGAAGACCCAAATATTCACGTCATTGTGCTTGGACTTGCGACATGGGCGAGCAGATCAAGGTATTCGGCCTGATTTGAAGTGAAGCATAGTAGCAAATGTCGACAGAACATGGAAAGTTTGCGTGACTGTTCATTTGCGTTAATTTGCGTCATTATTATACATTGAAGTCAATATCTCTTTTCGAATAGGCCGAAAGCGAACAGTACACTTTCGAAATCAGCGCCTGTGTCACCCAATCTCGTTCCCAGGGTCTCTCTTTTCTGCCTCCATTGTCGTTGACCCTGGGAACAAGAAGAACAAGGTTGTGTGACGCTATCTCGCTGCAGATGTCAAGGACACTCAAGGTCACGGTTATTAAGAAGCAAAACATGACTTCCAGGTTTGTTTGTTTGTTTGTTTTTTTTAATTAGACTCATTATTGTTATTTACTTTCTCAACCAGCCTTCATTCAATTTTTCACACATTTTCTAATGCTTAGAATTTTTTGTCAATCGGATCATGTGCCGCTGATTTGTATACTTTTACACGTTTAGAAATAAATTATGAATAGCACTCGCTATTCACCTCCGAGTAAGCGGCGCGCGAGATTTGAAATTCTCGAATGTATTTAACAAAAACAAAGTTTTTTTGGTTCGTTTTTTATCCAACCTGTGTGTTATTTACCTGTGTGTTGTATAGTAATAATAATAATAATTTCCCCCAACAAGGCCCGCTCTCATTGGTTACTTCGAGATCACATGACATCTAACAATAAAACTGTTTCCCGCCAAAAGTCTCTGAGCGGGCAACAGTGCAAAATCTATGATGTCAGAGAGTAACAGTGCTCTGTTACCCGCGAATGTTGACTGACGACGTTTTTCTTTTTGGGCTATTCAACAAATCACTTAATGACTGGTTCCTCAGGAAACAGTTCATTTTGTTTCCCTCGAATTTCAATGTTTCCCTCGGCTGCCCCCCGGGGAAACATTGAGATTCTCGGGAAAAAAAAAGGATCGAACTGTTTTCCTCTGGACCAGTCATTAAGTGTTTACTATTCACCTCCACTTCGGTGAATAATTGTTAGGGTGCGTTCGATTGACCGTATTCCGGAATCGGAATACATGGAATACATGTTGGAAATCCTTCGTTTTTGCGAAGATTCACATTAAAATTGTCAAACATTTGCTAAAATGCTATTTTAAACATATTTTTATCATCCTTGCAGCTTCGAAAGGCGCCAAACATACCGTTTTTAATCATCACTCCACGTATTCTTATTCCGGAATAGGGTCAATCGAACGCGCCCTAAATAACGCGTCCATTTTTGTAAATATAACCGCTTAATTAATTCGCGGGCTCCTAAACGAGGATAATAGAAAATTCGAAAATTCCTGTTTTTATTGGTGAAAAAGGTCCTTTTGTTTCCTGTCCAATGAGAGTTTTTGTTAGGTTACTAATTTGTTCCAAGACATCAGACGGTTTCCACCAACAATCAAGCGTTTCAGGGCCTAATGTGCTTCTTTTGCACTCATATGGAAGCCTTCGCCGCTTTGAACTCAGGATTTTCTTTGGGATTTATTGTTGAAACAGTACATCAAGTATCAGTTAGCGTATGTCGACGGCAAATGACATGAAATCAAAAATTATACTTTAAAATTCTTTTCGAATAGTTCTGAAACTCGAGTGACGTCCTGCAAGTTTAAATTCAAAGAATCGTAGATACATGGCACAAATGGAAGATCACAAAGCTCAGACTGTTTCAACAAATCTAACCGGGTAAGTCTTTTTGCACGATAACAAAATTAATGCCGTTGACATTTTGCAAATTTAATAGAAGTTGAACAAGCATAATATATAGTACTAAGCTTTAAAGATCATTAACACATGACTTTTGTTACCTCGTAGATTCATTTTATCCCGTTATGTATGTTATGGGGTAAATTGGTTGTTCTGTAGTAGCCAAAAAAATGATTTACGTGTGGTCTTCATTCAGCAATAAAATTTAATGATAATTAAGGCTCAGGTATTATGACACACTGTGATGCTCAAATCTTTTTTCTTTGGTTATCCTAACATTGGCATGAAATGAAAATTAAATTTAATAGACATTGCAAAAATGTTTGTTTTCTGAGTTGCTACTTTTGACCAGAATTACACTCTTTCTGTCAGTGTGTTGATTTAGCTGACAGTCTTTAAAGTTTCATCCATATATCAAACCATTTAAAGCTAGGACAATATCATTGTATAGTTGTCATTGGCTCGGAAGACTAAAATAAGTCATTGTCATCCATATCAATCCTTCTCAAGGCTCACTTGTAACAATCGCCCTGGTCATCATCAGGTCCAAAGTGTACTTCAAGCCATTCTTCTTGCAAAAACTTTAATGTGCACACCCAATTTGCAGTTTCTGCTAAATTAAAAGTAACCATAAC
Organism: Montipora foliosa; assembly: GCF_036669935.1. Taxonomy (NCBI): domain Eukaryota; kingdom Metazoa; phylum Cnidaria; class Anthozoa; order Scleractinia; family Acroporidae; genus Montipora; species Montipora foliosa. Next base: position 22,997,590 of record NC_090871.1, read on the forward strand.
TAGTTACATGTATGTAAGTGTGACATGGGATTCTTTTATAACTTTCTCCCCTCCCCCATTCCCCACACACACACCCCATGCTCGTGAAAAATGAATGCTTTCTTTAAGACAGGTAAGGAACCTTTGTGCATGTTTATATTAACTTAAGTTGCATCAGTACTCTGAGGTTAAACTCTCTTTTCTGTTCATAAAACTGTACAGGAAGATTCATAAACAGTCTTCATTTCCATCTATGATGTTGGGTTACATGTCTGGTGATAAACTGTCCAAGTGTCATGTTCAAGGACAAATGCCAGTACAAAGTGAAACATTCAAACAATCTCAGGCTGATGTCAATCAGGTACGTAATCACAATCCTCCAAACTCAACATTGGTGTGGAAAGGTGTAGAGTTGTGTGTTTCCAACCTAACGAATTACATGTGTACCTTTTGTGAAGTGTTAACAATAAGCAATTATTGGATGAGGTTGAGCATGATAGCGAGAATTATCAAGGCC
>NC_090871.1:23003085-23008085 GCF_036669935.1 Montipora foliosa
CCTCACAAGCTGCCAAGATCTGTTCTCATCAGTGACAGACAAGTTAGGGATAGTTTAATGCAGACTGATTATTACAAGGTACAGCTTAGGGTATTAAGGCACCTTTAATTTAATATGAACTCAAAGAATCCATTTCCTGGTTGGATTCCCAGTAACTCTTGAGAGAGTGCTAGGAATGATTTCCTAGTAGTCTTCCAGATTTATTGGTCTTGAACCCAAAATTTCTTCCGTGAATGTTCTTAACAGCTGGCAAGTGTAGTGTTGTGGGAGCCCTGTGTTACTTGGCATTGTACGTGTATGTGTGTAATGGCGGACACGAGGAGAATTATGAGAAAGGTTGCGTTAATCCAGGCCATCCATTACAAATTACACTACAGAAAGGTCATCCCTCCAGTTACCCTCAGCGTCATCCTCTTGATGACATATAGCTTCATGATATCCAGTCTGTTACTTGGAACCTTCACCTGTCACCGTATCTGTCCACCTTGCAACATGACTGTCCTACCTGTGATTGTAGGTCTTGATGGCGTCAACCTTTATTGTGGCCCATTGTTCACTTATGCAGGTCTTGTACATGTATTTCCAATTCTTAAGGGAGATATTCAACATGATGCTCTCCATTTTTCAGGTAAACTTGCATAATGCCTACTAATAGTTAACATTTGTACATTGCCTGAATTTTATAGATCATTAACTTTGAGAACAAACTCAAAAAGGAGGGCTATCTTATCAAGATGCATGAAGTTAATGAGTTTTGGAACTTTATCACTGTTCCTGAAAATTTGGCTAATGCAATTAAAGATGGTAGGTTATTCATGGTTGCTGATGATCACATGATTGTTCTTCTTTGTACACTGTAGGTACAAAAAATTTCTGTTCAGTGAAAATAAATAAGTTGGTGTTCTATTACAGTAATTACAGTCGAACCGCCACTAATGGACTCCTCGTGTAAGCGGACACCTCCCAAATGCGCACACCAAACTGTGGTCCCAGCAATTTATCCTCTAAACACTACATATTTAACCTCCCGAAAGCTGACATCTCTTGCAAGCAGACACAGACACCTATTCAGGGTCGACAGGATCTAAAATAACCTCATGTAAGCGGACAGTAAACAATATCAAGAAACTTTCTAACAAAATGGGTTCGATTTTGATTTAATCGCACACTGTCCTAGACAAAACATAGTCATTTTGATTACAATTAGCTTTTTTGTCCTTTTTAAACTTTTCTTCAAACCAGTCACACAAAAATTTGTTTCGAGTCCTTGAAATTTGAACTTGCAAGGCAATTCCTTACCATATCATTCTCCTCTGTTTATCCGCTTTCCTGTAATATTAAATAAGAACCGTTGCTGAGTTAGACGCACGCTTCAGGAACTTCGTCACTTAATCTCAAACATTACTCTAATGAACAAATGTCATCTTGTACAAAACCAGCCCTTACTTAGAGAAATCTTTAAAAACTCTCCCCAAATTTCATATAGAAAAGTGAGGTCTTTGAAAGAGGTACTTGTTAGAGCAAAGCTCAGAGGTCTTTGAATTTCCTATCTTGACCAATAAGAGTCGTGTTTGGCCTGTCTACACCTTGAAACACCATTACAAATTAGTCTTAATTTAAAATTCTAAAAGACTTGTTGTGGTGCATTATAATTATGCCCTCTATTGCACTTTTTTTCAACCTCCCATAAGCAGACACCTCCGTAAGCGGACACTTACCGGTACCCTTGGTCCAGAGGGTGTCCACTTACAGTATGGGAGGTTTGACTGTATCACTCATTCACAACTAAAGCACCCCCAATTGACTAGGCTAAGCAAAACTGTCTAGATGGCGTTAGACAGAGTAAAAGTGACCGGAGAGAGACTAATGAGGACATTAGTTTTTTAGTGGACCTAGATGTTGTTAACTCATTCATGTCTAAAGCACTCCTATTTGACGAGTAAAACTATCTGGCGTTAAAATGAGTACCACCTATGAATCTTACCTCAGGAGGGAAAAGGTTAATAATTGATATTATGCTCTATACAGGTGGCTTAACATGGGAAAAAGTTAAGAATTACCACAGGGAATTCAGCAAGGCATCTTTGCTATCACACAAAGAAGCCATAAACACTTCAGCAGAGCCCAAGATTGAGCAAAGGATGAAAGGGCCGTTGAAAGGAGCATCTGCAGTGTCCACTTGGAGAAGCACAATACATGGAATCAGAACAATACTAACAGTAAGAAAGAAAACTAAAATAATTCACTCATCCAAGCTAGAAGAAAAAAACACTCATTATTAAAAAGTACACCGCTCACCGGTGGCTCAGTTGGTTGAGCACCGGGCTACCATGCGGGAGGTCATGAGTTCAACTCCGGCCGGACCAACACTCAGGGTCTTTAAATAACTGAGGAGAAAGTGCTGCCTTTGTAATTACATCAGCAAATGGTTAGACTTTCAAGTCTTCTCGGATAAGGACGATAAGCTGGAGCTCCCGTCTCACTAGTAACTTCCATGCTCATTAGTTCCCTGTGGGACGTTAAAGAACCCACACACTATTCGAGAAGAGTAGGGGATGAAGTTCCCGGTGTTGTGGCTGTCCTCTGTGTGTATACATGTATGGGTCGGTGGGTATAGCAGGTCCACATCAGCTGAATAGCTGCCAAAACTTCAACCTGCTTAAACAAATAAATAACAAACAAACAAACAAGTTGAAGTGCAGCCAGTGTTTACTTTCACTGCCAGCTGGGGACCGATGAAGGCTAGCACTGTACATGTAGATTAGAAAACTGAAAGTATCGAGGATAGCCAAAAGAATGGAACTTGTCTGTGATGCATATATGTTTGAGGAGACCCTTCCATTTTTTCTTGGAAAATTGTTGGGGTAAGAAGAGTAGGTCAAATGCAGAACAGAGACAACGGTGCACACAAAAATAACTCTCCTGTGAGATCAGGCATCAAGAAATGATGGAAGCATCTTCTCATATGATGCAATTTCCTGACAAGCTTTGTAAATACATAAATTATGTTGTTTTCTTATAAATTGTTGTAGTGACTACCAACTATGGTTATTTTGAACTCCCTAGAAAAAATTTGGTAAAGGGACTTCATCATGAGGTGAGGCTAAATCGCGTGGGTGGGTGGGTGGGTCATGGGTGGTGGATAAAAAAGATATATATTAGCTCCCTCAGTGCTCCGTCCAAATTTGTCTTAGGTCCTTGGTCTTGTCTGTTTCGAGAATTTCCAGTTGTTGATAAGAGAAGAGTTTAAGGGTTAGGGACCCACGACCCACAACCAACATCCCTCGACCCACAACCCATCCACCCACGCCGATTAAGACACTCTCTTCATCAAGTGGTCCAATACTTGCCGTTTGTACCATCTTTGATTCATTTGGTTTATTTGCGCACCGCTGTCCTAAACAATTCTTGTAGAAACATAATATTATACAATGAATGTCAATTGTAAATATTCCAGCAAAATGTTCCCTTTTGCTTGTATCTTTTGCAGCCTTCCTCTCCCTTTGATATTGCAAATGGTCGCAACTCTAGTCGCAAAAAATCAAAGAAGACTCCACCAGCATCAGCCATTCCAATAGAACAGAGATTCCCCAAAGTAAGTGTTTGCATATTAATAAATAATAGAAAGATTAGACTGTTAACACTACAATTGATCTTTTTGTAATAAAGATATCACATTGGTACTATTTTGTTTCAAAGGAAGTTGAACTGATTTCACCAGTGCTTCATATTCATGCAGCCTACTTTTTTTTTTGGATGTGCCTTTTTTACTATTTTTTTTGCAAGACAGCTGTGCCAGAGTAATAATTCTAACAGTATGACAGGCAGTACCTGTCAGCCTACCCATGGGCAACGGTGCCTGAGTGCAGGAACGCAACATGTGGTTGCCATTGCTTGTGTCTTGCCCACAAGTAGTTTTTGATTCAGAGGCAAAAGTGATACCATCATAAATAAATAAATAATTTATTAGTATTGACTTGGTTTTGCATAGCTACACTAATTGATCTGATTTTGTCATATTCCCAGTCGTTTTAACCAACACTTTGTTGTCTGATATAGAGCAGGCGTTTGTTTTGCTCTGTCATTTCATTAGGTTTTCTGTTGTGATTAGCCAATACATTTACTTAATTTGGACTATATTGCTTTGAGAACTGTCCTATCCTTGTTTTTTATATATCTATACTTTTAATTGGTCAAATTTCAGGTTGAATTTCCACCATTAGCAGCCTATAGGTTGGAATTTGGCGAGCCAGAAGCTGACCCAGAGGAAGTAAGATTTAAATCATGACCTTTTCTTCACCATACAGCCAAACCTGTTGCCAATGACATTTCAAGTATAGACGAATTGAAACGCACCTATCACTGTTTGCAGTCTTCACGGCCAGTGACATCTAGGCTTAACTGACAGTCAACCAATGACATCATGACTTAATTAATTGAGCAAATACTTCAACAACCAAGAGCCGGCTGCTCGAAGCCTGGTTAGTGCTAAGCGTTTGTTAAGAGGTATCAAAACCTATAGGTTTCCATGGTATTTGACACTGGTTAGCGCTAACCATGCTTCGAGCAACCCGGGCCAGAGCGTTTATACCATCTACTGACGTTAACCATTCAAATCGCTTGACTCTGAAGATGACTTCCGGTCAGGTTGTTGAAAATAGGTGCATGCAGCATTAGAGCTTGGACTTTTAAGGGTTACTGCGTATTGGTTGTGGAAATTGGGCCCGCGTGCATCTGAATTTCTGGACATGTGGCACCTCCCTCATCAGACTTTAAAACAGAAGAATTAGACTGCAAATGCCTGGACTGTTGATGATATATTCATCATTTCAATACTTTTTCTCGTTTCTATTGTGATCATTATTTTGCTCAACTCGACTGAAATCTAGCTGTTGATACCATCTATGAAGTGATAGACCTTCGCACTTATATCTGGACACTTTAAGCAATTGTCTCTTATTATATACACCTAAAAAATTCAAGTGGCTCCAACGGGATTC
>NC_090871.1:23013085-23018085 GCF_036669935.1 Montipora foliosa
TTGAATGATAGTTCGGGTCCAGTTTTTTGGGTTTCAGTTGTTAGGGTTTTTTTTTGGTTGCAGTTTCATGAGCTTGTCAATGTGCAGCGCAAACAGACCGGAAGTGCCAACAAGAATCAGCAGTCTAGAAAATCAAGCAGCAAAAGTGCAGGTAAAACTGATTAAAAGATCATCTTTTTCACAAGTTCTTCGAACCCGTACAATTGGTAGGAATTCCTTACCAGTCGACAACAATAACCATGATCTTCATTCATAACACGCCATAAGGAGGAGGAGCAAGGCGCAAGGATGTAGGTAGGATGTAGGAGCAAGGATGGCACAGTCGGTTAGTGCGCGGCCTTGGTGCAAGAGGTCCTGAGTTCGATTCTCGGATCTCGCATCCTTGTTTCGACTCCTTTCCTTTCCGTGTAGCTAAGTAGCTTTAAATACCCGTAAAACGGAGCACTGATGGAGAGGGGGGAGTAAAATGAGCGCACCGTCGACCTCAGGTTTGTCAGTGATTGAAAGTTACTGTTACGAGTTATCGACGTTATATAAGGTCTACTTTACTTTACTTTACTTTACTTTACTATAAGAAGGAAGTGTTTTTTTACTGCATTTCCATCTACGTGTTTAAGTCGGCAAAAACTCATCATAAGTTATCACCAGTAATCCAATATGGCTGCTGGTCACGTGAGTGTAAACTCTCCATAGGAGTTGTTTGTTTATTGTACTTGATTGATTTATTTGATTGATTTCTTATTGCACTCGTTTCAGGGTGGAAGTCACGTGTTGGAAGCCACACGACTGCCAGCAAATCGAGGAAAAGTTCTGTAACTGACACTTTTATCTCAGACAGAAGCGACTCCAATCTCTCGCATTCTTCTAAAGAAGAGTAAGTGATTCAGTTGGGTCAGTTGTTTCATGTAATGTATCCTTGAGTTTTCCAAACGTCGAGAGGCAAGCGAAAAAAAATGAACGGCATTAAAACAAATGGCGATTTTCGGAGAATCAAACTGCTTTTGTCGAGGATTTGCATATACCGGTATATATTTATTTATTTATTTCAGTATTGCATAAACTCAAAATATTGCATATTTCGCATGACTTTATTTTCTTTTCAATGTAGTTAGAGTCGAAAATTTCCCGGCGTTATCCACTTGAAATGATCGTTAAAATCTGGTTTATGGGTACCGCGAACACACGTTCTTCCAAGCTGCTACACTGTTGTTTTAAAATCAATTCGTGAATGGTTTAGCCAGTTTTTTCGAAGTAGATCTTAAGGTCCAAATACATACTATGAAATGGTTTGGAACTGTGTTATTTTTTTATCATTCCTTTGTAGAGTTGCAGTCGAGCTTCCTCCACTTTGTCTTGACCAACTCCGTGACAACTGTGTGGAAAAGGTAAGTGGTAAGGACTAAAATACGGCTAGCTTTTTGATGAACATAGAACTCTTGCAGGCGCCCCCTGTTAAAGTCTTTGTTTCAATTGATAAATGTTTTAGTCTTTTGTTTTTGGCTTGGGTATCGAGCCAATAACATTATACGTTACAAGCTGCTACATGACTCACCCACGCTTGTATTTATCTGGTTTGGAACCCTTTCCTCGTGATTAAATCCGTTCATCTTATTGGCAGGGCTTGAAATTCGCGAAAAAATCCAGTCGCAATTTTGCGACAAGATACGAAAATGTAGTCGCAATCTCGCAAAATTTAGTCGCAAAATCGTCGCGCTGTATTGTGTTGTCAGCGGTGTAGCAAAAAAAATGAGCCCACAATATTTGTGTCGAAAGAAACCGCTGAAAATGGCGAATGATAGTTGTGCACGTAACATCGCAGCAAAATTACGCTACAATTACGCTATCTTTGGGTTGAAAGAAAACTCAAGGCGAGGAACAAAATAATTTTGTCATTTCTTCATTTATTTTAGTAAAAAGAGCAGCAAACTGGCAACTGCTTCCCGTTTTGTTTCGAAAGAGCGAAGATGAAAAACAAGTCGCAAATTTGCGACTTCTCCAGATATTTTAGTCGCTTGCAAGGGGAACAAATTCAGTCGCAAATGTGACTGTATTGGTCGCAATTTCAAGCCCAGTAATTGACCGAAAAAGTGCTCTTCATATTGAACGATTATCGATTATTAGGGAGTAGGCCTTGGCGGATTGTGCTCCTAAAAGTGGCATATTATGCTACTAGCAGTGCTCGAAGTTTTGCCAAATTATGCCAAAATTATGCCAGAATTCCCAAATTATGCTCCTAACTTCCGAAATCATGCTTACAAAATGACGTAGATTCTGTACATATAGGCGCGCAATAGCCCTTTTCACGGTTAGTTTTTCTCATTAACAATTATTCCATGAGCGCACGTTGGATATGAGATGGTAAATAGCCAACGAGGCGCGTAGCGCCGAGTTGGCTATAACCAGTCTCATATCCAACAAGCGCGAATGGAATAATTGTTTTATTAAATTCCTTTAAACTCCAAAAGTTTAGAAAGTACGAAATGCGAGCGAAAAAAGCGAGCAAATCCGAGCGAAATCAAAAAAACTTGATGAGAACCGATGCGATGTCGTGTAACACCTTGTGGTCAGACAAACGCAGGCTCGTCGCAAAAAGATTTTTTACCTTTTCGCGTACTTCTAAACGTCGGAATTTAACCCAGCTGTCCAGAAAAACTTTTTTTTTGCTTTCTTCAGAGAGAAATTTCGCTTTCCGGCGAAAAAATTTTTAGCTTGGCAACACTTAGATCAATCATTTACCATATAAGGTCAAACCAAGGTATATGAGCTGATAACCGAGATTGAGTGAACCAATCAGAGCACGAGAATTGCATTATCCCAGGTTGAAAATTTAATAATTTGCATTACAATGTAAACTAACGTGGATGCGCGGCAATTTCGGGTTAAAACTACAAAATAGCCCGAAATTGCCTCACATACATGCTAGATTATATTGTAAGGCAAATGAGAAAAACTAACCGTGAAAAGGGCTATTACGACACCAATGTTGGAGTCGTATGGCAGTTGTGCTAGCTTAATAAGTAGTACCAGACTCCTCCGAAAGGTTAACCGCGCACGCAGAATTCGCCAAAAGAGGCCTAGTAACTAAGGATGTTAGAACAAAGTCGATACTACTATTAGCGTAGCTAAAACACGCATTGCAAGAACATACTACCTAAATTAAATTTATTTCTGTAGAAAATACACCATATTTACTACATATTTGGAATTTATCCTCCAAAAAGTGCTAACATTTGCTAATTATGCCGTGGAAGTGTTCGTTTAATAAATTATGCTTTTTTGCTTCAATTATGCCAAAGTTATGCTAGTGCAATCCGCCAAGGCCTATTAGGGAGGCGGCGTGAACTAGTGGCTAGCGCGTTGGGTTTGTATACGGTCGCCCCGGGTTCAAATTCTGTACTAACCTCTGGTTTTGATTTGTTTCCGGTTGTCCCGGATTCAATTCTACCACGCTTTGTAAATAGCCAACTACCTTGTTGCCTCCTGCCAGTTGGGGTTTTAATCGTACTTCTGTTAAGTTTGAATTGGAGTCTTTCTGAATTATTAAAAGTGGGGTGCCTGTGAACTAGCTTGAAAGCTAATTGCACGTCCACTATAGAGCGGTTTTTGATAGACTGTCGTAAAATCTAAACCAGTGGCGCAGACAGCGCAATGAGCCAATCAGAATTCGAAGCAATTACATGTAACCTGCTCAAAGCGCGGGAAAATGGGCGTGTGCAAGTCGCAATTGGTTTTTGTTTTTCTTCTCTTTGGTTAAAATACTGACGCGAGATTTTTAAGCCAATCACGAAGCGTAACAATCGCAATCGAGTAATTAACGCGAAAGGGAGAAGTGATCATCCTCACACTAATCTGGATTGTCTCTTATAAATAGACACTGAAAAACGTCTTTTTTTGCATTTCTTTTCCAGGAAGCGAAATGTCTCAGTACGTTTTGGGTGAACCCCACTCGGACGGCGAAACAAGATGTGAACTCATTGGAATACTAAAACCCAGGGATAGTTTCATAATCACAGCAGCAGCAGCAGCTGTTTATACCACGTTATCATAGAAAGGGCTAAACTACTCATACTGTGGTCGTCGAAGACTTGCCGCCTTGTGAAACATTGGTCATGCTCTCAGTGGCACTGACCGGCCTGCTTGGAAAAGACAAACGTCAGGATACGTGTGAGAAAGAGAGCGCATGTAATGTGATTGGTCGTTTGTACATTCACGTGAAGTAAAGTTTATTCTCTTTCGCTTCTTCAATCAGCCGAATAAATAACCGTTCTGTTATAAGTATGAACAAAAAGCAAGCTAGTGGAGGGAACCGCTAAGCTAGGTTGAGCAATCGGGTTTATTACACCACGTACAGGTGAATGTTATACACGTGTAGAAATAACGTAAACCTCGTAAAGTTGTGCCAAAAGACCATTACAGTGCGTTATACTCCGAAAATCTGTATGAAGGGTGAAGAATTTCGTATTAAAGGCAAGCCAAATACTAGTTTTAGTATAACACTTGCGAGACGATAAAATGAACTAACTGTAACGACATAGAACATTATAACCCTTCGCAAGAATGAAGAGAGACCTGGGGCCTGTTCCTCGAAAGTCCCGAAAATTTACGGGCCATTTTCGGGTGGCACATTCCCTTTGTATCTCGAGAACGGAGAGGATTTAAGTCGTCAAACTTCACAGTCATATTTTTTTTAGTTACCTTGAAAACATGTTAAAAGATCGGCTTTCCGAAACAAGCGGTTGGCAGTTTCACAAATGGCTTTTCGGGCCCGAAAAGTTTTCGGGACTTTCGAGAAACGGCCCTTGGAGTGAAGTGGTCGGCGTCAAGTGGTGTGACATTAACATGTCACTTGAGAGTCAGATAGGGTTCTAACTGGTAATGGGAATCGCACAAAACAATGTAATCCGCCAAAAGAAATGCGTTTCTCTGTAAAAATAGGAATTCGGCTTTGATGAATGATGACCTTGAGATCGATGGACGTGATCCATGGGCTTCTGGATTGG
>NC_090871.1:23028085-23030585 GCF_036669935.1 Montipora foliosa
TTTGCAAAGCTCTTGGAAAATTTCGTTTGTCACGTTTTTGTGTGACCTGTCAAGGAAGGACTGGAACCCAAGACAGGTTCGATCGTTGAAGGGATGAAAGGTTTTTATTTAAGAAAGGGTTTCTCGAGCATAGCAACATAGTATGATAGCAACGAAGTTTCAAGCAGGTGTCATCTTCATTTGGTTAGTGTTTTGCATAATATCTCTCAATCTCTCCATGGAGTGTGGTTTTTGTGAAATTTAATCGCTGGCTGTTTCTTCGCGGACGAAAATACAATTCTGCTCTATTTTCGCGAAAGTAAAGGAAAATAACTTCAAAAACATGCATTCATTCTGAACTTAAGTTCGTAGGGTAATAAAAACATTTGAAAAACAGCCTCATTAAATTTACGTAACGATTCGTCCTCGAGTTTTCCAAACTTTCAGCCACTACTCGATCAGCTGCCTTTTCCAGAGCTTTTCCACCCTCCCGCTCACTTCTCTTTAACGTTTCATGATGATTCGGAAATAAATGTGCCATTCTTTTGCCGGCCTGGAACTTTTTCCCCGGCGTTTTTGTCGCCATGTTATTTTCACTGAATGCTTGAAAAAGCAAGTTAAGACTAGTGCACGACTGATAAAACATTACGCGAATATCAGTCGTGCAGTAGTCTACTTGACTTTCATAAATATTTTAAAATCAATTTTCAAGTGATCATGATCTTCTCTTCACTAAAGCTCGAAGTAATGCGTGACATATTACAGTCGCGTTACCTGCACAGTAACGTTGCGCTCAAACAATTTAATAGCGCGAACGTCCTCAAGCGCATTAATCCCGCCAGCTACGTGAGTAACGTGATGCCACGCGTGTAGCTACCCTTATCTCATCACCGCTAACCTATATGATCGTCGGCTCTGGAAGGAGCTATGTCGAACCGTCAGTCGAACCAGTCTCTAAGTTAGTGATTGCTTGGTCGCAAAGCAACAACGCCTGGAAGAGATTTGCACCGGCAAGAGGATCAACATGGCGACGCCACGTGGAACTGACACTGATATGAAGGGGTCTGATAGAATGGCAGAAGGCCAATTACGAGTACAACATCAAAGATTTGGTCCTATTAACAAAACTCTTTTGGCTTTCAAACTCTACTACTTCTTTACATTCGGTGGGAGAGCTTGTATCAGGCCATTTCTTCCCGTGTATTTTCGGCACTTGGGCATGTCGGCTGAACAAACAGGAATGTTGCTGGCTTTACGACCCATAGCTGAACTGATTGGAACACCTTTCAGCGGCGGATTAGCGGACAAGTACCGCAAGCATAAATTGGTGATGATGATGATGTGCGTTTCATCTGCTGCTTTGTTTTTTTCCCTTGTTTTCGTTCGTCCCCTGGCCAGTGAAGGACCTGATAGCTGTCTCGAGAGAACTTTGTGCATGAATGGCTCGGAATCGAATACCTCGAAGGAAACAAATTTAACTGCTAACACCAATGCGTACAATTGTTCATTGATGGATATCACAGTTGTGCCAAACTGTAGAAATCACTCAGTCTTGGGTCAACCAACCAGAAATAAGAGGGTCGGTGTTACCGGAAAGACAAGAGATAATAACACGACATTTGTAGTTATTGGTGTAATCTTCTTCTTATCCTCGCTTTTAGGAAGCTATACTTCATTTGGTGATGCTGCCACTGTTAAGTACTTAACAGCAATAGATAGAGCTGGTGATTATGGCAAACAACGGCTTTGGGGAGCGGTTGGGTGGGGAAGCTTTGCTGTAATTTCAGGGTTTGGAATTGATGAATCAGGCAAACATTTGAATCAAAATCATTTTCTCCTGGGATTTTGCGCTTACCTTATATTTAACATAGGAGCTACTTTGACCATTTTAAAGTTACCTATGGAATACCTTGAGGGCAGATCTAAACCAAAGATTTTCAGAAACTTGTGGACTATTTTGTCAGATTGTCACATTGTAACATTTTTGCTTGCTATTCTTGTCATGGGCACGTGCATGGGTGTTATTGATGCTTATCTGTTTTGGTTTCTCGACGACCTGAGTGGCAGTCATTTACTAATGGGATTAGCTCTTGCTATGACTTGCATTGCAGAGGCCCCTGTCATGTTTTTCTCTGGGCATTTAATCAAGTATTTAGGCCATCATGGTGTTCTGTATCTTACATTAATTTGTTACACAATAAGGTATATATGTTACTCGTTCATTCCTAGTGCTTGGTATGTGTTGGCAATTGAACCTCTACACGGAGTGACATTTGGTGCCATGTGGGCTGCGTCTACATCATATGGTGGATTAATTTCCCCTGATGGCTTAACTGCAACAGTAATGGCACTAGTTGTTGCCACACATTTTAGCCTTGGAAGGCTCATAGCAGGTTTTGGTGGAGGAATTATTTATGGTGAATATGGACCAAGGATTCTGTTCAGGGGTCTGGCTGTGACAAGTGTTGTGACTTGTGTTCTTTTTGCTCTGTCTCAAAAATGGTTGAAGAAAAGGCCCAGA
>NC_090871.1:23035585-23055585 GCF_036669935.1 Montipora foliosa
TGGTTTTTGGCGCAATACTTTGAATGCACATTATTTTGTTTTGAGTGATTAACAAAGGTTACAGATTGCCGTTTAGGGATTATCCGCCGCCTTGTTTTTTTTTTTTTGCGTAATAATTTGCAGCTCTTCGAAAGAAAGAGTTTGTGGTGCAACCCATTTTGCAGTTGCTTAGTAACGACTGTATAATCGAGCACCCCATTCCTCCGTTATGTGTCAATCCTTTAATTCTTTGTCTAGCCTGCGTGGCAGGCCGTAGAAGGGGAGGGAAAGGCTCATGCCACGCGGGCTATTCTTTGTTAGTTGCTGAGGGCAAAAAGCTTCGTTTGGTCCTTGACCGCAGGCATGTTAATAAGTATTTGGTGAGGCCAAAATTTAAATATGAAGGTTTGCGTTCGCTGTCTCTGGTGTTAGATGAAGGCTATTGTTTTTTAACGGAGGCTTTCAAATCCGGATGCCATCACGTGGATATTTTGGAAGACCACCAACAGTTTTTGAGTTTTCTTGGCTGTTTTACGGTGGTGAACGCAAGTATTCCACATTTACTAATTTGCCATTTGGTTTGAGTTGTGCTTCTCTTTGTTTTACGAAGTTCTTCCGAAAGGCCAGGCGTAAAAAAGGTACACAAAAATGTGGGTTTATCAACGGAGTTGATGATGTAAATTGACCACCGTAAAGGAATTCTAAAAGCTAAAGGCGGTAGGTATTTTCTAAAGAAACTGTGGAGCTGCGTCCGTGGGGAAGTAATACACAAAAATTTGGTTTTATTACTAATGTAAATTAGTTGAGTCCCACAATAACCTAGACTCAAAAGCAAAGTGCATTTGGCGAGTAAAGTTAAGCGATGGCTCACGATGGGACATCTCAGCTTTGCCTATTTGGACGATGGCTTGGGGGCCAAGCTGAGCAGAATTTCGGCAACAGCGGCTCGCGTTATTCAGCGCAAAGATCTTAATGCATCAGGCTTGCTTTGTAACGAGGGTAAATCGCATTGGGAACCTATGTGGGTTGGGGAATGGCTCGGGTTTGTTATAAATTCAATTTCAGAGAAGTTCTATGTGCCTGTTAACAAATTTGTAAAGCTCAAATGCCATTTTCAACGGTTATTGTACCCACCGTTTCTTAGCTAAAATTGCAGGTTCGGTTATGTCTTGCCCTTTAGCCATAGGTCCTATTTCGTGGCTGTTTACTTGCCAAATTTATTTTGCTACTGAGTCTGAGTCTAGGTTATCGTAGGCCATCTGGCATTCGGTGGCTACGCTGCGACCCTTGATGGTTCCGTGGTCAGGAGTATGTGCACAGAAGACGATATTGGCAGACGTTTTACCTATCGGAAGTTAAAAGCCATCAGTTATGTTCGTTTTTCCTATGTTGATAAGTTGTACCATAAAAAGGTTAAGATTTTCAAGGACAATCAAGGGTTCTGCTAAAATTGTTGCGATCAATTGGTAGCTCTAATCCTGTGCTGCAGCCCATCGCTTTAGACATCTTCAGTTTTTGCCTTAGGAAGAGTATTTTGTTATAAGCGGAATGGATTCCTCGTGAGCAGAATATTCCGACAAGGATGACTGGTCTCTGAATCCTTCCGCTTTTAGACTTTTGGACGCTAAATGAGGCCCTCATTCTTGCGATAGCTTTGCTTTGTACTATAATGCTCAGTTATCTTCGATTAACTCGAGGTTTGCGTCTCCTGGCCGTTCTGCCGTGGATGCATTCGCCAAAGACTGGAGCTGTGGCAATACTCGGCTTTGTCCTCCGATCAGTCTCATAGTGCCAGCCGTCAGAAAGCTGCGTAGTTGGCAGGGGAGTGGTTACATTAGTTATTCCCGAATGGCCTTTTGGCCTTTTTTGGCCATTTCTTCACTCTAGTGCTTTTAAATTTAAGCCCTTTGTGAAAGAAGTTTTCTCCTTACCGAGATTATCGGACCTCCTTAGACAAGGTCCCGGGCAGAAAGCTGTGTGCTTCGACTTGATTTCTCTGTTTGAGAGTATATGTTGTTGCTTAGGGCATTGTTTTTTATTGTTCAGGATTAGCCACTTTTTCGCGTAAATCCGCATTTGCCGGCAAGTCGCGCCATTGAGCGTCGTCCCGTTTTTTTTTTTTCGTGCGGGGCGTAATTGACCTTGGGTCACCATTTGTGTGCTTTAGCCGCCTTGGAATGAGGTGGTTTACCTTTGTGCCAGTGTCTCCGCTTTGTTGTGAGCAGCATGTGTCGAAGCCGAGAGCGCTGCTTTCGCCAATCTCCGTTTAGCGTCGAGTTGCGCTGTTGCGCGTGAATCATTGTTTTGGTGCGTGAAGCCCCTTTTAATGGCGAGGTGTAGTCCTGCATGAATCACACTTGGTGGTTTTAGCCGCCTTTTTTCGCCTCTGATATATATGCTCACTTTCTTCATCTTAGTTTCTTTCAGAAATCTTGCGCACGGATATATGAGCGACATTCAAGTCCCCAGGGCTAGACGATTTTTCACTTCGGCAAATGCTCACTGATTTGACTGGCTTGCAATTCAGTGCCAACGCTCCCGCGACGGTGCCCAAGTACTGTGCATGCTGGTCACGATGGCGTACATGGGCTTTGTCCAAAGTTGGCGTACCTGTGATGAGTGCTGAGCCAGTTCATATCGCATTGTTTTTGACTGAGTTGGTGAGCACAGCTAGGGAGAGGGATCTTGGTCCTTCCACTCTTGAGTGTGTGATGTGCAGTATCGCCTGGGCGCAAGTTGGGAGGTTTCCTTGCTTCCCATACTGATCCCATGATCCTCTCATGAAGACGACGTTAGAAGATGCTAAGCGTGATTTGGCGAAAAAGATCAAGCTTAAAGAGCCTTTGCCTTTAAAAACAGCTCAGGACATTGCTGCTCACTATAAATTCCAGCAGTTGCTTAGCAGTCATTCATTTTTTGTTTGCCTTGCTGGTGAGCTACGAAGGTTTTTTCCGTGCGGACGAGGTGTTAAGCGTGAAGGTGTCGAATATAGTTATTTACTCGGATCACATGTTATTTCACGTTCCCAAGCGCAAAAACGATCAGTCCAGGAAACGGCATTCAACACCACTTGTGAGACCGCGTAAACGGTCGTGATTTGCTCTTTGGCTATTACTGAAAAGCGTTTGGCGCTTCTGCCTCAGGGTGACTGTACTTTGCCGTTAGTTTGAAAAATAGTGAAAGGTAAATCAAAAGAGCGTTTCCACGAATGCAAGAGTGTCTCGTATTCGACTATTAGGGATGATTTTAAAGAATCTGACCCACCCACATTACATTGCGCGCCCACAGTACTTCAGTCGCCATTTTCAGAGCCCCGAAACTCTGAATTCTATGACTGCGTTAAGTAATCTCTTTCCATCGGACATCATATGGGCTATAAAATTCTGTTTTCCTCGGGAAAATAGGGTATGTTTATTAGAATTTCAGTTTCAATTTTTATTTATGTATGACTCTCTCTTCGCAACGTGTTATCGAGTGGAAATGGAATCGCCGTTGAACCATCTTCTCTTGGAATAGCAGCGAAGATTACCGCAATTGGAAATTCCTCGAGGACAAGAGCACGTTTAACGGCTGGAACAATCAGACCAGTGTATTAAAATTTGTGGAAAATGAAGAAATTACTTCTTGGACTACATATACATTGCAAGCTATTTGCAAGGAATCACAAAAAGTTAGCTAATTCATATATACATTCCATTCAAATACTGTATGAGTGTCTTCCGCTGAGCCTGCCGTCATTGAACAGAGAGGCGAACATTATAATAAAATACTCATCTTTATCCCAATCAGTAAAAAGCCTTTGTAGCACTTGTTCATTTCAGTTTCTCATTGATAATAAAACTGCGTTTTAAGGAAGCAAGCTTGCGTGCGACATTTAGATTTTTGCTCTGGAAAAGTGACTGTAGAGGTCAGCTTATCTTTCATTAAGAAGAAATTGTTGTTGGATTCAATTACCCGTTTGAAGACTTGGTAAACTTGAGAAAGAAGACATCTTAGGAGCGCAGCGAATAAGAGCACTTCATCTAATAATGCTACTACAACTGTGTATTGCATTAGGTGTGCGGGAAACGAAGACCTGGAAAACTAAGACCCCTAGAAAAAATAACATACCAAACAGCAAATAACAAAACACATCATTCATGTTATTTAAAACGATCGATAAGCTATGTATTGCGAGTTACAGTAGGATCTTCGTTTTCCATACGCCAGGCCGGAAGAGAAAACGAAGACTAAAAACGAAGTCCGCCCACAAAAATATTTAATTTTACCCGTAAAGGAGACCATCTAGGCGTGGCTCAAGCTTTTTGTGACCCCTAAAGAAGACTAATCTGGGCATGGCTTAAGGATATTTTGACCCCTAAAAACAAGTTAAAAAGAAAAATTGACTTCTGCTTCTCTTCGCGTAATTCTGTGTTTCTTTGCGGAACCCTAAACGAGACCTTTGCGGCTTAAAATATTGGCGCTTTGCCCGGAACACCCTAAGCGAGACCAAAAATCCAAAATTTACACCCCTAAGCGAGACGACGAGCATCCCCGTCTGTTTCAAATGGGTGTCCCCCCCCCCCCCCCCCCCCCCTGCAATTTTTCTGATCGAAATCCATTTAATTTCATAGAATATTCTCCCCCGAAAGTCTTCAAACAATTCGTTATTTCCCTGACTTAATTTTGCTCAAATTTTTCTCGAGCGATACCTGCCCATTTATGAAAGTAGTCGCTTCAAATTCCCGGATAACAACCACAATAAAGGCGCGCAATGTAAAGTGGGTAGTAAAAGATGTCTTGAGGTCCTTTTGTAGTTGCTGTCGGCCTTTTTGGTCTCCACAGTATTAAGTCAGGAGCAGCTTCTGATCCTGCTTGCCGGTTTCATGGTAGTAATGATCAGGCACCAGTTGTTCAAACTATGGATAGCGCTATCCACCGGGTAAATCACTATCCAGCGGATAAACACTAGCAAAACCAATTGAGTTATTCAGTGGATAGCGCTATCCAACGTTTGAATAACTGGGGCCTTATCGATAAGCATGCGCGTCTGAGGAATTCGGCCTGCCAGCGTTTTTCTTATGTCGGAGTACATGCAATTTTGTTTCATCGTGTTTTTGGTATTTGTGCTGTTGTGGGCTTCAAGTTCTCTTTGCCCACCATCACAAATAGGAGCTTTTAATGTATTTGTTTTAGTCGCTTACCCGCTCAATATACAATGTTCTCAATGTATTTCTTGGACCGGGTGTGTGGTGTTTGATTCCGAGATAAGTGCAGAACCGTAGCTATATAATTTCGTGTGCAGGCTGGTCGATTGTTTCTGATTGGATGACATTGGCCCCGTGGGACGGAACAGTTCCTGAAGTGTCCTTGTTTGGGCCTTATATTAATGATATTATTAATGTATCTTAGTTGCTACAACTTATTCGATTTGTTGATGGTGCCAACGTATTTCTCCCTCAGAGATCGATACTAAGTGCTTGGTCAGTGAATTTAACATTGAGATACAAATATTTTGTATTCACTTTGGTTCAAAATGAATAGGCATGGTGTTCAAACAAAGCCAAAGACGTGGAAGTTATAGTTTTGAAATTTAGATAAATGCCAAAAAAAAAAAGAAAGAAAAGCTAAAGAAAGCGTTTTTGGAGGTGTCTCCTCAGGGAAAAGACAATGAAAAGATGGACCCCTGGTCGATGGACCTCCCCTATTTGGACCGGGTCCATGGGCCACTTCTTTGGACCATAGAAGTGGTCCATGGACCCAGTCCAAAAGGAGGGTCCATGTTTGTCCTTTCCCGTTCAGAAACGAAGACCTAACTGAATCGGAAACTTAAAATTTCTCATTATGCGCCAACAAACTTTCAATATCTGTGTGAATAATTCCTTTAACAACATCTAGGTCTAGGTTCACTCAATGCGGTGTCCCTTGCCAACTAATCTGAGTTTACTCATCACTCCAAGTTTAACCGTCCTTTTCAAACTGACCAAGCCTCGGTTGTTCAAAAGGTGGATAACAGATAATGATCCCTATCCAGCAGATAAACACTAGTAAAATCAATTGAGTTATCCAGTAGATAGCGCTATCCACCCTTCGGAGAAATACCGGACACATATGAAGCAAAGTTCAAGTGCAAAAAATTGCGAAAGAAAATCGGTAAAACTTACCACATGGCTTTTCGTAGTTGTCCGTAATACTCACACGGAGTTTCAGAATAACATAAAGTCCACTTCACCTTCCATACAAGGAAAACGGAAAGGTAGAAAAAAGCTGACACTGCCATCTTGGCCCAACCGACCCAAATCGAGTACGATTTCTCCCATGAAAACCCAAATCCCAGGAATCGGTAAATAAACACATCCGGCTCGAGAAATAAGAGATTCCCGAACCCTGAAACCACTAAAGGCTCTCCAGCTATGTGAGCGAAGACAGCAGGCTCCGTGAAACTCGTAAGTTGACCTTCCAAACATTCCGTGGGGATCGCAATCTGGTCCAAGTTGTTCGTATCAGCAATAGAAAGCCTAGGTGAAATATACGCAATTTTTCGTCGCCTTTTAAGATTTTCGGACCAACGCTATCTCTCTTATGCTATTAGCTTTCCATGTTCCAACTCCAAAAAGGCTTCTTTTGTTGAGGACGGAACGAAAAAGAATCCGCGTTAGAACCTTCATTTACCAAAACTCGACGCCAGTACATAAAACTGCACTCCAGGAGGGCCAGCAGAGCAAGAACAACGTACTTCTCTCTACTACCCACTGAAACCTTCCCAGATAGGCCCCATAATTGATCTGGGACAAAAGTGAAACTTAACATGGAACGTACAGGAAAAATGTTTAATCGGATATTAATAAATAGATTAATTAGATTGGAGTGATCGAGTGATAGAATGAGCGCATGACTGAGTGCCATTATACTCCATCCTGCACCTCATGGCGTGACTCATCCACGAGTTCAAAAGGAAAGGCAATGGACGTGACATCCAAACTGCTGAAAATACCACCCCTTCAAAATCAGATATTTTTCTTGCAACATCCACTTTCATGTTCATGAAAAACAACTTTTTGATAGTTTCAACTACTTCCTCACATCCGATATTGAGAGGTTTCCTGGGTCTCTATAGGTCGAGAGCTTTGTTTTTTATTCAAGTACAATTTGGAATCTTGACAAATTTTCATTCTGTGGTGCATGCTTTGTTTTTTTGGAAAAGCCACCATAAAGCCAAACAGCGTAATTAGGGAAAAATAAGTACCCATGATCATGGTAGCACGCATCCCTCTTCCTACATTTTCGACAACTTTTCACTTCACAACTCTATTTATATATTTCTTGAAGGTCGCTTTTTCAGGATTTTTCGGTAGTTGCACCTGAAGTCCAGAAAACAAAACAAAAAAAAAATTAAAAGCCTTTTTTTACGCTCGAAGCCGGTCTTGCATGCAGCCAAGGACTCACTCAACTTGAATTGTTTTGATTCGAGATCCGATTTCGGACGGTAGAGGAGTTTAAGAAACGACGACGGCTAAGGCAACGACAACGTCAAAAAGGAGTAATATGATTGGTTAAAAGAACCAACATGATCGTGCTGCACACACGGCACGCATTTTCAATTTGAACATTTTTCTCCCGTGCTCGTCAATAAAACTACTAAGTGAAATTACCAAATTTAAGGTTTTGACGACAACGGGGATAAACTACAATACTAGCTAGTGAATCTTTCAGTTTCAGTCTTTACTTTAAGTCCGTCCGTACCATATACATAGTTTACGTCATAAAAAGTGCGGCGTACTGGGTTTTATTCACGAGTTGTTTGTGTCAAAAACCCGGACGAGCGAGAAACGAGCGAGTAAGGGTTTTTGACACAAACAACGAGTGAATAAAACCCCGTACAAAGCATTTTCTATGACGTGAACTGTTTATTACACATAAAACGAGAATTTTCATTAAAATAGTTTTCTGAACGCAAATTAGAAACAAAAACTCACTAACAATAGAACCAAATGCAAATTTAATTTAATTCAATAACAAAGTACGATTTGCACGAGATGCACGAGTGATTGGCATGGAAACGCCTTTACGCTATCGTTGATTGGTTAAACTTCCACATGTGAAATAGCTGTACGCCATTCTGCCGATTGGCTGTATAAGCCTTTTCCACATGTGAAAATAAAGCGTATAGATTTGTACAAATGAGCTTTATGGAATAAAATTCTCATGTTATGTGTAATAAAGGACACTTCGCCCATATTGTATAATATGAACAAGGTGGTTTCTTAAACTCCCTATTGTGTAGCTGGAGCGCCAAATAATGAAAGCTTTTATTGTAGTGTAAACTTGGTCAAGTTGCTGAGGCAGAGAAAATCGGATTAAGATCTTTAGGTGACATAAGCTGTTCCCGTATTATCACTGACGCCCCGTTGCGCCATAGTAAGGTTTTGATCCTTAAAGGTCGGTGCCGTATCCCTTCCGGCGATTCCGACAAAAATATGCTTTTTAGCGTATACAAGCATAGTAGGCCTTTGTCTAGCTTACATGAAGTTTTATTTACAAAAGATAAACTTAGAATGCTTTTTTTACAACAACCAAATTCGTGTCCATAAAATTACTATTTTGACAGTTACAACTATCTGTTGCTCACACCGGCGATACTGAAAATTTAAAAAATATTGCCGGGGTTGTTTTCCTGACTCTCTAAGTAGAGTGCTTTGCCGGCAAGGACAAATTAAACTTGGAGTCTTGAAAATTTCTTACGTATTTCTTGTCATTTGTTGATTATAGGTGTGTTTTCTTTTATCCAACGTCGATAGCCCATGACTTTTGAATACTAAGCAAAAAATTGACGTTGAAGGTCACTGCTTTAGATTTCAGGCTATAAAACAACAAACCGTTAGTTCTTTTCTAGTATCCAGTTTGAAATGGAGCCGCTTTCTGCATTTCAAGCCGGTTGTTTTTTACCTCGGAGTGAATGCAGAAAAGATGAACGCGTGCAAGTCCAACCCATGACTTCTCCTCCATAAAAAAGGGATTGTTCTCTGTTAATACAAAGTGGCCGTTTGGAGGTAGGGAGTGGATTCAGGATGAATCTTCCCGGCACAAATCGTGCTGCTGTTGTCACAAGCGATAACTGCACATATATATCTACGACGGTGGTGAATACGCTAGCAAGATCACATGTACAGTGGAGTTTCCTGGACAGGCAGAAATTGAACTAACAACCAGTATGTTTCACGTGTGTTCACAAGAAAAGGCGATGCTGACTACGACTATAGCCTTATTCTCCTTCCAGCATGCGGTAAAGCGTGTGACGATGGCTTCGGTTGGTCAGTGATCCTTCAAGATAAAGAATTGAATGGCCGTCTCGTAACAAACTGTGGGTACCCAGGTGACAAACCATGAGGAACCGTGTCGATGCAGGTGGAAAACTCAGCAGCTACATTGACAATTCGATATCTTATATGAATGATACAATAGTCTGCATATTAATGGGCGAGGACGCTCGTCGAAATTTCTGAATTAGATCCCTTAAAGGACACTATAGGAGACCAATCTGGGCGTGGCTTGGGCTTCTTTACACCCCTAAAAGAGACCATATTTAAAGCATATTAAAGCTATATTTTTATATTTCTTCGTGAGCAACCCTAAACGAGACCTTCACTGCTACATATGATGGCGTTTTTGGCACACATTGCTCCAACCCTGCCCTCCATTGTGGTTTTTATGTAGTTCCTTTAATTTATTTTATTATGATTTTACAATAAACAACGAAAACTTGAGCCAGTTAGAATGATTATTTGGACATTGTTTCTTTGTATTTTCATGTCAAATCTATTTTATCATTTAGAAGGCTCAAACCAGTTTCAATGATATATTCAACAAACCGTCATGGTATGCACGGCATGTGTTCCTTTCTCCTGTATATATATTTCAACAAACTGTATTGTGAGGGTCTGTTTTACTCTGGCGGTCTGGCGGTCTGGCGGTTAAGCTAATTTTGAGTATCGGTCTACGGTTTCAGTGGTATTTTTCTGGCGGTTTACGGTCAAGAAATTGCTGCGCGTTTGCGGGAAATCATAAATTTATCACGCGGTTTTCGGTTTTTGAGTGTCTAGCGGCGGTTTTTCGAAAAGGATTATAGGAGATTCAGAAGACGGAGAGGTCACGTTGAAGCTTTTCCCTCAACATAAGTTTCCACTGCCAGAAGGTACGATCCAGTTTCAGGAAATACCCACACGAGCTCATGAGCTCTGCTTAGACCACAGCCAGAAGCTGATAGAATATTTGCAAGCGTTTACGGGAGAGCAGTAGTAAGGCAGAGGTCCATGCGCCAAGAAACAGCTACGGCTAAGGCAGGAACATTAGCATCCGCTCGTTATGAAACAAACCATGCAGCTAATTGAAAGGATGATGCTGCGCCGAGAGGGGTATCCACGACGATTCAGACGCTCTTCCTCAGCCTGTTGAATCAAACTCTGGCGAATGTCACGAAGAATATGAGCAAATTGTATTTGTCTCAAAAGGAACAGGCACGGATCCAGGGGAGGTGAAATGGGTGAATTTTCACCCCCTCCCCTTTTTTTCTGAGCCCCCCTTCTTTTTTTTTCTTTTTTTTCTTATCCCTCAAACACCTCAACCAGGCTTTGGTTCTATTACATTATCACAAAAATTCGCCCCCCCCATTTCAAAATCCTGGATCCGCGCCTGAGGAAATGCCGACAGCATGATAAAACAAGTTCCCACCGCCACGATGAACTGCAGTTAGCTTCTGAACCTCTTTTTCTCGTTGGATACCGATCTCGGTTCGGGAAGGACGATCCGTTTCAGTGGAAGATTTATACAATAAACTCATAGATATTTACTATGGTGGAAATGTAAATAGGTTTCATAGTTATATTTTAACTTGTAAATATTAACTTGTAAATAGTAAGTAAGTAAGAAAGAAAGAAAG
This sequence comes from Montipora foliosa, assembly GCF_036669935.1. NCBI lineage: Eukaryota > Metazoa > Cnidaria > Anthozoa > Scleractinia > Acroporidae > Montipora > Montipora foliosa. Next base: position 23,046,480 of record NC_090871.1, read on the forward strand.
AAAGAAAGAAAGAAAGAAAGAAAGAAAGAAAGAAAGAAAGAAAGAAAGAAAGAAAGAAAGAAAGAAAGAAAGAAAGAAAGAAAGAAAGTAAGAAAGAAAGAAAGAAAGAAAGAAAGAAAGAAAGAAAGAAAGAAAGAAAGAAAGAAAGAAAGAAAGAAAGAAAGAAAGAAAGAAAGAAAGAAAGTAAGAAAGAAAGAAAGAAAGAAAGAAAGAAAGAAAGAAAGAAACTGGTTTGAGCCACCTTAAAGATATAGAATGCATGATCAAGTCGATGGGTAAGTTGTGCTGCGTCGCCGAAAATGAGCATTGATAGCTGTGCAATTAATATAAGTAATAAACTGTGACTGTCATGTCTTGAATTCAGATTAGCTAGTGCTGCGCGAGAAGCCGAACAGTTATGCAACAACGTACATCCGAAATCGCAAGGGAATAACGTATTGTACATGATTACCCAGGGTGATAGTAGTTTCTCTGCATGACGGATTTCCTTTTACAGTTAAATGAATTTCCAAATTGTATTTTGTGGAAATTAGACCAACACTCTGAATCGATTAAGCATTTCCATGATTATTGATCTCGAGTGCTCAATATTAAAATAGTTTTGTCCAAATGGTCGGGAAACCTTTCAAAATTAATATCGGCATATGTAAACCCTTTAGTCACGTCTCCGAGAAAGCGGCAAAACACGAAAGGTCAACCTGAGCCTTCGTGAGTCTTTCAGTTCTTCAGACTTTCAGAGACTAATTGAAAGACAAAATAAAAAGAACTGCATTTTTTTTTACATAGGTTCGACCTCTTTATCCGGAAAGAAAAAAACCAGTTTGGTGCATGCATGTGTAATTTTGGGAGGTAAATATTGGAATCAGAACAGTTTGTTGCCTCTCTTCTCTGGGCTTTTCCCTCTTCTGAAATCCAATGTTTGATTCTGATTAACGTAATTTCTTTCGGATGAAGAGCCAATTTTGTAAATTGGAAGTCGACAAGGAATGTACAGAAATGTAAGAAAGGGTGTTAACACTAAAAATTTTCCCGTGAAAGCAGGCAGTTATGCCAGTAACCTCAGTTCTGTACCAAAACTCGTAACGGCCTAACCATTTCAGTTTTTTCACCCTAATTAAAGTAACAATAAACTCAGGCTTAACTTAAACGTACCCGGTACGCTGTTATGACGTTTGTTAGCGGCCATCGGTTCGGATGTCAAATGCTGACATTCATTGCGTCCCCCATTCTTTTGGTGTATTTTTTATATGTTTCTTTATAAGTGAAAAAAAGGTACATTTTATTCAGGAAATTCATAGATATCGTTGTTCAAGCATTGGTGGTGTTTGGCAAATTATAAAACTTATGAAATCGGTCTGTTTAGGCTCAGTTGAGACGCCGCTCCACTCATGTGCCAACTTAACTGAGGAATTTAATACGGCAAAAGAGAGGCGTCTGAATCAGTTTGGTCAGGATCCTGGTTTGGTACGGCAGTTTTAATGTGGTGCGACAAAAACGTTAAGTTCGACAAGGTCTGTCGGTCTATCGCATTATTCGACTTTGGAGCGGAAGGTGATTCATAAGGCGTTCCTCTCATGTGCCGAACCAAATGCATACATTATGATAATTTATAAATGTTTCTATAAGTCCCTCCGAGAACTTTTTCCTCATGCTCGTAAGTTTTACGAGGAAGAGACCATGGCGGCAAAAGACCTAGAAGAGTGTAAACTGTGCAACAGATTGACCACAATACTAGTGAAATACTCGCTAATTTTTTTCAAAAAAGTTTTTAAACAATTTAAAAAACCAAACTAGTGAGCAGCACTCTGCCTGTGTAAAACTCATTTATTCTCCGACGCGTTTCGTTTTGCTAACGTAGACTTCTTCAGAGAGTTTTAAAATAATAAATTAAACGCCTGTATTTAAACTATATCTGATGGCAAAAATGACGGCCATAAACATCAAGGTTTGATCTGGTTTTCGAAAGGGAACATGCGTAGCTGTGAAACATTAGGGCAAGGCCTGAGAAACGATGTTTTGGGGTCACGATTTTAGCTAAAACCGTGAAATCAGATTTGGCTTAATACAGGCGTTTAATGTATTATTTAAAACTCCCTGAAGAAGTCCACGTTTGCTAGACGAAACGCGTCGGAGTATAAAGAAGTTTTACAGATACAGTTCGTAGAATGCTGTTCACCAGTTTAGTTTTTAAAAATGTTTTGAAATGTTTCAATTTCTTTAATTTTTTTAAAAAAATTCTCTAATTAGAGCTATCCTCTCCTTCACAGCCAGGATTATGGCGCGAAATAATTGTACCGGACCCAGTCCTCTCTCTTTCTCCCATATCAAATAAAGATTGGGGTCGACACACGGCGGTGCGCCGTCTGAATCAGATGTCGCTCCAATGTCCCTCTAAGAAGCGGCGTCTGAGCCGGGCCTTAGCAACACTGTTTACTTTCATGCTGCTCAGTTTTGCTACGATATGCAAGATAAATTGATGACATGTACTTTGTGTAGACGCGCAATTGTGCGGTATGTGCGCAGGAAGGAATATTAATGCTTACCTATGAATCCAATAAGAAAGCTAAGAAAAAAATAGATTTATATATAAACATGCTTGTTGCATACATGCTGGATTCAACAAATGCTTGATTTGAAGCTCTTGACAAGCAAAAAGCATTAATTAATTTTCAAGTATTAGCGTTCTTATTCAAAAGAACCGGGGAAGGGAAATACTTCCAAGAATTCTATTTAATGCGGCTTACGAAGTGATTCGACCGTATGACGCCTTGACGCCCTCTTCAGGTTACAATTTATATTGACGCAGTGTCATCCTATATGACCAATTACGTATACAGACAAAAGTTACAGTCTGTTACAATAAGACTGACTGTATCGTTCTTAAGTGCCTGAAGTCTCTGAGAACTCAGCATTGAAGCTTTTGGGAGAATCCGCTATCCAAAAACAGCAACTGGATTAGAGCGACAGTGACCCCTAAGCCAAGACCAACTTCCATAGGTACTCAAAAGAAGCAAAAGCGGCCGGGAAAAGCGGAAATCCGCTCTGACAGTCACGATGGTAGTAGTACCCCCTGAGGAATTCCTAAGTGTTGGAGCACGCGCGAAGCAAAACGCGTTTGCGACGTCAATGTAAGTTCGATCGGCGTCTTCGAGCGGGGATGGCGTTTGCCTACTCATCAACTGCAGAATTCCATGACGCCATTATTGCCAGTGTTAAAGGTCGGAAAGAAAATGTCATCGCCCGCGAAGCAAGTGAGTGTCCGAAGGCTGCCTCCACTTCCCAATCAAAGTACGCTTCGAAATGTGAGGGACACTAGCGCAAATGAAAATATTCATGGTGGAATTTGCCTCAAAGGAAAAGTTTCCGTTGGTAGGTCACATTTTAATTTTTTTTTCGTGCGAGTATCTCAGTGTTGAAAAATCCAGCTGCATAAACAGGGCTGCAAAGACACGGGGCTCTCGGCTTTGTCGTATCATTTCTTTTTGTAAAAGCACGACAGCATTTTTAAGCAAATAAGTTCTTTCGATGTTTCGATATGTATATTATGTTTGAAAACCGACCGAAAGTCATCATTAAGAAGACCTACGTAGATCAGCGCTTAACTATTAAAATCGAGCGTCTTATACCATTTTATTGGATCCTTGGCGTTATCAACTACTTGTAATTTGAAATGTCCTTGTCACATGAAATCTTTAAAGCCCTGCTTTTCTAAACATTGCCAATGCGTAACCTTGAGCTTAAATAGTTTTCCCAGAAATCGGAGTAGTCGAAAAGGACTGTTCAGCTCAATTTCTTTTTACTGAAATCACGAAGAAATTCTCCCTAGTGGAATAATTTGTTTTAAAGAACTCGATTTGTTATTGAAATAAGCTTTGCTCTTTGTCTGTTGGCGAGGTCGTTTTTTTAATTTTTTCTTCATCGCAGTAGCAATGGTTGTAAGAAATAATTTACCAGGGATTTTCTTCGAACAAAGAGCAGTTGTAATTTTGACGATCTGTACCCACGCATCTTTTGAGTTTGAAGAATTTGATATTACCAGCGATGATTGCTTTTGGTTTGTTTTCGTTTCCATCATCGCAGACAGATTTATAGAATAGCGGTAAAATATGCAAATCCAAGGCAACTCAAAATCAACAAAAAATTTGATTCGGGGTGAAATAACTGGACCTGACGCGAGTGCCACCCTCTCGCAGTGAGAAATTTGAAAGATTGAATATAGATTTGATTTGATTGCGACATTAAACTGTTTTTTTCCATCATATGTCGGCGATAAGTATAGGAAAGTAATCTTTAGCGAAGGTCATTAGTTATTTATGAAAGGTGAAAAGCGTAGCGAGGCGCTTTTCGGAGAGATGCCAAGGACGGAAAATTGAATTTGTAGAGCTCTATAACCAGCTGCTTTATCTGTTAACGAAGACAAACAAAGAGGACATGGAATTCATTGCAACAAAAACAATTATTGATGGGAGCAGTTTCTACGGAGAAGAAAAACGATGGTTTCTAATTCAATAGTAAAACGAATGCAAATGTTAGGAAAATAAAGCACCTCTTTTTTTAAAAGGTCAAAAACGGAAGTTATAGGCATCAGTTTTCGTTGAGCACTTCCATTTGAAAAGGAAGTATAATTAGCTAAGAACCAGTGAAAAACAAAAGATACAAGTACACCATGGAATAAGATACCTGCATGCATAATTCAAAAACAATTGATATAGGACTGACCGATCCAGTGTATGTGGTGAAGAGCTGTCATTTTAGGACATTGGCTTAAAGACCTGTGGCATTTAAAATGCAAATGAAAGTATAGACTGCTAGTAGTAACCTCTTTGATGTCAGTTGAGCTGCAAGATTGTGTTTCATCACACAATCAAGAAAAATGGCTTTTTCTCTCAATTGCGTGACAAAACGCATTGACTCAAAAAGCGTGCTGTGTGACAACCTAAGAAGGGACTGCTCACAGTCTAAGGAATGTAAATTGCATTTTCTTTTTTATTTCAATGTTTGTGACATTGTAGATATTTAAATAATAAATAATAATAACTTTATTAAATCATTCGAATTGCAATTCCAAAGGGAATTGAAAGACTCAAAGTTACAATTGCAAAATATGAAATGACAAAAATTTAAATAATTATGTACATTTATAAAATATTAGTTAATCTTGATTGCAGTTCAGGTCAGTCCCATTTCTTTATCGAGCTTGGTATGAAGCTTTAACGGCACCACTTGAAGGACATGTTTAATTTTCAGGCTGTACAGTGCATTATTATTGAAACATTTCACCTCATGCTAGTCATGTTATTGTGGTAAATGGTAATGATATCAAGATTTACATATATAGCACATTTAATCATACAGAAACAGTCAGCATCTGTCATTTTCAATATTTTAAATATTATTACCGGTATATATATATATATACTGGCTGCAAAAATCTGCACTAGAGTGATCACGCAGACAAGTTAATTAACAATTAGAGATGAGGTTTGACCTAATCGTATGGTGGAATGGAAAACTTCGTTCAGACTTCTGACTTTTATGCAGACTTGTCTGGTGCCATTAGCGCACTAAAGTGCAGGGCTTCTGATAGGATGCGGAAAAAAATTAAAGATTATGCGGAAATTTTTTGCCATATTATGCGTAAACATGTGTTGATTATGCGGAAATTGTTGAAATAAAAGGGTTAGTAATCAGCATTTTGCCGAAACGTTTGCTAAAATAAATAAAGCGATAAAAAATATATTTTGTTTCTCGTCATGAATTTTGTTTCAATTTGGACAAATCACAATTTTGCTCCATTGGAGCAAAATTGTGATTTGGCTGAACCACGATCTATTCCCTCGATCATTCACCATTTTCAGCGGTTTTTTACACATACTTATTGCGGGCTCTTTGATTTGTACAACTTCGCGATGATTGTCCCTACTTACAAATGATGCAATTTAATTTGCTACTATAACTTGCGGCTAAATTTTCATACCTTGTATCTTTTTTAAAAATTTCGAGCCTAGGGTATGTTATGAAAACGGTTTAACTTGAGTCCAGGCTTATTCCCGAAAAATGTGTGGAATTCATCTTGCGAACGAAATGGCATGTTTTGTTCAATGTTCAGGAAAATAAGCGTTTCAAAGTAGTCAATCTCTTTGGCTTTTGTGTTTGTGAGGATGGTAAGCAGCTGCTTTATCACTAATATCAGGCATTTCTTCAGTTTTATGCGGAAAAGATCGTAATTATGTGGAGGATGCGGATTTTAGGGAATGATGCAGATTGGCATTGGCGCATCCTGTCAGATGCCATGTAAAGTGTAACAGATTAACAAGATGTTAGTTATGTGACCAGAATACAGCCTAACCCTCCACCCCTCACCCTAACCTTCAACCTTGACCTCAATCTCATTTTAGCAACTCCGTGGCAGAGGCTTTTGTCCAATGTCTGTTTAAAGACAGACCATGAAAGACAGAATACCAACAGAGGAAATGGCATTTATAAAGTGATTTATGAGAACAGGGGAAAAATGATGCGTCTTCAGGCAATACTTAATGCTAAATTAAATTTGTAATATATGTGCAATACTCATGTCAAGTGCAAGGCTTTGGTTGTCTTTTAAGGGGAGAAGGGCTAATTGTCTTTTTATCAGAAAAATAATAATGTAAATAAATAACATATATAATCATCGCTTTGCCTCCCAAGGATGATACTTATAGATTAAATTTTATTTCGCCAGTGGGGAATTCCCAAGGGGTGAAAGCCAGTTAAGAAACAAGTTAAGATCTCAGGTCTCAGATCTGTTTTACCAAACTATGCAGAAACAAACCTAAACATTCAAAATTGCTAACCTTAGGCCTGAAAAATCTTTTTTATGTCTAATTAGGCCTAAGGTTAGCTTTAATGAATGTATAGGTTTGTTTCTTTATTGGTAAAAGAGACCTGTGACCTGAGACCAGTGTTTTGTACCTGCCAGCCAGTCAATTGGCTCAAGGGTAATCCAGGGCCAATGAAACAAACCCTACAAATCTTTATTAACCTCAATTGGCAAGACGTAAACCAGTTTTGTTACTCAAAACATACCTGAGATTTTGAACAGTCATTACTCAGAACAACTTTGACTAGTGGTATTAAAGAATGAATTTGAATTTAAAGAAGAAACTCCTGATCCTTTACTCTGACGACTTGGTCATACTGGCTTCAAAATGTTAAGAAAAAATGGCAATTAATGCACAAATGTATTTGACTTTTGTTATTATTATTTTTTTCCTGAACTAATTTTTGTAGGTCTATCAGACATGCAAGTCAAGGAATATCTCATGACACACCCAAATATCGTGGAAGATTTCATTATGGCAGAAACCAGTCAGGAACAACTTGAAAGATGGTTGATCAGAAAAACACAATCTCTGCAACACATTACTGGTGGAGGGGGTGATGGTATGTACCAGAAACGTATTTAAAATTACCGGAACCAGCATTAAAATTCTCCTCTGTTACCCTGGTAATAGCCCACCTTAGAAAGAAAATGATCAATTTACAGTACCAATTTACAGCCCATTCTGAAAACATCATTAAGTAGGAGAAGGGATTTAAGTGCAAGAGACATCTTGTCGTGGTGACATTTCAAGTAATATGTGTTCTTATGTTATTGTATCCTAAAGAGGGAGAGAACAACTTTAAAAAGTAGAAAAATTACCCTTTTCCTGTGAAGACTGACTCTTATTGATTTTACTCTGTCTTAAACCAGACAGTTTTATTTGTCAATAGGGGCTAAGGTTATCAACGCCTATGTCCACTTTAGAGCGTATAATGTGCTCTTGAATCCATTAATTTGTTCCTGTGAGACTGACACTGCCTCTTACTTTGTCTAATTCCAGACGATCTCACATGTCAATAGGGGCTGGTGTTAACAACACTTCTGTCCACTCGAGAACTATGTGCCCTTGAACCCTACATGTCATTAGGGGCTGCACTGGGGATTGCAATGTTGGTGTCATGAGATTGCAAAACTCAATTTTGACTGCCAAAAAAAATTCAATAGCTATTTTGTTTCATACTTGTGTATTATAGATACCAACGCCAGCAATTTTCAAACTTTGTTTGTAGAGGGCAGCTTCTGCAGGTACCGGAGCAGAAATTACGTAAAACAAAAGCAACAAAAGACAAAAAACAAAACAACAAATTAAGCCTAATCCCAAGTGACCAAAAACACAATACTTTCCGGTACCTTAAGAAAGACCCTTCTGGAGAGGATCATCAAGTTTCTATTGAAGTTACTATTCAGAGGATACATTAAGCTCTGATAGTATTGTTACATTGTTATCAACTTATTTTATTGCTCATTGCTTTGTAGGTGTGAGGCCCTCGCTCTCGAAATGGAAGGTAAATATGAAGATTTTTGTATCATTAATATTCTGTATGTGCCCCTGGATTGAGGATTCTTTCTGTTCTAGTAGGACTTTTTTCATGGCATTCTATATGAGGTGTTGTGTATACTGTATCCAGTTCGAAAGCGGTCTTCAAACAAGGAACAGAACTTGTCATTGTTGCTTGACATGGGTGTTTTCTTTCGCCTCAGTCTGTGTCATATTTACAAGCTTCGGTGAGCCCTGCTGTAAATTGGTTGAGAATTCTGAGGATTCAGGGGGTATTTCCAGAGAGGTTCAATATGTATTACCAAACGTATTACTGAGCACGGAGCTGGGGAATGGCCAGCGTTTTACAAGACTGATAGCCCAGACTTTAGATCCCCTCCCCAAAAAGAAAAAAATCCTTAAAACCCAATCACACGGGCATAGGCCAGTGATTATAACTTTACATGTAATTGCTTCGTTCTTGTGGGGATGTAGTTTTGTGTACATACGGACAAGCGGAAAATGCTGCAGCAGCTGACGAAAGACATCAATCAACATCCAAAGAAAGTCCGGGTCATGTATGAGCTGGTCGAAAGTGTGGCGGCTGGTGAGCGCGCTTTTTGGTGTTGTGTAGTTTGTTTTATTGTCACTTAACGTTTAAATAGGCGTGAGATTTCTATTCCCGTGATCTGATCGCTCAAAGTCAGTTCGTCCCTGATAACGTTCGTATCGTTCCTCTTCATAGACAGTTACAATAAAGTGACACA
>NC_090871.1:23065585-23080585 GCF_036669935.1 Montipora foliosa
CTCTAACGCCGAGAAAACTCCTGATCCCCCACTTGTTTGCAGTCATCAAATATGAGATATCAGGCTCGTCCTGTACTTTTCCGGACAACCGCTGTGAAAAGATAGCTTCTTTCCATATAAGAGTAGAGCTAGGTTAACGCTTAGACCCAAAACGTGTTCGCACCTTTCAAATCTAACCTTGAAAAAATAAACAAATAACTTACAAACCGGTTGTCCCGGATTCAACTCTACCACGCTTTGTAAGTAGCCAACTGGTTGCCTCCTGCCAGTTGGGTTTTTTTAAAATCATGTTTCTTTTAAGCTTGAACTGTTTCTTTCAGATTAAAACTTTGGGTGCCTGTGAAATAGCTTGATAGCTAATAGCTAAGTGCACTTCCACTATAAACAATGCAAAGCATTTACATTTTTTAACTGAACAAAAAAAAACAAACAGAAACACAATTTTTCATGAGAAAAAAATTTTCGTTTTAATTAGTTATTTCTGTTGACAGGATGAGAGATTTCCTAAAGGAATTGGTATAGAAGGTATGCCAAGAAATTTATTTAAATTAAATGGGCTGTGCCCTTTTTTCAGAGCTAGAAACATAAGGTTACGAAGACAAAGAAATTGGTCAATGATTGAAGGGATTCTCATATAATATATTGTATAAAAAGACGACAGACTGATGGTGAGCCTCGAACAAGTTTACGTTTGTGCAATGCGTTCACCATTAATTGTGCGCGTTTTGTTACGGGGTTGTGTAAGCTGAGCCGAAGATCGAGTTTGGTACCTTATCTGTCGCAAGAATGGATACTGCACAGTCAGTTTAGTGTTGCGTATGAACGTAGGCGCTCAAATTTAGTTGTGAAGTTTTTTCATATGTATTTAAGTACTTTTAGTAAATACAGTTCTGAGGAGGGGATGAAGTAAACGTTTTCGCCGATCAGTTGCCCGGTGTAACGGCCCAAAGGCCACAGATTAAAGTAGTCATAACGTCGCTTCCTAAATTCCAGCTGTTTGTTTGTGTTTGCAGACAGCACTGCTCAGTCAGTATTATGCCAACCCATCGTGCAAGCAGATGGAACTATAGTTGGTAAGATAACGTATCCTTTCTCTTAATGCCAAGAATGGAGTGTCAAAGGCATATTTATCCCTAGGAAAATGTCCCACGATCTACGGTAATTTCCAGCTTTTGGAAATGTACTTTTTTCAGTGATGTTTTGTTTTGGCGAAAACACCACGGCCACCCAAGTTAAAAGCTCTCTGTCGGAGGTTTTGGTGGGGGCTCTCGTAGAATACGTTGGTAGGGGGATGAGTGATGTCATAGGAGGCCTTTCAGGACTGTCACAACTTACCCTAACCCCTCCCCTCCCGGCTACCTTATCCAACCACACCTGGCCTTTTAGTTCATTGAATTTCCGACGCGCCTGAGTGTTTTGAAAGAAAGGTTGCCAAACAAGATATAAATATGTCAACCATAAACTTAGAATGTATTTGAATATGAATATTCGCGTGAATGGAAATTTAATGCCAGCCGCCATCGATTGATTCATTTTGTACATTTTTATAACCTCCAACAGGTATTGTCCAATTGGTAAAAACGCTGGGAAATGCTTCATTTGAACGGGAAGATGAAGAGGTAGATCTCAGTTTTACCTCCCTCATTTTAGCCACTTTGAAGTGCCAAGTAAACGATCGCTGGTACAAATTTTCTGACACATGTTCTTCACATCTTAGATTGTGAATAGTTACCTTGCTTGGGGAAGCATTGCCATACACCATGCTGAAGTATGTATTAATTAAGTAATAATTTTCTGAAACTTATAATAAGTAAATGAAAACTTGCCGGGCTGAGATCTCTATAAAGCTATGAAAAAGGGCGCGGACTGAACCCTTCTGTTATTTTCGACATTTCATTGCCTTGCAAATGCACAACCCATTAACACACCTTGATGAGTGTAAGATCGGCCGAGTCAGTGTGGCCATCACAACGACTGTTTATGATACCAACATTGACTGGCGTTTCGATAACCTGACTGGAAGTCGTCGTCAGAACTCAGTGATAAATGAATTGGCAATAGGATGGATGACAAATCTGTTGTGTGGCATCCTTGAGTCACTGGTAACTGAGCTGATAATATCTCAAATCGAAGCTTAAAACCAAGGATGATGTTTTGTCCTTCATAATTGTCATGGTCATTTTTTGTTTAATTGTTTGCCTTTAGATTTCGAAACAGATGCAAAAGCAAAAGGATCTAAACAGCTTCTTGTTAAATGTTGTAAAGTGAGTAGGAAAAGAAAACAAAGCAACCATTAAGGGTTTCTTCGCGCTGTGATTATCATGATGATTCCTGTCGTTTGCTAGATTTTACCCGGTTATCCACCGAAATCGCATCTGTTTTCTTAAACACAAACAGGTCTATCTTTGACGAAGTCAATACGATGGATGTCGTTATTGAAAAGATAATGGTAAGCTACTTTAAAGCTGTTGCATTCCATAAAAAAAGGAATAACTTCGCCCTCAGGTTCAGCATGAATTTGCCTGACATTTTTGCTAATTAAACCTATTGTTATGTTGCGTTTTCGTGTCCGTGGTCGTCGTCCTAGCTTAAGGTCCCTATTGCTGTTGTGAGACGTAATTGATACCATGTTGATGTCCCTTAATAAAGAAATGGCGACCGTTTTAGTTTCCCAAATGAGTCTTCCAGCAGGATTGCAGTTGTTCAGAATGTGCATTGTGCTCTCCGATGGATAAGTTAAATGCTCTTAAAACCAGTTGAGTTTTCCAGGGGATATTGATTTGTCCAACGCCAGTGCAGAATCCACCCTACCAACAACTGGGAGCTGGAGAAAGAAAGGAAGACATGGACGCTAGTCACGTGACCGTAAACGCTCGATTCATTATTGCAACTATATAGAATACCGGTTTTTTTGCGTCGACAGGCATTCGCCAAGAGGCTTGTAAGCGCAGATCGGTGCGCGCTGTTTATGTTGGACACCACAACAAGCGAATTATACGCCAACTTGTTCGATGAAGGAGACGAGGACAGTTCTGGTTTTAAGTTCCGTAATGGAACAGAAATAAGGTACAAGAGATGTTGCCTCGAATGATACTTTTGATACTCTAAGGTCAGGTTTGATTACTCTTTTTCCAGAATAGGGTTTGCCTCCAAATTTCTCATCTTAGGTAAATTTAGGCAAGAAACTTCGATCTGTTTCAACAAATGGGTTATGCCATGTTGCCGCGCGTCCGTCCCGTATTAGGTCACATATGACATCAAAATGTGGTAAGAACAAAAAAAATGGCAAACTAGGTGATATTATGGACACATCGCCGTTAGGAGCTTTTTCATTGCACAAATTAGCAAAGAGCTCTGTGTGCGTTTACGCTTGATTGACAAATTCTCCGCGTGTGCTTGAGGCACCCCGCCTTTTATAGTGCATCATGGTGTTAAAGATCGTCCTCTCTGGCGACACAAGCATGAGAACACGTGACGAACGCAGACGCACTCAATAGACCATGTTCGTATTTTCAGTATTGGCCTGGAACTAGCTTGGAACTGATGGAGGCTAATGCGGGGGAGTATATTAAAAAGTATTTGCATACGAAAAGATTTCCCCCCATTAGCATCCATTGCAAGCTAGTTCCAGTCCAATTCTGAGAATACGAATATGGTCTGTTGGCTGTGTCACGGTAGCGCCGTTGATTTTTATGTATTGCTCTCGTCTACTCGCTATGCAACTTAACGTTTGTCCAGGAATTACTTTTAGTATGCTCCGTCTACACGTATCCGTGTTCATTTAAAAACGCTACTTTGTTTTCTCCGTTTTCAAAAAAATTCTCGTCCATACGTAGCGTTTCCGCATCGTTTTCGCCCGTCCACACGTATACGATGAATCGATTTGAAAACGATAACTTTTAAACGATAACCCGACTGCGCATGCTTGACGCATGATTATTCGCTTTTACGATAAATATTTGGGCCACAAAGTTGTCCCACCAAGCGCTATCCAGAAAGAAAAAGTTGCGTTTTCGAACGAATACAGATACGTGTGAACGGGGGCTTAATTAAACAACATAACTTAAAGCTTCGTGACAGCAAAAAATGTCCATTGAACATACACAATTAAAGTTACAAACAACAGAGATCACTTTTGGAAAACTGTTAGGCTGAACAGTTTCAAAAACCCCAATAACAATCCATTTTAATCTTTTTCAATTTTGTCCATCCCTACCTCTTTTTGTATTTGCTGATTTATTCAAACTTTCGTTCAGTGCCGTTTTAAGTTTGGCTTGATTTGGTTACCAGCTCGCAGTCGTTTAATTTGGTTAAAATTTTTGACACAGTCACTTCAACTTGTCGTTATTAATTATCTAACTACTAAAGATAAAGATGCTGCAAGGATGACTAGCAGTAGAATTCTTTTCACAGAGTTATGACATCACAGTTAATGTTAAGTTTCCAAAATCCTGAATTCAAGATTTTGGAAGGACTAAATCTTGAATTCAGAAATACAGAAATACAAAAAGTATCCTAAACATGCATAAAAGCTACAGTAACCTTAGGCCTAATTAGGCCTAAACAAACATTTTTAGGCCTAAGGTTAGCTTTTATGAATGTCGGCTTCCAAAATCTTGAATTCAGGATTTTGGAAACATAACTGCATATTAATTCTGCAGCGTACACTCGCATTGCATTTTTAAACTGTTGAGCCTTTGACGTCATTTCCTCCTCGAACCAGATCTCTCAAGAACTTAAAGTTAGTAATGGCGGACCATTAAATAGGAAAATTTCAGTTGAAATAGGCAGGTGTCTTTTTGAAATCAAGGTATAAGACTTTGGTCGCTTAGTGTTTGGTTAACATAGTTTTGAAATCCAAAGAAAAATAAGAATGATTGTTTGGTCACAGGGGCACTTTAAAGCGAGTGAGTAAAAGACGTCACTTTCGCTCAAGATCGCCGAAAGCTGCAACAATTGATGGCCGTTAAATGAAAAGAGTGAAGTTAAAACAAACAGTCTTCCTCTTGAAATGACTACAAAACATTTCGACGCAAGTGAAGAAAAACGAGAACTGATTATTTTCTTTTTTTCATCGTAGTAGCACTTGAACGAGTTAAAAGCAATCTCCACCCGTTGTCTAAGGTGGCAGCAATCCGGACATACCATTTGTTTTCTTATTATTATCTTAAGGTTTCCCATTAGCAAAGGCATCGCCGGCAATGTAGCAAGCACAGGGGAAGTCCTAAATATCAGTGAGCCATACCGCGACGCACGATTCAACCGTGAAGTGGATTTGAAGACCGGCTACATAACCAAATCCGTGCTGTGTGTACCTGTCAGGTGTAGAGGAAGGTAACGTTGAACTGGAGCAGTTCGGGAAGGCTCGGGAAGAAGAGAGATTGGTGCAAGGCTTAAATGCGACCAAGACTAAATCGGAACAAAGGGTGCAACGCTATTGTTTTAAAAATATTTATTATCATGATAAACCTTTCATTTTGCGCCGTTCTTGATGCTGCGCATTTCTTCAAAGACTTCTTTAATTTTTAGTGCTGTAATAAAACATACACGATAAAACGGTGTTTTAGAAACTCGACCCATGATTCAAAATGTCCTTACTTTTAACTTTGTTTGCTATTTCAGCATCATTGGTGTTGTCGAGATGTTAAACAGCAGGAAAGGATTTTTTTCATGCGAAGGTAAATTAAGACAGCAATTACAGCCATGCAGGCCCAAAAATCCGTGCTATAACCAATTTACGATCACTTCAGGAAAATAATTCAATTGAAATATGATAAACACGATTTTTTTTTACCAAATGTCAAATGAGTTCTTGTTACGTGTTGAGTGTTGAGTGGAGTGAATGTCACTTTTTGGGCCGTCACGCAATGACGTCAGTAACTGAATTGTAGGGAGCTTTAGCAACGACGATGGGAACGGCAACGAGAACGTCATGTAAAAACATAAATTCACGTTATTGCGATCACTTCGCGACTATTCCAAGCCTTTTAATATGACAAAGGTGTTTCAGTCCCTCAGGATTGAAACCGTTACGAGCGGCGCTTAATTTAGGGGAGAAAAATGAAAATTTATCTCCAGGTGCTGACGTTCTCCATAACACTTAAAACTTGGTAATTTCACGTTGTTGCTTTGCTGACGACGGCAAAGAAATGGACAAAAATGAAAAACGCACGTGCAGGGCGTGCAAAGCTATTGTTTTTGCCCACTAAATATGCAAATTTCTGACGTTCTCATTGCCGTCGCCGTTGTCCTTGCTAAAGCTCCCTATTAAGTCTGAGCTCTGTGGGTTGCATTAGCGCTATTAGGCCAAACATTTTCAAAGAAAGCGTTTGTATTAGAAATAAAAAAGAAGACCGCTTATTTATGTTTTTAAATTTCCGGCGGGGGGCCGCCAGCTTCAATAAGGGTGACATGCTGGTTACCCAATTTTTATTATACAAAAGCTTTGCGTTGAACAATAGCACAACACGTCACAGTACAGACGGCGGCACCCTGGAAATTTGAAAGCCAAACGAGGCGGTCCTAAAATGCATTTCTTCCCCGATAATACATTTTTGAAGAATGTGCAAACAGACTTCATTTCCTTCGATTCTAAGTTACTGTTTAGTAGGAGTAGAGGTTTCGTTTAACTGATTGACAAAGTAAATTTTAAGGAATGCTCAATCCATGCTCTCACAATTTTAGAAGCTGAGGGACCGTAGAAACAAGGTTCCCTTAGCTACAGGGCTCATTTTGAGGGAACTCATAGACTTTACTATTCCAGGTTACTGAGCTTTCAATCGAACTATCGATTGAGCTCAGGTTGTGAGATAGTATGCATATCGCGACTGATGTATTTTTCTTAATGGTGTGAAGTTCTTGTTATGAAGAGTTAAATGTTACTCAAGTCGTTATCTTCATTGCAAGCCTGTCCTTTGTGTTCGTACAATGGGGTCTACAATTTTTTTTTTCATATTTTGCAGATGCTCGGTCGTTTGAGGTGTTCGCTGGGTATTGCGGACTCGCCCTTCATTACAGCCAAGTAAGCATGGAGAAAATAACTTACCTTGTAACTTTTTCTTAAATGACAATCGTCTGGTCTGGCTCAAGGGACAATGATATTTGGCAACTATTCACCGAAGTGGAGGTGGCTAGTGGTGGATAATTCCTGAGTTGCGAAGCGGCGAGGTAAATACCCACAACTAGCCATCGACACTGAGGTGAATAGTTGTTTTAGTATATATTAAAACAGTGAGATAATATAACACAAAAAGATGATTTTAACTCATTTATTCCTGGCAAGATTACAACATTTTCGGGCGCAGATTCCTCGCGAATTGCTCGGAGACGAATAGAAAAGGATATCCGGAGTTTGAGTGGCCAATCAGGACGCGCGTTCAACCCTATCCACTGTTTTAGTATATACCATTTTATTTAATTCTCAACCTCGGATAATGCAATTCTCGTGCTCTGATTGGTTCACTCAATCTCGGTTTTCAGCTCATATACCTTAGTTTGACCTTATATACTAAATGATTGCGCTTAGCGTTGCTAAACTAAAGACGTTTACGCCAGAAAGCGAAATTTCTTTCGGTATAAAGCAAAAGAAAAACGTTTTTGTGGAAAGTTTAGATCACTTTCGAAGCTTAGAGATACGCGAAAAGGTAAGAAATGTTTTTGTGATGAGCCTGCGTCTGTCTGACCACGAGGTATTACACGACATCGCATCTTCATCAACTTTTTTCGATTTCGCTAGGATTTTCTCGCTTTTTTCGCCCGTATTTCGTACTTCTAAACTTTTGGAGGTTAAGGAATTTAATAAAACAATTATTCCATTCGCGCTTGTTGGATATGAGAGTGGTTATAGCCAACTCGGCGCTACGCGCCTCGTTGGCTATTTACCATCTCATATCCAACGCGCGCTCATGGAATAATTGTTAAATATAATAACCCAAGTTATTCTCGCATTTTGATTAACTTTTGCCTATGATCTATTAGAGGACAGACGCACGGTTGACGTCACCATCAGCTTTTATGCGAATAAAGTTTAATTCCTAAATATAAAACAAATAGATTCCATGTTGCCGTGCGTCTGTTCAGTAATAGATCACAGGAGACGTCAAAATGTGGTAAGAACGTCAGTGACACTCGGCTATCGCGTTGTGTGCCACTTTTTTGTTCTTACCACATTTTGACGTCATCTGTGATCTCTATTACTGAACAGGCGCACGGCAACATGGAATCTGTTTGTTAAATATACATATACGATAGCCTATGAGCGAGGGCGATACTTTTTTTTGGTGGGGGGGGGGGGGTGAGCTTGGGGTGGTGGTTGGTGGGTATAAGATTGTGACTTGTATGGTAAAGTTAACAATTGCCCGCGCATAGAGTAAAAGAATTGAGGCAGTGATCTTATTCAACACAAGGAAACGATATCCAATTGCAGCTAATGTACAGCGATAAATGAGTCCAACTGATCTGTTCTAACGTCGGTTGTAAGTGTAAATCTTTTTTGACATGCATTCCAAGGAAGGTGTATCCTGGGTGTAATGTAGCGCTGTACAAACCGCCCATTAGTCAAATGATATGCGCCATATTTTTTTTCTTACGAAAATGTGCATAGATATAGATCTCCAATTCATTCATTACACTTTTTACGCTATGCTTATAATTCATCATTTTTGTGATGTTTGGCTTTGCCAGATGTACGGTCAGTTGTTGAAGGCCCAACAGAAACATCAGGTAGCGTTAGAAGTGTTGGCATATCACTGGTGTGTACCGGAGAGTGAACTTCAACAGTGGCGCAACTCTGTGTCTTCTTGCACTCTTTCAAATGACTTCTATAGGTATGTATATGAATGGAGCCTATCACACTTGCGCGAAGATATAAAGATCGTTGTCTAGTAGCAAAGACTATTTTTTCCAAACAGCTGACCGATTGAGTTCAACAGTTTTTTAACTCAAGGAAATCTAACCTTTGTCCCCGTATCGGTACATATCTATATGAGGACGAAGGTTACACTGATATCGATGTGAAATTCATATCGAATTTCATATGTGCAATGTTATGTTCGTCTCTGGTCTTTGCTGTAAAATTTCCAACCTGCAAGGGGTGTTGCAATTCTAACGTTCTGGCCCGGGTTACCATGGAAACCTATAGGTTTTGATACCTCTTAACCAACGGTTAGCGCTAACCAGGCTTCGATCAACTGACCCCTTATTGGGTAACTAAACCATATCGAAACATTTAGAATGTATAAAAATCATTCATTTCATTCGCTATTGTTAGACATGAGATCAGCCATTATAGGGCTAGTATTTGAAGGGACTTTGGTGTTGTATTCTAAAGCACGGAAATTTGGTTATATCAACGTAGGTAATAAAATTTGGCCAGCACTGTAGAAAGATTACAAGGCCGACGTATCGATCTTTGGTCCTTAGTCCGAGCGAAAATGTTTTTGTTCGTCTCTGGGGGCAGACATTCTCGAGCATGGAACAAAAGATGTAACCGTTAATTGAAATCACAAATGATTGCATTTCAGCTTTGAATTCGATATCTTCCAAAACGAAGATGACTTAACAAATTACGTAATTCAAATGACATTGGACGTGTTTGAAGACTGCGATGTTAGGTAAGCAATGGAACGATTCTTGTACAATTTGACCATTTTTGAGTTGTTCATTTCAGTTAATTTGTAGTCTCCCCAATTAGTAGAGTACTTGTGCTCGGCTCAGTAACCTTCAGACTTCTTCTTCTTTTTCTTCTCATTATTATTATTATTATTATTATTATTATTATTATTATTATTATTATTATTATTATTATTATTATTATTATTATTATTATTATTGTAAATTATGCATTTTTTGGTTTTCATTGATAATGTTTTTTTATGTTTGCAACATGGAAGAAAATGACAGTAGAGCTCAAAGAAATCGCGAGGCGTGTTATATAACTTGGACGTCCTTGTATACGTGATAAAATACTAAGATTTAATAAAAGGACCGATGGCAAGATAAGTCTTGTGATGTTATCTAATGAAAAGGAGAAAAACAAACAAACCAAAATATAAAGGGCCGGGCAAACGGGTTTAACAGTCGCTTCAACATCCGTTCGATTTTGTTGGATAGAGATGTTGACGTTTGCCGTCCCACCCCCCGCCCCCTCCCCCTCTTCAACCTTGCTGAAACATGTTGAATCAAAGTTGAATCGATGTTGAATAAGGTAAAAAGCGTTTAAACTTTGCATCAACAACCATTTAACATTTCTTTTGTTTTCGCGAATGTTGAATGAAGTTGAAGCTGTTTGCCCCCCCCCCCCCCTCCCCCTTTCAACGTTGCTGGGAATGCGCGTGCGCACTAATCGGTCTCTCGATGACGTATCCATGTCCGTATCCCTAGAAACAAGTTCGTGTCCATAGTAACAAAAACCGCAGCTGCAGCCTGGGACTGAATGCCGGGCCTCTGGTGAAGCTTTGTTGAATCAAATGCTGATGATGTGTTGAAAGCGTTTGCCCACACCACCACTCAACATTGTCCAACATCGTTCAACATCATTCAACAAAATCGAACGGATGTTTGAAGCCGTTTGCCTGGGCATTAACAAGACGAGGATTTCATTATGCGATGATTAAGTTCCAAAAAAATTTAGTTTAGAGTTAACCACTTGGTAGTCAAGAGTTATCTGTGTCTTTCTTACGTGAGTGTTGGATATCATCGCAGTTAAGGAGTAACTTAAGCAGTTAGGATGAATCCCCAGAACAAAATCAATCTTAGCTTAAACAGGACTCGAACCAGTGACCCTGCAATTGCGCTGTACTGCTGAGTCCCTCCCAGGGGATTTGGAGAATAAGAGAACGTGGCTAATTTGAACTGGGAATTGACAGGGTAACAATGACAAAATATCTTAAACAATTTCAGGGATCAAAAAGCAGTGAACAAGTTTGAAATTAATTTCGGGAACAAGGGAACACCGGGGAATAAGGGAACAAGGACCCCCCCCCCCCCTCCCCTCACGGGGGGCGGGGGGGGGGGGGGGACTCACTGCTCTACCATCCGAGCAAATATGCCAACTGGGAGCTGGTCACTTGTTAGTTTCAGTTATATACCGATAGATTTTAGCGATCCACAAATTTCATGTAATTCAAATTTTTGAACATTTCATATATTCTGTATCATTCATTTGCGGCTTTTTATTTTTATTTTTTCGTTCACAGGCTTGATCTGGACACACTCATACGTTTCGTCTTAACTGTTCGTAAAGGTTATCGTCGAGTGGCGTATCATAACTGGTCGCATGCCTTTTCTGTGGCACATACTATGGCTGTCATAATGAAATCAGCGGCGGATGTGTTCACCTGGGAAGAGGTTATCCTTTGTGCTACGTCAAAAATCCACATAGCGTTTTCACACAAATTAACCTTGGTTAACGTACCTCTTTATACTTTCCTTTTGCTAGAAAATTGCGTTATACCTCTCTGGTTTGATTCACGACATCGATCACCGGGGGTACAACAATGCTTTTATGATCAAGAACAAATCCCCGCTGAGTCATTTGTATTCCACATCAACAATGGAGTGGCATCATTTTAAACAAGGAGTTTTCATCTTGGAGGTAAGCGAATAGATTGTTGTTTTGTTACTGATGCAATATGAGTGGTCGTGCAGTATCACATTTTCAAACTCAATCATACGAAACAGAGATTTTGTAATGTCGCTAACAACATAATTAAAGTAATCAAGAGTTTTAACTAGTCATAATTTTCTCTTTCACTTTGGCAAAGAGCGAACCCTTCAATCATTATTTTTTTAATATTTCACACTGGACAATTTGGTTACCATGCCAACGTCTCAGAAATTAATAGACAAGTATGGTCAAACTAGCCAATCATAACGGAGAACAAATACGTACAGCCGGCGCAAAGCGCGGGAAGAAGCACGCAAGCAAGTCACAATTGGCTTTTGCCGTTTCCTCTCATTGGCTAAAATTGTGGGGCAAGAAGTAACCAATCACCATGCGAAGTAATGCAGAACGAAAGACATCACCAAAAAGCTTTCGACACTTTACAGGAGCAAACGCACTACGAAGCATTAGGCCAAGGAGAACTGATTTATTCAAGTGAGTGGCCGAAAGTTAATACGGAACGTTTTAAACAGTCATTTGTAAATGGGCTAATCCTCAAAGATAAGATAGCAATTAAATTAAAATTATATCCAGTTACATTATTTCTAAGCATATTTTAAGCATTTTTATACTGTAGGTGAACGTGATTTTTTATTTTTAATCATGTGTTAATAAAGACTTATTATTATTATTATTATTATTATTATTAGTAGTAGTAGTAGTAGTAGTAGTAGTAGTAGTAGTAGTAGTAGTAGTAGTAGTATTATTGTTATTATTAATATTATTATTATTATACTTAGTACTCAATACTTGAATGGGATATTATTTTCGTTCAACAGACAGATGGGCATCATATTTTGAGCTCCCTCACCACACAGCAATACAGACGTATCCTGGAACTCATGCAAGACGCAATATTAGCCACGGATTTGGTGCTATTCTTTCCTAACAGATCTAAACTTGAGAGTGTAATCAAGAGCCACGAATTTGATTGGAATACACTTGAGCACAGGTAATACGATTTCCTTGCAAATTTTGCAACCTGTGAGAATCATCGCAATAGTGAGACCGGAAGGAATATTTTTCGGTGACGTTCTGGTTCTCTTCGAAGTCGTCGTTGCTTTAAAGGGGCACTGTCATGATAAATTTGTTGTTTTTAGGTCAAAACTGGGTAAAAATCTGAATTAGTACCTTAGCTCACAGGTACAATATTCCTGCATGAAACTCACTGACAAGATATGAAATATATTTATTGCACAAAGAGCTATTCGTATTTAATTTTTGGCGACTTTCTGCAGACACCAACTTGAGTCTAGTACAGTGACAAATAGAAAAGGAGCTAAGGTGTCTCCTTGCAGGACGCCTATTTTGACTTCAAATTCACCTGACATTTCGCCGTATACGAGAACTGATGACTTGATGCCACAGTATAGAACTGAGATTTCTTCACAAACATTGTCTAGAACCCCGTAATTGCGAGGTATACGGAACATGACCGGTCTGGCGATGCTGTCAGAGGCCTTGCGAAAATCAACGAAGGTACTGGCAAACGGGAGGTTCTGATCCCTGATTCTCTCAAGTATCCTACTTAACAAATGGATTTGCTCGACACAGCCGCGACCGGGACGAAATCCAGCTTGGTTGGCACCTAGAATTTTCTCCAGCGGGTCTCAAATCTGATTTAGTAGACGTCTGTTGTAAAGTTTAGCTTTTATTGACTTGAGTGTTATGCCGCGGTAATTTGGATCACTTTTCTTGGGAAGAGCAACACAGATCAAGGTTTTCTACTCGTTAGGAATGACCAGGTTGGTTTTCACAAGGTTAAGAAGAGTGACTAGCTTGTCGAGCAATCTTTCACCACCGTGCTTGATGGCTTCGGCGCACATGACAGAGTTAATACCAGGAGCTTTTGAGTTCTTGAGGCTGTTTCCTATAACTGCAATATTAGGTTACCATATGAAACACCAATCATTCCTTAACAATATGCACTCATTGATGTGACGCAATAAGTCACCATGGCAAAAAAACAGCCATGTAAAAACCAGTCAGGACGCAGCTTTTTACAACCTCTAATTTCATTGGATCCCTTTAGGACGCAGCTCTATTGTGTCTTACGTCATGGTCCATTGTTTCTTTTGTATCATCTTCAGTGCGTCCATTGTTTTCTGAACCAATCCCGAGAGTTGCGCGGCGACCCGTAAAAACACCCTATATTTTGTCTTTAAACGCTTACATCTAAAAGCAAACTCGGTGAACCCCAATTTTTATTGCTGGAAAGTGATAAGCAGATTAAGATAAAACCTTTTTTGCAAATTAAAAAAAACCTCTGGAGCTGGTTCATAGCCACTGGAAAATTTCAAGGTGGCTCTGAATCCGCTCAACATAATTTTTTTTTAACTTTCCGGAAAGTTTTATCTTAGCCTGGTAATTAATTTCCAGCAATAACAAATGGGAGTCACCGAGTTTGTTTTTAAGATACATAAGCGTTTAAGACAAAATATAGAGCTTTTTACATGGCTCGATTGTTGCCTTGGTAACATATTTCGTCATACTAATGAATGCATCTTGCTAAGCAATTATTGTTGTCTCATTTGTTACCATGAAACAGTGTTGCACATTTAATTTAATTAATATTTAATCCCCCCCCCCCCCCCCCCAAAAAAAAAAAAATTTTTTTGAAAGTCTTTTGTGCTAATCGTAAACGTCTATTTGCATTTTTTTTTCAGACAGCTGGTACGTCGTTTGCTAATGACCGCTTGTGATCTGTGCGGTTCCGTCAAACCGTGGCCAATCCACATAAAGTCAGTCAAGAACGTTTATGAAGAATTCTATTTGCAGGTACTCATTTCTGGACATTTAAGTCCCAAGTTGCAGAGCTCTATAATCTACCAGCTGAAGTTATTGTTCTTAACTAGCGAGTTCTCGCATGAGCTATATTTTAAAAAAAGACATCTACCCCCGAAAAAATGTTTTTTCTGACAGTTGAGCGTGCGAATAAGACAGAAATTAATAGGGAGCTTAAGCACGCACGTTTTTGAGACGCGGACGGCAACCGGAAGTCGGAGCTGTTTTCTCTTTTAACTTGTCTTTACACAACCACATTTTCATTGCTAAGTATCTTTTCTCCATTAGAAATGACTAGTCTAAAAATCGGGGAGACACCACTGTCCTGGCACGCGAAATGTTCTCTTCCGGTTGCCGTCCGCGTCTCAAAAACGCGCGTGCTTAAGCTCCCTAATATTTCTACGCTACGGAAGCAGAAGGGTCTGGGTACGATTGGTGTAAGGCATTTTGGGTATCACGCTGTGTATAAAGTGTCTGTTCGTTCTGGGCCTGCATCAGTCTTTGTAACTTTTGTTTCTTTTTGTGTTATCTTTATTGTTTTGTAACAAGAAACC
>NC_090871.1:23083085-23085585 GCF_036669935.1 Montipora foliosa
CATCAATGGACTTTCCCCTCAATGAAAAAAGACTCTTAATTTCCAGAATACCAACAGATGGATTTTCATTAGGATCATAAATAATTCCATCGGGTGAGCATCCCATCCAGTAAATATCAGGATGAACCAGTAAGCCACATTTGAAAACTTCTACTTGAGGTCCTGTCAACTCCTTAAACTCTTTTACAACTGTTGGTTCCATATCTAATCCATATTTCATGGCCTGAGTCTGCACCTTTGTTAGTGCAAATAGACTATGTAAGAATTTGTCATTAATTGGGGCTTTTCTAGAAACAACATCTCCAAATCTTGAGGCAGTGATTCTGAATGCCCGCTCTTGATACCAAGCAGAGCAGCTCGACTGACTTCTCGTGTTTTTTTCGATATCGATGGCCTTTTCTGGAGATAAAATAATGTTTGCTAGAAACGCTTTCTCTTCATCTGGAAGGGAAGGTGGTGGACCTTTTCTTACATCTTCTGGTAAACTAATTATTTGTACAGGGAAGTCAAACACTGCCTCTAGGTCTTCACTATAAATAGTCTCTACTACGCTACGGGGATAGACATCTCTTAACTGATTTGCTAATGGACTTCCCTCTAAGAAATTTCCCCATGGAAGAGACTGGTAGTTTGCTGAATTCGAGTATTGGAGCCAAGAAGCATAAGTGGTAGGGTTGTTAACGGAGATATTCTCTCCAAGTTTTTTAATATCTGTCTCTGTAATAATTCGTTGCTCGACGGGTCTTGGATCATATAAATACTCTTGTACAGTCTTTGGTGCCATTTCGCGAGGTGTGCGATCGATGCGTGGTTTTACAAACTCGGATTCAAACCATCTCTGTGGTTCCAGTGAAGGGCCTCGAGGTCTATGCCACTGCTGTAGATGCGAAGTTGGCGAGTCATCATCGCGCAGTTTTGCCATTACATGGGTAAATAATGCCGCTAAGTGCTGGCATTTTCCTGTTCCGGCTTTACATGAACACTGAGTGGCAGACTGTGTGCCAACTTCTCCGCTATCAAATACAATTCTTAGAGAGTGAGGAGCTTCCGTCTTCCTCATCGAGCGATAACATTTTGCTTTTACGACGCAACAATCAGCTGAAAACAATAATTTAACGTCCTCAAGGTAAGTTTCCAGGTAGTACTTGTCCCCTTTTCTCTTGCCCTTTTTGTTTTCGAGCCACTTGCTCGCGCAATCCAAAATATCTGTAATGAAATTCGCGTTCTGCTGCATTTCGTCTTCCACGCTTTCTGCCATGTTGCAAATACTCTATACCCCCAGTTTCCAGACCTCCCTCGGTCGGCGCCATTTTGGAGAAGGGTCTATTAAACAAAAAGTTTTGAAGAAGCGGAATTTAACTTTCTTCAATCTCAGCAAGCGAAATTTAGATTTACATGTAAAAGGTCATCATTCAAAGATCGCCGATGGAAGACAAAGTTTACGAACATTCACCAATAGCTCAAAGAAACGACACCATATAATAAACAACTTACTAACGTCACTTGCTCGAGACTGTACCCGGCGGGAAATATTGGCCCTCGGTCGCGCTCGGTCCGTACTGCCACGACCTCGGGCCAATATTCTCCAGTACGGCCCTCTCTGATGCATACGCTTTTTTGGACATTGTTCAAACAAACTTGATTGTAATCATTACTTCTTGCCTTTCAAAGTCGTCCTTTTTATGTGACGGGAGGTTTTGCTTTTAAAAGGAGCCTCGATAATTCACTTGTCGTTTACAAGTGATAGCGTCCGGAACATTTATGGTGTTCTTATCGTGTTCGTTGTCAAAGATTGCCGCCATAACCCGTCCAAGCACGCCTTGCTCCCCTCTCGGCCTGTGGATTGGTCAGGGAAGCACGTTATCCGTGACTTATTGTAATAGCCGAGGTTATGCAAATTGGTCGCGTGTGCATCGTAAACACATCCATTTGTAAACACGGCAGTGACGTTAACACAGTTCTACTTCGGGACTGGTCAAAGTCGTAACGAATTCACGTAAGATTGTGCGCAACAGGCAAATTTGAGCTCCTGTGGGCGTGTTGCTAAGCAGCTAGCGTCTCTCACTTGGGATTACCTGCTGTCTTTCCCGCAGTGTCAAGTTCGATGAGCACTGAAGGATACGCTCTGGAGAACACTTTGCTCACTAATTTTGAGCTCTTTGTTTAACAGGGAGACGAGGAGAAGAAGCTGGGTTTGTGTCCAATTGCAATGATGGATCGAGCAAAGCAACGTGAACTTCCACAAAGCCAGGTTCGTTCTTGTTTATTCACAGTGATTCACGGTAGCGTTGCCTTGTGGGCTCTTTAAGTACGGCTTTTACTTCTTATAGAAATGTGCGAGAAGACAAGGAAACAACAGGGGAAAAAAACAAAACTACTCAAAAACAATTAGTTCCTATTCGAGCCGATTTTTAGCGCAAGTTGTCTCGCATAACATGGCGCACAGGGCGATTTTTAACCCAACATTTTGTCGCGGCAACATGTTGCAGGTTTTTTAATC
>NC_090871.1:23090585-23103085 GCF_036669935.1 Montipora foliosa
ACAACGCGACCTTCTCAGTGTCACTAACCTTTGGGATGGAATTGTATTCTTTTTTCAACATTTTATTTCGTTTCATTTAGAAAACATAACCGCTGATTACAGTAATGAAAACCAAGAATTGAAGGCCAGAGCATCAGTTAAAATTTTATTTCTTATTAATGATGTAATCTAAAATTTAATTTTGTTGACTAGCTCGTGCCTTACGGAGAAGTTTGTAAAATTAGTTAATTGCTCTTGGGGTCCTTTTTTGGCAGACTACAAAGATTTGAAGCTACACAGTAGAAAGTTCAATAGTGTAAAGATCTAAGCCGTAACTTAAAGAGGGTAAAACAACTAAACAGAAATCTTGCTTGTTTGCTTGACTAAAGATTAATCCAAATTAAGAAAAAGTGAGATTAGGTTCATCTTAGTGCCATGTAACAATCCATATTTACGCACTTGCATCGGACTAAATTGCGTAAAACTCGAGTCGCACAGTTCTGTCAAAATCTGTCGTTGTGATCTTGGTTGCGATTTACGCGTTAAACAAGCAGGAGACCTGCGGAGAAAAACGTTTCGTTTACATAAAACGTTCATTTTGCATACCAGCGTGCACTGCAAACCTGTATTTCCATAGTTACCTACACTGAAACAAGTGAAAATCTCCATTCCATTTTAAAATTTCTTCCCAAAAGACCCCGAAACTAGCCCAAAATTTCCCTTACCACTACTTGTGCCATTCATACGCGGCAAAAACTAGGTTACTTTCAGTTAGGACCGCGCTGGGATCTGACGGTCATCCAGGAACCTTCAAGTGCGAACGAGCTAGCCCGATGAAAAACTCGTCTTTTCAGTCGCAACATGCACCAACAGAATCTCAGGACAAAAGGCATCAGTCAAAATCACGAACGTACGTCTCACTTGAATCTCTACGAATCTCATCTATTACATTGCACGGCCTGTACACTGGGGGAAAAGATCTACATAGTGGAAAGAAGGAAAATGCAGGCCGACCGCTTACGCGAACATCTTAGTCATCAAAACCCATTGCGCGCCAGTTCATTGTCCCCGGTTATTGCCCCAGCTCCAGATGACTTGGTACTCAAATAAAGTTCATTATCATCATCCCCTTGTCAACATCGGAAAAAAACTTCATCTCTTCATTGGTTACCGTCTCATTAGTTGTACATTAAACTTAAATTGCGTTCACAACAGCGAGGATCATATATAGCTTCACTTGATTTCATATCCGCAGTTCATATATGATCCATTTCATATATCATTTCATCATTGATTGTTATTATTGGTTGGACAGTAATCATATTTCAAATAAAAAACAAATTTTAAAACCCAACTGAAGACAACAGGTTGCTAAAACCCCTAATAGTTTGCACAAAACTCACCCCTTTGCTTTAGTCGATCCTGTCAAAACGGCGTGGTTTGAATAGGCGGTGCAGGTTGCTTCCTTGTCCGTGTAGACGGCCGTTTTGTGTGCCGTACCCTTGGCTTTTTTGCCCGCCGTTTTTCTGGCCGCCTCCCTCGCCGCCTTGCTCACCGCCTTGTCCCTCGCCTTTTTTGCCGCCTTCTTCGCCGCTTGCCTCGCCGCCAATCTGGGCGCCTTGCTCACCGCTTTCCTCTCCACTTTGTTCGGGACATTCTGGGCAGTTGAATATCGCTTCTTGAACAAGAAAAGCTGACCTCAATCCACCCAATACGAATTTGGCCAGCAACACGTCGCCCGCATCAAAATCTCCTTGTTGATAGAACGACACCATCTGTTGGATAGCAGCTGACAATAACAGAAAAATAATAATACTAAGAACCCTATAATTTCAAAAAATAATTACTACTATTACTACTACCACTACCACGACTATTACTATTAGCCTCGGCTTATTTCCCTTGCTTTGAGCTGATCCTGTTCCTGCATTTCTCTTCCTTCGACTGGGTTCCAGTCCCTGTGCATGGCGAGCTTCGAAGGAGTAGTCCACGAACAGAACCATCATTCACTTTCATTTTTCGTTTAATTTCGGAAAAACCTTGTTCAATTATTGCTTCAGCTTATCATCTTAAAATAAATTTCGAAGTTTAACCTCGTGTGCTAGTTGTCAGAATCAATTATACCTTTAAATGAACTAAGGAACAACAACAAAAAGAAAACAGATAGAAAAGTTTATGTCGATCCGAGGAGAAAATTGGACAAATGCCGATATTTGATATATTTTGTGCCTTTTTCCTTCACGGAAACAGAGAATAAACCGTAAACCACGCAAATTTAATTGTTGACTACTTATTTACTGACAATGAGATCTCTACCGGAAAATCCGAATTTGAGTGCTTACCATATTGGCCAAGATAGGACTGAGATTTTTCACGTAAAGACCGACATTATGATTATCAGTTAAAAATTGCTAGTGTTCTCCATCGCTTGAGTTATTTAAAACCAGAAGTTTCGGAACTACTGTCCCTTCATCAGCGGAAAATGCCGTTTGATTGAGCGCGCGTCATTTTTTAAATGTAGCAACATTTGAAGCGCGCACTGGGAGGGACCATTCAATAAACTGAAGCCTATGTTTATACCTCGTGGCTGCAGAGTTTTGCATTTGAAAATTAGGCGGCCCTCCGCACTACGTCTTTCTCTGGTGTTGGTCAGACCTGATCGAACAACAGCCACTGATGATCATCATATCATCTGCTGTGTGACCAGATGGCTGCATGTTTGATTTAAGCGAAAGTAATCACTTCACATCCGGTAGTGCGAGCGCTTATCATTTCATTCATCGTTTGAAACCGCAGAAGTCTGGTGAATTGACGCGTATTCCACTCAAAAAAATGCATTTTCGAGACAAATGATTACATTTTGGTACGGTAAATTTCGTCGACCGGCCAAGCCAACGTCATTGAATGCAGAGACCTGCCAATTTGGCATAAAAATAAGCTTCAGTTTTGTTTTTAATTTGCGCGTGCCTAATCCCCTGTCACTTAACCAATCAAAAGCGCTCGTAACAACAAGAACTAGCTATGTAACTGCATTGAATACCCAATAAGTCACTCGTGCAATGCTTCGAAGGTGCCTAACTGAAGTCATATATTATTAAGCATATCGATGCATGACTATTAATGCATTTGTGTTACTGGTTAGAGTTTAAAAAATGAAAAACCACTTACCACTCGAGTGCTTATGTACTTCCGCCATCAACTGGTACCCTTCTGTATAAACTTCAACTATCTACAACAGAAAGTTTCTTGCATGAAAGAACTTTAAAATGCATGACACCCAAAATGCCCAAAAAGAAGAAGGAAACATTCTAGTAACCGACTAAAACTGTTGAAAAACATAAAAGAAATACAGCAAAAGGAAAGAGAAGCATGGTGGACACAAATAGACAAGATTGAAACGGATTGCATTTGGATAATCTTAAAAAAAAAGTTGTCCCGACGTTTTTCAAGTTAAGGGAAAATTTCCTGGATAAAGGTCGTAATCATCTTATTTGTGATGTAACAATAATTGTATCAGTAAAGAAATTGCACAACACCATTTTAGAGTTTTAAACTTGTGAAAGACTAAAGATTTCCCCTTAACACCCTAAAATAACGTGACATAGCCCCTTTAAGCCAAAGTATAATGAGCTTTTTACCGCAATCATACCCATTAAAATTGTTCACTTAAGTCCAGAGATGCATACAATTCGAAGCATGCCCAATTTTGATCTGCAACTCGAAATGTTCCCTTTAGTCTAAGCATTTGCTATCTATTTCTAACAATACGTTAAGTGCCAGGGCTAGCGTTAGTCTTAGGGTGGTGTAAATGCAGCTGCATATTTTAACTTGAGGAGCATATTTTTGAAGACACTTGGTGAAGTTGCGTGTCTGTATTACCAGGCACGAAAGAGAGAGCCGGTGGACACTTCGTGACGCTTATTAAAAGAGACGTACTTATCTGGAAATATAAATAGTTCATGCGACGTCATAGACCTTATTCATAAATGGCGGTCAATTTATAATTCTTTTGTCGAAGTGCAAATTAGCCTACCAAGCCTCCATACCATACAGTGAATTGAAAAGAATTCTTGCTTTAAAATGAGGCTTGGTAGGCTAATTTGCTCGTGGACAAAATAATTATAAATGTGACCGCCAATTATGAATAAGGTCTATAATGTACGTACATCGCTGAAGACAACGGATTCTCGTCTATGAGGACAGGGAAATTGAGTGGGTGGTAATTTCCCTGTTTTGATAGACGAATGATTTGTTTAATGTTCCGAGCGGAAGACAGAAATTTTTCTGACGAATTAAATTTCTCTATGCTGCTTCTAAAGTTGTTATGGATACCTCTGATTACCACCGTAAGGAAGTCATTGACGAAGCAAAAGTAAGTTAGGGCAATCGGTATTCGGCTCTTTGTTGTGGGACCGCAAGTTTTTGGGCACAAAATTAATTAATTAATTAATTTATTTATTTATTTATTGATTAACGCCCATCACATTTTCCATAACAAAGTGGTAAAAGAAGGCCTCATCAAACCAATCCATCGTCACTGTTTAAATCAACAAGAGCAATCACACCCCATTAATTAATGACTTACTTTCCTTCCAAGCAGCGCGAAGCTGGCGACAAAACCCACTAGAAATGACAAAGTAAATTAGGAAATTAATCTTTCATAATATTGTTAGATTCTTCTTCATATATATGTAATATTGTCATACTCAGCTTATCCAAGTGAATTATTAGCATTACCTACAATTGGATAAGCCCAAGATATTTGAGTTCCCCATCCCCATGCGGGATCTCCATGGGGAGTTATAGTTTTTCTATGGCCGGGGTTGTCTAGCGCCTGGGAAAAGGTGGCGGCTGGAAGTCAAAGAAGGATTTGTAGTGAATTATGAAACCCGGTGACACCACGATACTTTCCATCGCTTAATTCCTTTGTGGCGTCGAACTAGCTGCCGTTTCCACGTTGCTTACGATTATGGGAGAGCAGCTGATCGGGTAGTAAATTCCTCTACCCTAGCTACTATTCCCCTAAAAAGAGTAAATCAATCAATCAATCAATAACGTATACGTAACTAAATGGACAGTAAGTGAGAGAGAGCGGCATGACTATTCCGGAGGTGGGGGTAGGGGTGAGAGGGGGGTGGGGGCAGGGGGTGAAGGGTACAATAGCTGAAACAACCCAAATTAACCTTTACAAAAATGCTAACCTTAAAGCTAAACACTATGCTTTAGATAATGTTAAGGCCTAAGGTTAGCATTTTTGTAAAGATTTGGTTTGTTTCAGCTATTGTACCCTTCACTCAATCCCCACCCACTACCCCTCACACCCTGGAATAGTCATGCCGAGCGAGAGAGCCAGCCAGCCAGCAAGCCACCAAGGAAGCAAGCCAGAAAATATATATTCCGCCGCATGTGCAACCGCGACGTTCGTGTAACGATTGCTTATTCCAAAGCCCAACAAGTTTTCTTCATGTCGGCACCCAGATAACCTTACATGGGGCGATAGAATATCACTGGAGATGGTAACATTGTCGACAATTAACTTTTAATATAATTACCTTCCAAACTTCCGCAACCGTCTTTAAACATCAGATGCCAGCATCTATACTCTGGGCTTACGCCATGAAATTGGCTCAACGCGTCTTTGGCAGCTGAAGACGAAAGAACAATAAAAACAATAAATTTACTCAAATCAAAAGCCAAGTACCCCTCATCCTTTCTACCTGTTTTAATACGCACGTATTTATGCACCAAAAGGTGTGCTCCTTCTAGTATTTCGGAAGAGGAGTTGTGTTTCTACGTTTTTTGTGATGTCATGCAACGCTCCACGAGTGTTGCGTGACATCCCAAAAAGATGGCTGCGATTTTAACGTAGTGAGGATTGTTCCCATACAACTTCTTGAATTCGCCTTATTTAAGATATGTATTTTTCCAGATTACTCTCCTATTTATCTTGGGAGATAGAGACTATTTCCCCCATCCCATAATGTAATACATTTTGTGGGGCTCTTTACATATTTACTCCTGGGACTCTATCATTCTCCAGTGAACTGGATAACTTCTTAAGGCAAGTAAGCCCTCAAAATGAACTGTATTATGGGATTGGTGAAAATAGCGAATAGGAGCAGACGTCCTCTACAATGTCTCTAACACCACGGCCAGATATAAACCGCAGTGAGTCGATTTTGATTAGGGAGGAAACCGTAGTACTCGTCGAAAAACCCCCGAGTCAAGCTGAGATCGACTGAAACTCAGCGCACATACGATGGCAGAGGTGGGAGACGCAGATTGATGATGACCACTAGGCCAGCGTGTGTAATGTTAACAGACAGAGCTACCCGGCCTCGCAGACGGCTGCAAACCTTATAATTACTTTCACATCTCTTCTTGGAAATATTGTTCTCTTAGACCGTCCGGCTATATTCACTTTTCAGTTTAAAACAGATTTTCGGCCCAGGTTATGTTTACGTGATATAAGAATAAATTAAACAAACCAAAACAAGTCTGAGAAAACTAAAAAATATCGCTCAAAATTGAAGTGACAGTTGTTCAATCCAAGTGTGAACCCATCATCTCCCGAGGTCACGAAATTTAGCCAAATTCAGCGACTAGGAACTGGCAACCAAATCAAGCCAAACAACGTGAAAATAACTAATTAAAACATTGAAGGAAGGCTTGAATAAAATGACAAGTACAAAAGGAGGGAGGGATGGGCAAAATTGAAGGAGATTAAAATAGATTGCAATCAGGGTTTTTGAAAACTGTTCACCCTAGCGGTGGTAAAACTACACAAAATCAACTGCACTACCATGCATGACACAGCCAACGAAGTCAAATAATCATTATCCTCGCATTACCTCTGCAAGAACACGAGACTCCCATAGCCACCTCTTGAAAGCTGCGTTTAGGACAAAATCCCTCTTCGTTGTCCCGGCGTTCCAGTTCCGATTTGTTGACCTGCTTCTCAATTTCGGCCAAATAGCCTAAAAGAAAAAAAAAAAAAAAGAAAAAAAAGAGAAGAATCTTCGCAAATTCCATGTGCCAAGCGTTACAACCCAAGTGGCCGAGACCATAATTTTCAGTTAGACCAAATTCCAAATTGTAACGCGAGATTCAGTTCATTAAAACACTTTCTTTTAATAGAAACTCGAGTCGATGTCGCAGGATAATTTCGAGAAAACACAACTACTAAACTTCAAAGAGCGACTCCCAACAGCACACTGAACACAGGGCGCCATGGGATGCCCAATAACACGGTTTTCGGTCCGGAACGATTTCCGACCAGTCGGATCTGTCATTTGGAACTCCTACAACGCTGGTTCCAAAATATTCCGTACGGACCGAACCTGTCGAAATGCACCGTTCCATATGACTTCCTTCCATGCAGCATTTTCTTCGGTATAAAACGTCCCTGATTGGTCACAAATCCTAATAATCAAAGTTTTGCTTACTGCAAAGGAAGTCTCACATGAAAACCCTCCACTGACGTTAACAGTATAACAGTTTTATCACCACATACCACCCAACTCCAGATCGCAAGCTGCATCAGCATACAGAGTTCCAATAGTGTTAATAATCTTGATGACTGGATCGTTGTGAAGATAGTGTTTATCAATCGCCGCGAAATATTCTTGGAGAAACTCTACGACGAACAAAACGAAATCAAATATTGTAGAGCCAGTAAAGTACAATTCAGGAAATCATAAATAGTTTTGTTTTATGAAATTACAAGGTTCAGTTGTTAGTTGTTCTTAAATGACTTTTTAGTTTCGGCCCACGTTATTTCTAGTTCGATTTCTGGTCCCAGAGTGAAGGACGAGAGCCAAATAACAAAAGTTAAACACATAAAACATAGAGATAAGCCGTACCCAAACAGTGCGGCTTGAGAAAACAATTTGATAATGGCACGGGAACGAACACTCTGAAGTCAAGTACGAAGTTCAATCAAGCAACTGGTTAAGAATAATCTCGCTGTTACCGTATATCTAGATCACAGTTTCCATATGATATACTTCATATATAATTTCTATTTAATATAAAAGAAAGAGCCGATACAACGTGAGAGAATTTTGTTACATTAACAACGGATATTTCACTAAAATAGCCTCTTATATGACTCGTAGTTGCCTCTTCCTTTCTGGGTTCTCATGTCATACCTTTTTTTTTTCCGTGCGAGAAAAACTGTGTTCTTGCCCCTGCATTTTCCAATGGGTTTTCAACTATACATTCCATTCTATACCCGCGAAACATGCTCAATTACTTTTAAACCTAACGAGTGAAACTTAAAGTGCTCCGGCGACCATGTGTGTGACCAGTTTAGTTTAACTGGAATTTTTCTATTTAACGCTCCGTCATTACTAACTTTAAGATCTTGAGAGAGCTGGATTGAGGGGAAAATGACGTTAAAGGCTCACCAGTTTAAGAATGCAATGCGTGTGTACGCCACAGCGTTGAGTTTCAGACTTTTAAATTCGCGTTTTGCATATAAAATAAGCTGTATTCACACGCTGAAATTTTCCCTGGATCCAACCCTCTGAGGTCCAATCGGTGAGTTTTGAACGTGAGTAATAGCGGACTGTGAAATCCAAAACCTACAATCAAAGTAAACGGCTTTTGGATAAAAATCAAAGCTCATAATTTTTTCAATCAGGTGTTAAGCAAACACACTTTCAAAATCTGAAGAAAAAAACGGAATATATATTTTTGTTATCTCAGGGGCACTCTAAAGCCTTAGTGCTACACGATAGTTTTGTGACAGAGCCCCTTTAATTCCCAGCAAAATGCATGGGTTGACAAGGTTATTACAAAGAGGTTTAGATACGTACGTCCTCCCTCTTCTGCACTGGCGATGACACCATCCATGATGACCGCAAAGTTCAGATCATCACGTTTGACTTGTTCAAATAAACCTGACAAAAAACGATGTCAGTCGCTTTATGACTAACCGCACTTGGCCCCAGTTATTCAAGAGACCAGCTAAATTTAACCAGCCTTCGAATGATTGGGGCCAAGAGGAGTGGTATCCGATCAAACACCACCTGCGGTAAGAATTAATATGATAAAATGACATACTTTAATCAAAAGGTATCAAGAGAAAATAAAGGTGGAAGAAAGGGCATCCCTAATACATGCCCTTTTTCATAGTCTCAAGTAATTTTTTGATCGACTCTCAGGCTGTACACACTCCAAGAGAATTAGGGAACAGCCAATCATATGGCGAGAATGTGTTCTCTGACCGTGGGCACATTCCGGCCATATGATTGGCTGTCGCCAAATCTCCTTGGGATCTGTACAGCGTGGGAGTCGATCTAAAATTAACTTGAGACATATTACCTGTGGAAAAGAGCATGTATGGGGAGTGCTCTATCTTCCCCCCCCCCCCCTTAATTTTTTCTTGGTGGTATATTATACTCTCACTGGTGAATGGAATACTATATTTCACTGAGTATCCAAACGCATGCACGTGATGTGGTATACAGCTTGTGATTAGTAATTGACGTCATGCATTATTCATGACTTAAGACATTTAGGAACATACAATCGGATTCTATCGTAGTCCTGTTTCGGGACTCCCTCTTACCCCGCCCTGAAACGCCCTGAAAATGGCCCATTTTCAGGGCGGGGTAAGAGGGAGTCCCGGAACAGGACTAATTCTATCGGCGCAAAACTATTTACGCGAACATACTTAAGGTGATTCCTTAGTAATAGGAGTTGTCTTAAAATTCTCTTTAGACTTTTCTCGATTGTTTCATACATTATGGTGACTCGAAATGGGCAATTAAAAAAATAGGTCACCAAGCTCGTTTGGGAGATATAACTTGCCCTAGTGAATCATTGCGACTTCTGATCATCTGTCAAGGACAGGTTTGTTCCATCGGTTCACACTACGTTTCGCAGAAAACCCATTCTTGAAATAACAAACCAGGTGTATTGTATTTTTCAACAGGAATAAATTAATGTTTGTTTTATGGCACAGGCACACGTCATGAAAAAGCTCTGACTACAAATATTCCTCCGGTGCGTGATCTCCAGGAGACAATTTTGCGTCCACGAGTGATGGCTACGAATACTGTTTTCTCTGTAACTTCTTTTCTGACGTTAATTTTTATTTTTTTTTTACAGCACAAAGAGGAGGAGTAAGAAAATAAAATAATGCCAAAAAAAGATAGGTCACCAACCTCGTTTAGGAGTAAACAGAAAGCAAACCAAGCTCGACCCCTCGACAACACATCTCCCCGAGAGTTTAAAGAGTTTCCCGTTTTGCTCTTTACTGCTGTGCTCTGAAAACGGCCATTCTTCCTTCTAGCGAGTTTTTCCGCACGAAAGGTCGCCATTTTGAAATGTTTTTGGCCGCGTTCGATATATCAATATTCACACAGGGCTACGAGTCTTTATGGTTAAATTTAAACATTATTTTGTTTCGAAATCTCCTTTGAGACTTTTGAGACAAAGAAAACAGAGCTGAGCCGTGAAATTTGACCATAAAGCCTCTTAGCCATGCCTGAATACGAAAGTGGCCTATGTTGTGTTATGCGCAGAACAGGATGCGCAGTGCAATACTAGGGAATCACCTTAACATGCACAGGTGATAAGTACAACACTTCGTTAGTTATCTTTATTCTTAAATGTTTATCTAAATTTTATTCAAGACATTTACTTAGAATATACACTTGTTCTTTCACTTTAGTGAGTAATTGTTAACTTTAAGAAACCAATTGATAACGTTATCGCTAGAGTCTAATCCGCAGGAAATTAATCTAAAAATATATCGGTCTGTGAAAACGCCGTGACAGGAATTTTGAGCTGTAGCTAGCTCCTAACATTATCTTAAACTAAAATGAAAGCATTCATTTTCTTGTCACACTGGTTCTTTTCTTTACAATTTCGTTTACGATATCTTAACTCCTTCCATGTAATAATCTACCTGGACTTCACTAAACTCGTTTCCAGGGCTTTTCTCAGTTCGCCACGAGTTGCACCTCTCGACGGAGAAAAGTCCTGGGAACCATCTTGGGAATCACTTAACGGTAGGGGGGTGAAACAGTAAAATTTGCAATTGGTTTCATCAAACGAGTTTAGAGTTGTTTAGAGCAGTTTTCAAATGACTGTCGAAAGTAATCATGAGATTGTAATTGCTACGCTTAGTGATTGGTTTAAAGATCTCGCGCCAGTTTATAAACCAATGAAAAGGAAGACCAAAACCAATCGCGCCTTGTACGCGCGATTTTCCCGCGCTTTGAGCAAGTTACATGAAATTGCTACGAATTTGGATAGGTTCATTGTGCTTGAATGGTCGAAGTAATTACTTTGATATTTGTTTTACGACACTCAATTGAAACCGCTCTATAATGCTATAATGAAATCACCGTAAGATATATCTGCGAGCTCACGTTTCAAGCGTTAGCCCACCGTTCATTCTCTCTGACTAAGGGCTAAATAAATAAATTAATAAATAAAAAGGCCTGTTTACCAGCTTCCTTCACATCTTTGGCGAAATCAATCATATGCTGATTGCAATCCATGTGCAACTGCCTGACGTGGCTCCCAAAAATTTTAATTACTTCAGTGTCATCTGGTTGCGATACTAAAGCAGCTGCGAAATCACTTGCAAATTCTGAAACACATCAAGGAGCAGACAGTTTGTCACTAATTAATAGATAAATGTTTAGTTGGTTTGAAAGATTTTTATCCTGAATTTCATCTTGAAAGTAAATGGTGCGTCATGCTCAATGGAAAATAGTTGCAATTTACGTTCATTTGTGAAGGGTAGGAAATGCGACTAGAATGAACAGTGAGCACAAGTTCAACTACCATCATGTTTTTATTGCAAAAGAAAATTAGAACATTATTTTGGATTCATCCACGAAATTTTCAAGTAAAAAGGCTTAACCTTATGATTTTGGACGGTGTGTTGCTTATTTTACTTCCTTTTGTGGTTCTCTTCCTGATTATGCCTGTTTTCAGCCGATTTCCGAAACAGGAGAATTTAGAACTAGAACTAAAAGTTTGGCTCTTTTTTTTTGTTCAAACTGAAGAATAAAATATGTAGACGCTGATTAAGAATGTATCTTACGTTTTCCCAGTTCATGTCTCTTTCTGTTCAATTCTTCTAGGACAGGAATGAGCTCAATCATCTAAAACAGGAGCAAGATTAAATTAAAAAAAGATGTTTTCGTGACTGTATAAATGAAAAAAAAGTTGATAAGCCAACATCAACATCAACAACATTTATTTGAGTACTTTACAAAAGGTTGCAGTACAAGTCCCACCCGAAAATAGCAAAGCTAATCGAGTCAGTTCGAAGCAAATACAAACAAAGAATGATTATGACAACAAAGAAACTGACCCGGCATAAACAACATATCATAAAGAAACGTTTTAACATTCATAATTCCTTCGATGGCTCAGTTAGTTGAGATTAGGGTCTAGCGAGCAAGGTGTACAGGGCTCGATCCACGAGTCATGACTAACACCTGCTTTGCTGCCTACGTATGTGGGCCGGCATCGATTCCCGGATTTGACACCAT
>NC_090871.1:23108085-23110585 GCF_036669935.1 Montipora foliosa
TAGAATGCGGAACTATGTAAATGTTACCTCTTCGACGAAGTTACGGGCGGCTTGAATATACTGCAACATCCCGAAAGGCATAGGCGCAAATTCATATAGTTGGGCTTTCCAAAGCAGCATCTGTTAGTGCAAACTTGAGTATTTCGTCCAAATATCTTAACTTTCAGTAATGGGTAGTTAAATAAAGTGATAATAATAAATTTAAAAAAAAAGATTTTTTCCGGCCATATGTTTGCTTCACCCTGGGCTCTTTATACCTTTTCCCATGCAATTGTGAAAACGAATCGAAACTTAAAATCACAACTTGATGAAGTACAATTTTAAAAAGTCCTGAGAAGGACTGTTTTTGCTTAGAGTGACCGACTTTTCTAACAACCTGCGCGGATCAAAGTGATTGTTAGAGTCAATTATTTCGCTCTGCCTGTAGAATTCCGGATTCTGGCAAAACGAAGCCATGTCAGATCAATATAAGAGTAACAGACCAAAGTAGAAGGGAACAAAGATAACATGTTGATATTTGGCAGTATCATGATGAAATTCTAAATAAAAGTGTTAATCAAACGGAAAAAATAGTTTTGCAGAGATGCAAAGTACAGTTGTATAGCCAGGAATCACTTAGCGACAACTGAGACGGAACTTTCTATCATTAACATGAGCAAGTGAGCAAGAATGAACAAAGTAAAAATTGAGTATTGTATGTACCTTTTGCCACCTCATGCAGTTTCTTCAGGTTCTCTTTTGGCAAAGTGAAGGAGTAGCGGGAGGCGTTTGCAACACAGACAAAAAGCAGAATTGCAAAGATTGACTTCACTTTAGCTTTCATTTTTTCGAGATCCAGTCAAGATGGCAGCTCCTAGATCAGCGAGAGTGAATGCTCGGGACTGTGCACAACGCAAGTACCATTTAAGACAAAATTAACTTTATTTGTGTTATTCCAGAGAATGGTATAAAATTTTTTAAATACAAATCAAGTCAACAAGTAAGGAGAACATAGATAACCATCGACGTCAAGGCCCACCAAGTGAACTGATCACATTTGATTCAATTAAGGAATTCTTCCAACCGAATGAGTTGGCGTTTTGGTTTCTTTAATGGGCCTCATGCTTGGGTTACCTTTGCGTTTCAATGCGGAAAAAGTTGCCCTTAATTAAATAATATAACAAAGAGTATAACGCAGGCATGAAGAGGTGCATTTCTGTTTATACTTTATTCATCGCTTTCCCAACAGTGAGAATAGCTCTAAATGACTTTTACATGATATCGCCGGCCGGGAATTGATCGAGCTGTTATCAAAATGCATCTATTTTGTGTAAGGCAACGCTTAATAAATGTCATTACAATATAAAATCATTACCATGCATAGTAATTTTGAGAGGCCAAATCAAGCAAAACAAGCGGAAAATACTGCTAAAGTCTCAGACACGATTACGGCTCGAAATTATTAAACTAAATCTAATAAACGCCTGGTAAGATAGGATGCAAAAATAAATGAAGTTTATTATATTAATCGTATAATCATTTCAAGTTGTTGAGCGTTTTCTTTTTGGAGTTGACAGGGCATTTAAATATAACGCAGAAAACTACTATTGTTAATGCGCATACGGTCTGCGCATCTCGAGATACTCAGATTTCCTATGGGTGGTGCTTATTAATACAAGGATATTTTTGCGCGGTTCAAAACTATGCGGAGAAAGGAGAACTTAGCAAGTGCTCTTGGTATCCAAAAAGAAAATTGGGGGTAACCACGCATTTTTCAGAGATAATTAAGCTTCAGTTTGGAAAAGAACGCCATACATTGCTTTGTATTAGCTTTTCACAAATATTGTTGATTAATTATCTTCAAGAAATGCGTGGTTACCCCCAATTTTCTCTTTGGATTTCAATAACACTCGTTAAGATCTGTTCTTCCCGCATAAACCGCGCAAAATACCTTTGAATTAGTAGGCACTATCCTTAAGGACGGTACCTACTAATTCAAAGATATTTTTGCCTCGGTTTATGATTATGCAAGAAATGTAGATCGAAATGCAACAAGAAAATTTGGGGTAACAACGCATTTTTCAAAAATATTCTAGCTTTGTGAGAAGGCGTAGGTGGGGGACAACATCAGAAGCTTTTGAAAAATCTGAGTGATAAGCATGTCCGTTTTAATACCGCTATCCATATTCAAGGCGATATGCTCCAAGGTGGTTACAAGCTGGGTATCGCGGGATCTCCCGTGTCTGAATCCGTATTGACAGTGAGTTAGGTTATTTAACTCCTCTAGATGGGTCAAGATGGCCGTTATACAAGATGTGTTCCATTGTTTTACAGACGACTGAAGTCAATGCAACCGGGCGGTAATTTCCTGGGTCTAAAAACGAGACGCTTTCGGTCGGTGTAAAATGCACACAGCGGACCATGGGTAAAATGCAGACAAAGGTAATGATGTAAATGTTGAAAAAGCCCAAACCCTTTAGAAATGCTAACCTTAGGCCTAATTAGGCATAGAACAATATTT
>NC_090871.1:23113085-23118085 GCF_036669935.1 Montipora foliosa
TTCCCATCTGGTGCTGTGTTTTGGTCAGTGATTGGTGAATGGCTACTTACTACACAGATAGCTATAATCCTGGAGGAAACTATTGAGACTTTGTTAACTTCTAAAAACATTTTCTTCCTAAAGCCCCCTCCCCCCCCCCCCCACCCTCCCTTTCCACTC
This sequence comes from Montipora foliosa, assembly GCF_036669935.1. NCBI lineage: Eukaryota > Metazoa > Cnidaria > Anthozoa > Scleractinia > Acroporidae > Montipora > Montipora foliosa. The sequence continues at coordinate 23,113,245 of NC_090871.1, forward strand.
CCGTCCTCGCAAGGATGTTGAGATTCAGTTGCATTTCTCCTTGAAGAACATTGTGTTGGGTGGGTGAGGCGGAGGTTGGATTGTTGGCCTTTGTTTTACAAATCAAGATGCAAAAGTTCATCAAATGGGAATGAAGATCTCAACTCTTTTACGGCAGCTTTGTAGCTGCTCAATTTGGGTTGGTCCACATCGCAAGAAACATTTTTGGCTGGGTCTCTCCTGGAGTTGTAAATATCACACATGTACTTGTTTTTGGGATGGCAGATTATTTTGATGATCCTAAATTTTCTTTGGTTTTTTCTTCCTTCAGCTGACAGCAGTTCATCTTGTGGACGCTCATCACTGCAGTGATCCGGCAAAGTTTATTTCTGTTCTTCTCACCTCTTTATCCACTATGATCCACATTGAATTGCCACATGTTAATGTTCTTTCCAAGATTGATTTGGTGGAGCAATATGGAAAGCTAGGTAGTAAATTCCCGCTATTTATGTCTCTATGGCTGTATAGTTTGCAATATGCAATCACATCACTGTCTGCCAAGAGCCAGCATCACGGTGACTTGCAACAATGTTATCATGATTTTATTTCGAATGCTGGAAGGTTTTCCCATAGTAGGGTGAATTTCTGGGACAATGTCAATGTCACTCTAATTCAGTTGACAGTCTGACCCAAGTCATCATTGGTCATTGTATGAAAACAAATGCATTTTGTGATTTACGGGCATGAGTGATCATTTTGAAAGTTTTGAAAATCTAATTTGAAAACATTTAAAACATCTCGAGTGACCATAAATCACAAAATGCATGAGCAAGTTCATATGATTTTTTATTTACATTGGTGTATTATATACTCAACAAAATTACTCCATTGCTGTGTTTCCATGGCAACTTCTGTATTGCACTCTATAGCTTCTTTTGCACTCTATAACCTACATGTATTTATGCATTCATCATTGACCAATCAAAAACACAGCATTCTATTGAGTATACCGTAACTTATATTATTGAAAACTGAACTACACGAATATCAGATTTCCAGCATTTTCGTTGGCTCACCGGACACCGGTTATCAGTTTTCATTAAATTTTCAGCCTCGGTTAATGCATTTCTCCTGCTCTGATTGGTTAACTCAATCTCGGTTATCAGCTTACATACCTTAGTATGGCAAATGATTGCGCTAAGCATTGCTAAGCTAAATTTTTTTTTTTGCTGGAAAGCGGAATTTCTCTCTGCATAAAGCAAAAAAGTCTTCTTGTGTGTGGAAAGTTTGGATCAATTCTGATGTTAAGAAATGCCTTTGTGATGAGCCTGCATCTGTCTGACCACCAGGTATTACAGAACATTGCATCTTCATCAAGTTTTTTCCATTTCGCTCTGATTTTTTTGCTTCCTTTTCTTCTGAATTTTTGGAGTTTAAGGAATTTAATAAAACAATTATTCCATTCGCGCTATTTTGAACTTGGAGCTACGAGCCTCGTTGGCTATTTACCATATCTCATATCCAATGCGCACTCATGGAATAATAATAACCATTATTGTGAAATACACCTGCTGTACCTACCATATACAGCGCGTCCTCGTAGAATAATAATTATCATTAAATAAACTAAATTATCAGTGGGAAGCGGCTTTTTTGCAATAACTCAAAACCGGTCCAGTTCCCTTTAACATTGGGTGAAGGAACTTACTTCCTAGTCCTGATGCATAATAACCCAGAGATGTTTCTTAAATGGTGATAGATTTATGAAGATCTATAATTTGCTTTATCCTTTTCAGCTTTTAATCTTGACTTTTACACTGATGTTCTGGACTTGAATTATTTATTGGACCACATAAAAGATGACCCATTTACACAAAAGTATAAGAAACTGAATGAAGCTTTAGTTGGGTTGGTGGAGGATTATGGCTTGGTGTCATTTAGAACTCTAGATGTTCAAGTAAGTGTCTTGTAGAGGTGACTGCCGAGATTGTGTAGCTGGCAGGATTTTTTTTATGTTCTTGTGCACAAGCTGGACAATTAATCTCACAAAATGAGATGAGCAGCAAAAGCCACAAATAAAAATTGTCTCATCCTAGTGTTTGTCCCATTAGCTGAACAGGTTATTGAAAACCTTGGACATTAGGCATATAGGGGAAATTGCGTGGTCACATGACAACGGTTTGGAATTTTACATTTCTATGGAACCCTTCACTGTATAGCAAATTCACATTCATTAAGGTTACAGTATTTCTACTAATATTGATGAGGTTTTCTATATGTTTGTGAGCAAATTGTTGCACTGCTGCCATTTTAGGTCACATTATTGTGTTTTTGACCAGTAAGTCTGAATAATAATTAACCTTTTCTTCAATGGGTCTTTAAGGGTCAGACCTCGGGATTTTGTTATTAAAATTAAACTGTTGACAAGTGAGGTTGGGCTGACCAGCTCATCAGCTAGCAGTTCCTAGCCTTTTAATTAGCGAAAGAGCGCACAAAATAGTCAAGCGAAAAGCCGAAAGCTGGAGCAAAGGAGCGCAGGGGAGTTGAGGCATCTCCCAAAGTCTCATTCGCTCCAGTCTCGCTGCGCTGTGCGCTTGCGCACGATTTTCGTGTCAAAACAATCGTAAAAGTGCTCGTATTCTATGCATTTTGAGTAAACCGTAACAACTTTGTGGTTTATTTTGTTCATTCTGCAACATGTATCTGGGGGCAGAACAAAAAGAATGCTGTTTCATTCTTTCCAAAACCAGAACAATTACATATTAAAAAGTAGGTAAACCGAGGAATTAGTGGATATCTATTCTGAAATTGTCGAAAAGAAAGCTCTCTGATTCTCTGTCTTTTTTAAGTCAAAGGAAAGCATGTACCAATTGATAAAATCAATCGATCAAGCTAATGGCTATGTATTTGGGGGACTTGAAGAAGATAGGAGCAACTTCAGTCAGCTGATGTCTTCGGCGGTGGGAACTGATTTCGAGTTCTTCAGGTAAAGAAATTAAATTAATGGCGGTTTATTTCTAATATAAACCTAAGTCAATACATTGGCCAGCCACAGCAGGTTTTAAATCAAAGAGGCCAAGCCTTTAATAGTTTTGCAAGCTGTGTTAGTGAACGCGGGAAACCCGTGGATAAACCAAACCATTTTGGGTTCAATTGCCGTTTCATGTGATTTGCTATTTATTAGGGAGCTTAAGATTTTACGACGGCGACGGCAACAACAACGCCGCAAATCAATAATACCATTGGTTAAAAGAGCATAAATAATCGTGCTGCACGTGCAGCACGGATTTTAGGACGGATACTTACGGTACTCTGCATAAGAACGACGTGAAATTACCAAATTTGAAGTTTTGATGACAACGTGAGCATGCAACAGAAATTTTTCTGTTCTCTATTTTCACTTAGTAACTGCTCGTAACAATTTATTTTTAGGATAGTGTAAGAAGTGAACGAGATTGAATAACAGCGAAAGAATTATGACAAAGAAAAGTGATATTTTGAGGTGACGTTTTCGTTGAAGTCGCCGTCGGAGATCTTAAGGTCCCTATTGGCTAATTGACTACGGTGGTGCGTGATTTTCTGGCCAACCAATAAGTCACGGTTGAAGTGCAAAACCCAAGTAAGAAGTCGCGGAAAAATGAACTTTATACAATGAACTTTATTTAAATGTCAAGTCTACTAGACTGAGAACTACATGTACCCGTTCAGTCTTTCGAGCGGCTTAGGCAATCTTTCGAAGGGAGAATGAGGAGAATTCTTATTCGTATACGCACAAGCTTTATTTTCAATTGATTTTTTAAGTAGCTGACAAGCTAGTATCTTCGAGTATATCTTTCAGGAACAATGAAACCAAAATTGCATCAAGTTACAACAAGAGTGGATTAGACAAGAGGCTACCCGTAGCCTACACTTTGTTCGAAAGATTTTTAGCCGACTTCCTTTAAGTTCACGGTAATTCAGTGTTTTTTTTTATGTTACAATATCTTGGTAAATATCCAATTTCAATTCCGAAGTCCACAGTCCACATTCCTTGACCCATTGATAGGGTTAAGTGCGAGCGTAAATATGTGTTTACATTAAAACTGTTGTTAACGGCATTGGATTCCAATCAAAACCAGAAAACAGATGCTTTGCAAGTCTACCATGGTATTTTAAAATATTCAATACTTTTTCTTAATAATACTGGAAGAATTATAAAATAAAATAACGATATCTCCCCCCCCCCCCAAAACAAAAAAAAAAAAAAAACGGAGTCGAATCCTACACTTTGTTCGGTAGCCTCGCAGCTCCTACAAGGTCTCACCTCATTGGAGACCACCCTTGAGGTTTAACAAAAGAACAAATAACAGAAACAATGGCCCTTTTGTTTTAGGCCTAGGGTAACAGAAACAATGGCCCTTTTGTTTTAGGCCTAGGGGCCATTGTTTCTGTTATTTGTTTTTTTGTTAAACCTCAAGGGTGGTCGCCAATCAGGTGAGACCTTGTAAGAGCTGCGAGGTGACCCACTTTGTTCTTCGAACAATGTAATAAGAGTGTTGTTATGGCATGTGTGGGCTCCCCAGCACAGTCACAAATTAGTCTATTTTTAGAATACTAGTTCTCGCCAAAATCAGTCGTCATGTCCCTGAAAAAAACATGGCAGAAACAGTCACGCGTGACATGGCTTCTTCTTATTGGTTAAAATTGGCGACCTTTGTTTGTTTCGCGCGCAAAGTGTATCTAAAAATAAATCCATTTGTGACTGTGTTGGGGCAAGACCGCAAAGTGATAGATCAACACTCTTGGTTAAAAATGTATGTGTTAATATTCTGTAAAACGTGGGATTGGGATCGATGGAGTTCCATTTGTTATCAGCTGAATAC